>NC_053500.1:13782029-14123279 GCF_905171775.1 Rana temporaria
AGACCCTTTCCTTGTCTCAAAAGTTAGATATCAGGGGTCTGTTTAGGCCCCTGATATCTCACCAAAGTCTCCCAAAGGTGCTCCTAAAAAATTGTAAAAGAAAATAATAAAAAAATATTCTAAAACAAATATTCTAAAAAAATAATTAAAAAAATTGTAAAAAGTAATAATAAAAAAATAATAAAAATAAACTACTGACAACAGTCCCTGCCCACTGACACCATCCACTGTTCTACTGACACTGGCCATTGCCCTACAGCCGTATATATATATATATATATATATATATATATATATATATATATATATTATACACACTCACATGTATTTGAGCTTTGGGGTGCACACCCTAATGCAATAGGCTGCGCACACCTATGCTATCTATCTATCTATCTATATATATATCTCTATCTATAGCTCTCTATCTATATCTCTCTCTCTATCTATCTATCTCTCTCTCTCTCTATCTATATCTCTCTATCTATATCTCTCTCTCTCTCTCTCTCTCTCTCTCTCTCTCTATCTATATCTCTCTCTCTCTCTATCTCTATCTATATCTATATCTCTCTCTATATATCTCTCTATCTATATCTATATCTATATCTCTCTCTCTATCTATCTCTCATATATATATATATATATATATATTATATATATATATATATATATATATATATATATCTCTATCTACATCTCTCTATCTATATATCTCTCTCTATCTATATCTCTCTCTCTCTCTATCTATCTCTCTCTCTCTCTCTATCTATCTCTCTCTCTCTATCTATATCTCTCTCTCTATCTACATCTCTCTATCTATATATCTCTCTCTCTCTCTCTATCTATCTATCTAAATCTCTCCATCTATAGCTCTCTATCTATATCTCTCTCTCTATATCCAGGGCCGTCTTAATAGCATTATGGGCCCCTGGGCAAAGTAATGCTCTGGGGCCCCTACAATGGAGACAGCACAGGTAAACAGACATCAATTAGGTAGGAGGCAGACAAGCAGAGCTTCCCCTTTTGGGTGGAGCTCCGCATTAACTACATGAACAATCATTCTGTACAGCAAAGAAAATATTACATACATAAAGTAAAGCTGTCCTGTGCATATAATATATCTGCTTAATCTATTAATGCCTCTCCAGCACTCTGAACCCTCTTCACCCCAGATATCTCCCCAGCACTCTGACCCCTCTACACCCCAGATATCTCCCCAGCACTCTGACCCCTCTACACCCCAGATATACCCCCAGCACTCTGACCCCTCTACACCCCAGATATTTCCCCAGCACTCTGACCCCTCTACACCCCAGATATACCCCCAGCACTCTGACCCCTCTACACCCCAGATATCCCCCCAGCACTCTGACCCCTCTACACCCCAGATATACCCCCAGCACTCTGACCCCTCTACACCCCAGATATCTCCCCAGCACTCTGACCCCTCTACACCTCAGATATTCCCCCAGCACTCTGACCCCTCTACACCCCAGATATCCCCCCAGCACTCTGACCCCTCTACACCCCAGATATCCCCCCAGCACTCTGACCCCTCTACACCCCAGATATCTCCCCCAGCACTCTGACCCCTCTATACCCCAGATATCTCCCCAGCACTCTGACCCCTCTACACCCCAGATATCCCCCCAGCACTCTGACCGCTCTACACACCAGATATCCCCCCAGCACTCTGACCCCTCTACACCCCAGATATCTCCCCAGCACTCTGACCCCTCTACACCCCAGATATCCCCCCAGCACTCTGACCCCTCTACACCCCAGATATCTCCCCAGCACTCTGACCCCTCTACACCCCAGATATCCCCCCAGCACTCTGACCCCTCTACACCCCAGATATCTCCCCAGCACTCTGACCCCTCTTCACCCCAGATATCCCCCCGCACTCTGACCCCTCTACACCCCAGATATCCCCCCAGTACTCTATCCTCTCTACATCCCCGATATCCTCCCAGCACTCTGACCCCTCTACACCCAAGATATCCCCCAGCACTCTGACCCCTCTACACCCCATATATCTCCCCAGCACTCTGACCCCTCTACACCCCAGATATACCCCCAGGACTCTGACCCCTCTACACCCCAGATATCTCCCCAGCACTCTGACCCCTCTACACCCCAGATATCCCCCCAGCACTCTGACCCCTCTACACCCCAGATATCTCCCCAGCACTCTGACCCCTCTACACCCCAGATATCCCCCCAGCACTCTGAATCCTGGCAGCGTGGACTCAAGGACCAGCTGCTTTGGGGAAAGTGCAGGGGCCCCCCATGTAGCTGCCCTCTCATTAAGACAGACCTATCTATATCTCTCTCTATCTATAGCTCTTTATCTATAGCTCTATATCTCTCCATCTATATCTCTCTCTCTCTCTGTCTTTAATTCTCTATAGAGAGAGAGAGAAACACCAGACAAACTATAACAAATAAAGAATAAGCTTACAGGTTAAGCGTCTAAAACATATTTAACAATTCGGGACTGATTCATTATAACTAGACCAATCAGAAGTTGTACTCTTCCCATGATTACATAGGTCTAACTAAAAATTTGCTACTAGCAACACATTGTACACTGCTTTCTTAAATAAGTTTGCAAACTGATTACCTTTGTGATAGGTATTTTGCGCAATCCCCTTCTTCTTTTTTTTTACTTGTCTCCAGGGATCTTCAGTCCTCAGACACTCCTTTTGTTGCGGGAAATCCACTTTTGTTTGGAATGGTCCGATCCTTAAAACACAGAAGCAGACAATTAGTATTGAAGCTTTGAACACTGAGCTGTGTTGCGGTGTACACAGAAACGCACTGTGTAACGTAATTACAAGGTTCAACAGACCTGCACATTAAACGCTGAACTTTAGTGTTTATTACGGGACTGCTAATTGTAGAATCGGATGCTGAAGTGGTGCGCTGCATACGGATGCAAGTTTATTGTTGTGCGGTGACACAATGTGACACTAAATGTATGAGATGGTGTGTCATGCACTCTGTTTCTCCCCCCCCCCCCCTTTTGAATTGTAATTGATTTTAATTAGGGTTACTGAATAGAGATAATACTTAAAAATGACAAGGTTTTCAGCACCTTTGCAACTGATCAGAGCATTGCTAATTATAAGGATTACTCAGATACATCAAAATTCCATTGTGTCCCCTCGAGAGAATTCAGACATGCCAGGAAATTTCTACCACTGTTCAAGAATTGCGCTTTTCCTCACTATAAAGCAACGATCTTTTAAATGCCTGTGCGTCCGAATCAAAGAGACGCTTGGTTGGGGGGACAAACAATTGTTGCAGGACGGCTGTTTAGAGGAGACGTCCACTTTTAATCTGCAAACGTATATTGTTTTTCTAGGACCAATTTTAGAAGACACCCTGTTAAAATAATATCTATTCTAAAGATCTAGGGGGGGGGGGGTCACAAATTTTTTTTGCAGTACCTCTTTTGGGGTGCTGACTAAATTTAAAGTATTTGAGAACCCGTAAAAAGTGTAAAAGGGTCACCTTTATAGTTTCATGCAGTTACCTGTTCTGCGGATGATGCTGTCCAGGTGTAGCTCCTTTTTTTTGGGGGGGGGGGGTGGGGGTTTCAGGCAGTGCAGAGAGTGATGACAACTCTTCACAATCACTCGCAAGGTCCTCCTGGCTCTGATTATCTGCACATCAGACTCTCCACAACTACTTATGTGATGGGAGGTGCGTAGGGAGGGGCTTGGATGGTGACCCCCCCCCCTCCTCAGGAATCAGTGCAAAACCTGCATTTCACGTGCCTTGCAGCTTCTCATCATCTGTTACACTCACCTTATAAAAAGGAAAAATAAAAAACACGTTGGTTTATTCTTAACAGTCAATGGATATGATGATGCAAAATCAACTGAGAAATCACTGATGTGTATGCACAAAATAGAAATAGTTATCGTTAAGCTGAAATCCTCGAAAAATAAAATCAAGGGGTGAGGGCACCCAAGCAAAGAGGAGATGTCTGCAAAAATGTCTTTGCAGAGATGTACCCATATACTGCAAAATGGAATTTTAACAAACGATCACAACCAGTGGCGGCTGGTGCTTAACATTTTTGGTGGGGCGCAAACAAACTGAAAAAACAAACAAACATCAATTGCAGCCACTGTGCCCAATAAATGCAGCCACTGTGCCCATCAATTGCCGCCACTGTGCCCATCAAACGCAGCCACTGTGCCCATCAATTGCCACCACTGTGCCCATCAATTGCCGCCACTGTGCCCATCAAACGCAGCCACTGTGCCCATCAATTGCCACCACTGTGCCCATCAATTGCCGCCACTGTGCCCATCAAACGCAGCCACTGTGCCCATCCAACGCAGCCACCACTGTGCCCATCAATTGCCGCCACTGTGCCCATCAAACACAGCCACCGTGCCTATCAAACGCAGCCACTGTGCCCATCAATTGCTGCCACTGTGCCCATCAATTGCTGCCACTGTGCCCATCAATTGCTGCCACTGTGCCCATCAATTGCTGCCACTGTGCCCATCAATTGCCGCTACTGTGCCCATCAATTGCCGCTACTGTGCCCATCAATTGCCGCTACTGTGCCCATCAAAAGCAGCCACTGTGCCTATCAAACAGCTACTGTGGCAAAGAATTGCTGCCAGTGTGCCCATCAATTGTTGACACTGTTCCCATCAATTGCCACTACTGTGCCCCATCAATTGCTGCCAGTGTGCCTATCAATTGCTGACACTGTGACTATAAACTGCCGCTACTGTGCCCCATCAAATGTTGCCAGTGTGCCCATGAATTACCGCTACTGTGCCCCATCAAATGTTGCCAGTGTGCCCATCAATTGCCGCTACTGTGCCCCATCAAATGTTGCCAGTGTGCCCATCAATTGCCGCTACTGTGCCCCATCAAATGCTGCCAGTGTGCCCATCAATTGCCGCTACTGTGCCCCATCAAATTTTGCCTGGCACTTACCTGTCTCGGAGCGGGTCAGCAGCGGTGTCCTGCACGTCCTCCATGTCTTCTTCCGTCCTCTCTCAGGTGTCCAATTACAGCGCCTGACGTTTCAGCCAATCAGGTGACAGGTAACAGACCCGGCAAACTGATTGGCTGTAAGGCGGTTCAGTGTTAGCAAAGCGACCGAACAGCGAACGCCCAGCATGGCGCCACCATTACTAATAAAAAAAAAAAATACTAAAAATGCCATAAATCTACCCCCTATATTGTAAACGCAAACCAATCGATAAACGGTTATTGCTCCTTTTTTTTTTTTTACCAAAAATATCGTATTTTCAGGCGTATAAGACGACCCGGCGTATAAGACGACCCCCTAATTTTCCAGGAACATTTTTGGTTTTGGGATATACTCACTGTATAAGACTACCCCCTTTTTTTCAAGCCCCACTGTGCCATTACATGCCCCCACTGTGCCATTACATGCCCCCACTGTGCCATTACATGCCCCCACTGTGCCATCACATTAAATGCCCCCACAGTGCCATCACATTACTTTCCCCCACAGTGCCATCACATTGCATGCCCCCACAGTGCCATCACATTGCATTCCCCCACAGTGCCATCACATTGCATTCCCCCACAGTGCCATCACATTGCATTCCCCCACAGTGCCATCACATTGCATGCCCCCACTTTCCCCCCCCCCACTGTGCCATCACTCACGTTTTGCAGGCCGGTGACAGTCTCCGTCTGCTGCGAGCGTCCATGATTTCAAAGCCGCGCGCCGTCTTCTCAGCGTGTCCTGTGATTGGCAGAACACACATTTTCCCAGTAGCGCCTCTGTTCTATGATCCGCCAATCACGGATGCCTTCTCATCTCGTCCGAGGATGAGAAGGCATCCGTGATAGGCGGAAAACAGAACAGAGGCGCTGCTGGGAAGATTTCTGTTCCGCCAATCACAGGACAGCGAGGACGCGCTGAGAAGACGGCGCGCAGCTTTGAAATTATGACGATCGCAGCTGCACGGAGACCGTACCCGGCGTATAAGACGACCCCCGACTTTGGATGCATTTTTTTGCATCCAAAAAGTCGTCTTATACGCCGGAAAATACGGTATGTAGAATAATACATATCGGCCTAAACTGAGGAAGAAATTTTTTTTTATATATTTTTTAAATATTTTTTATAGCAAAAAGTAAAAAAATATATTATTTTTTTTTTCAAAATTGTCGCTCTTTTTTTGTTTATAGCGCAAAAAATAAAAACCACAGAGATGATCAAATACCACCAAAAGAAAGCTCCATTTGTGGGGGGAAAAGGGAAATTAGTTTTGTTTGGATGCAACGTCGCACGACCGCGCAATTGTCAGTTAAAGTCACACAGTTCCGAATCGCACAAAATGCTCTGGTCATTAAAGCGGAGTTCCACCCAAAAGTGGAACTTCCACTTTAAGCACTCCTCGCCCCCTTACATGCCACATTTGGCATGTCATTTTTTTGGGGGGGGGGGGGAGTGGGGGCTTCAGTAGGAGTGGCTCCTGTCCCACTTCCTCCTTCTCTTCTCGCCTTAGGTGGCCCCTCCCTTAAGGCGATCTCAGGGGACACGTGACAGGTCCCAGGAGATCGCCTGTCCTCTCATAGAGCACAGTGAGACTCGCGCATGCGCAGTGAGTGCCCAGTCGTGAAGCCGAAAGCTGTCATGACCGGGTGCCCTAACTATAAATGGAGGCGCCAGCCGGGGAGGGGGGAGAGGAGCGGAGCTCCGGGCGGCCGCATCGCTGGACCGTGGAGCAGGCGAGTGTCTGTTTGTTAAAAGTCAGCAGCTACACTTTTTGTAGCTGCTGACTTTAAATAAACACTAAGGCCCAGATTCTCAAAGGACTTACAACGGCGTAGCGCCATGTACGCCGTCGTAAGTCCGAATGAGAGCCATCATATCTATGCGGCTGATTCTTAGAATCAGTTACGCATAAATTCGGCTAAGATACGAGCGGCGAAAGTCTCTTACACTGTCGTATCTTAGGGTGCATATTTACGCTGGCCGCTAGGTGGCGCTTCCGTAGATTTCCGTGTCGATTATGCTAATGAGCTAGATACGCCGATTCACATACGTACTTGCGCCCGGCGTAGCAAGAGACGTCATTTACGTAAGACATACGCCGGCGTAAAGTTACCCCTCATAAAGCAGGGGTAAGTCATGTTAGGTATGGACGTCGGAAACGTCGGAACAGCGTCGTGTTTTACGTCGTTTGCGTAAGTCGTCCGTGAATGGGGCTGGACGCAAGTTACATTCACGTCGACTAGGCATTGAGCGGGCGTAATTTAATTTGAAAATTCGACATGATACTGAGCATGCGCGCGCATGCACCGTTCGAAAAAAAAAAATGTAATTTACGTGGTTACATGATTAGTTTACATAAAACACGCCCCCCTGTTCCTCATTTGATTTAGGCGCGCTTACGCCGGCACATTTACGCTACGCCGCCGTAACTTTAGACGCAAGTGCTTTGTGAATACAGCACTTGCCTCTCTAAGTTGCGGCGGCGTAGCGTAACTACGATACGCTACGCCCGCCTACATTTACGCCGCCGACTACGAATCTGGCCCTATAAGGCTGGAACTCCCCTTTAAGGGGGTAAATTCTTCTGGGGCTGAAGTGGTTAAAGTACAATTATACAAATAAAAATAAAAAAACAAATTATTGATTAAACCAACAAGTGTTTCCTTTTTTATCACTACTTACCCTTTATATTGTTTTTTGAAGTTTACAAATGCAGCGATTTAGAAATTGGCTGAAAGGTTTAGCTCTGGGAAACACTTTTTGAAAGATAAATCGTGTATTTTGTATACAACCTCAGACCAAAATGAGAAGCAAATGAGGAGGACTGAGGGACTTTGCTTTAAATAAGGGACAGTCCCTCGAAATCCGGGACAGTTGGGAGCTATGCTTTTGTGTATCAGCGGCAGGTACTCTTTAATCCTAATTCACCAAATGTTCTATTTGTTGAGCTTGTTGTTTACTCCTACTCTAGCCTGTCTACACTGTCTATATCTACCCACTGTTTCTTTACACACGGCACTCCTTGTGACGATACCACATTAACTCGACATTCGTACATGTTGCCAAAGCGATGCCATCTGACATTTTACCTGGGCAACGTACCGAGCCCCCCCCCCCCCCCCCCCCCCCTCTTATAGTATTGTAATGACTGTGTGACTTCATGGACACCTGTCAGTCCACAATGAAGAATGTGTCTGGTCTAATAAAAAAAAACCCCTAAAAGTGATTGATACCTACAACAGCATCCCTGTAGGTGCCAGGGGCCAGATTCGTATCGTCTTTACGTTACACCGCCGCAAGTTTTCAGCGCAAGTGCCTGATTCACCAAGCACTTGCGTGTAAACTTACGGCGGCGTAGCGTAAAGCTGTCCGGCGCAAGCCCGCCTAATTCAAATGAAGCGTGTACCATTTAAATTAGGCGCGCTCCCGCGCCGAACGCTCTGCGCATGCTCCGTGTGGAAATTTCCCGCCGCGCTTTGCGCGAAATTACGGCGCCCCGACGTGTTTTTTTGAACGGCGACGTGCGTAACGTCCTTTCGTATTCCTGGACGTCTTACGCCAAAAAAATATATATTTAAAATTTGACGCGGAAACGACGGCCATACTTTAACATGGCTGTTCTAAATCTAAGCCATGAAATAGCAAGCCTAAGTTTGCGACCGGAAAACCTGACTAGCGACGACGTAAGAGAATGCGACGAACGCACGTACCTTCGTGGATCGCCGTAAACAGCTAATTTGCATTTCCGACGCTGGAAAACGACGCGAACTCCACCCAGCGGCCGCCGGAAAATTACACCTAGGATCCGAAGGTGTACGAATCTTAGCCAAAAGCCGTCGTATCTTTGTTTGTGAATTACAAATAAAGATACGACGCGGCAAATTTGAAAGTACGCCGGAGTATTAGCAGATACCCCGGCGTACTTTTTCTGTGAATCTGGCCCCAGGTGTCCAACTATGCTTCTACATACAATATAATGGGGGGTAACTGGACATAATAAAGTTTTGTAAAAGAAAAAAAGAAAAACATTTACATTTTATCAATAAAAAATAAGTCATTGAGCTCCAGTCAGTAACTTTGGATGATGTCATAAAACTACTGCAGGCAATAGAAGCATTTCCTCAGTCTCCTTTCCCCTAGGACTCGGACATTGTAACTATGTAGCAAGTCACACAGTCAAAGGCTAATCTGTGTCAGACATTTGTGATCACAGCCGAAAACTGTACAGGTGGCAGGATCTACATGGTTGAGCAGTGTTGTCAACCGCCATAAATTCCCTTTTTCGGGCTGCCCGTAAATGTCCATTTACACCCCAGATATCCCCCCAGCACTCTGACCCTCTACACCCCAGATATCCCCCCAGCACTCTGATCCCTCTACACCCCAGATATCCCCCCAGCACTCTGACCCTCTACACCCCAGATATACCCCCAGCACTCTGACCCCTCTACACCCCAGATATACCCCCAGCACTCTGACCCCTCTACACCCCAGATATCCCCCCAGCACTCTGACCCCTCTACACCCCAGATATCCCCCCAGCACTCTGACCCTCTACACCCCAGATATACCCCCAGCACTCTGACCCCTCTACACCCCAGATTTCCCCCCAGCACTCTGATCCCTCTACACCCCAGATATCCCCCCAGCACTCTGACCCCCTCTACACCCCAGATATACCCCCAGCACTCTGACCCCTCTACACCCCAGATATCCCCCAGCACTCTGACCCCTCTACACCCCAGATATCCCCCCAGCACTCTGACCCCTCTACACCCCAGATATCCCCCCAGCACTCTGATCCCTCTACACCCCAGATATCCCCCCAGCACTCTGACCCCTCTACACCCCAGATTCCTCCCCAGCACTCTGACCCCTCTACACCCCAGATATCCCCCCAGCACTCTGACCCCTCTACACCCCAGATATCCCCCCAACACTCTGACCCCTCTCCACCCCAGATATCCCCCCAGCACTCTGACCCCTCTACACCCCAGATATCCCCCCAGCACTCTGACCCCTCTTCACCCCAGATATCCCCCCAGCACTCTGACCCCTCTACACCCCAGATATCCCCCAGCACTCTGACCCCTCTACACCCCAGATATTCCCCCAGCACTCTGACCCCTCTACACCCCAGATATCCCCCCAGCACTCTGACCCCCTCTACACCCCAGATACCTCCCCAGCACTCTGACCCCTCTACACCCCAGATATCCCCCCAGCCCTCTGACCCCTCTACACCCTAGATATCCCCCCAGCACTCTGACCCCTCTACACCCCAGATATCCCCCCAGCACCCTGACCCCTCTACACCCCAGATATCTCCCCAGCACTCTGACCCCTCTACACCCCAGATATCCCCCCAGCACTCTGACCCCTCTACACCCCAGATATCCCCCCAGCACTCTGACCCCCTCTACACCCCAGATATCCCCTTAGCACTCTGACCCCTCTACATCCCAGATATCCCCCCGGCACTCTGACCCCTCTACACCCCAGATATCCCCCCAGCACTCTGACCCCCTCTACACCCCAGATACCTCCCCAGCACTCTGACCCCTCTACACCCCAGATATCCCCCCAGCCCTCTGACCCCTCTACACCCCAGATATCTCCCCAGCACTCTGACCCCTCTTCACCCCAGATATCCCCCCAGCACTCTGACCCCTCTACACCCCAGATATCCCCCCAGCACTCTGACCCCTCTACACCCCAGATATACCCCGAGCACTCTGACCCCTCTACACCCCAGATATCCCCCCAGCACTCTGACCCCTCTACACCCCAGATATACCCCCAGCACTCTGACCCCCCTGCACCCCAGATATACCCCCAGCACTCTGACCCCTCTACACCCCAGATATCCCCCCAGCACTCTGACCCCTCTACACCCCAGATATCCCCCAGCACTCTGACCCCTCTAGATCCCAGATATCCCCCCAGCACTCTGACCCCTCTACATCCCAGATATTCCCCCAGCACTCTGACCCCTCTACACCCCAGATATCCCCCCCAGCACTCTGACCCCTCTACACCCCAGATATCCCCCCAGCACTCTGACCCCTCTACACCCCAGATATACCCCCAGCACTCTGACCCCTCTACACCCCAGATATCCCCCCAGCACTCTGACCCCTCTACACCCCAGATATACCCCCAGCACTCTGACCCCTCTACACCCCAGATATCCCCCCAGCACTCTGACCCCCCTGCACCCCAGATATACCCCCAGCACTCTGACCCCTCTACATCCCAGATATACCCCCAGCACTTTTCACTTCATATGTTTCTTTCACTTTCCTATTTTCAATCCCATCACTTTTAGCTCTTTCTTTAACACTAGGTATATGTCACACTCCTTTCTCACTATTTCACAGTTTCTCCCCAGCACTCTGACCCCTCTACACCCCAGATATCCCCCCAGCACTCTGACCCCTCTACACCCCAGATATCCCCCCATTTGTGATCACAGCCGAAAACTGCACAGGTGGCAGGATCTACATGATCGAGCAGTGTTGTCAACCGCCATAAATTCCCTTTTTCGGGCTGCCCGTAAATGGCCATTATGGGCACCGGTGCCCGTAAAAAAAAAAAAAAAAATGCCGGGCTCGGGAAGGCTCGTACACGCTCAGCCGGGCGGCGCATGCGCAGTAATGTAATGCCACCGTCTGGCGCCATTTTTAAAACAAGGCAATCGTTCTATGAGGTGCCAGTGCCACAGCGGCGCTGTGCCCTGACAGTTGCTACAGGCTGAGGCAGCAGATTAGGAGCTCGAGGAGCAGTGAGGACAGTGACAGCTGTGTGAGTGAGGGGATAATAAAAGGAGACAGAGGAGGACATTACTTTACTGGGGGGGGGGGGGGGGGTGTAGCCGTGAAGGGGACAGAGGAGGACACTTATGTACCTGTGTGGACAGAGAGGTGACAGGGGCACACCTCAGAAGACGTTTCGTCTGGACGCTCTGCTGAAGCCACTGCTTTTTACTACTAAAATGTGAATGCAATTCCTTGCTTATAATAAATATTTCCTGTTTTACACTACGTGCCTTCCTTCTTCTTTTCTCAACTACATTACTCTGGGGTATTCATCCATCTGGTTTTCCGATTAAAAACTAATCCCATTGAGGTCCACCGTTCCGAGGCAGCCTTCCCTGGGTGTATTGTACCATGAAGCCAGATTGACTCATTAAGGTGTACACCTATTTGAGTTCAATCTCTCTGGTAAGCCTTTGGTTTTTCTGGTGGTGGATCAATTATCAATACGTTTTCTGGCACATCTTTTTGTCTTCAATACACACGGATGTTCAGTCTATTTTTGATTACCGTATATACTTGAGTATAAGCCGACCCGAATATAAGCCGAGGCACCTAATTTTACCACAAAAAACTGGGGAAAACGTATTGACTCGAGTATAAGCCTAGGGTGGAAAATGCAGCAGCTACTGTAAGTGGAAAAGAGGGTCAACATTACCCATCTGCAGCCTCACTGTGCCCATTTACAGCCTCACTGTGCCCATCAGCAGCCTGAAGCGATGCATAGAAGCCCATTATGCTTTACCTTTGCAGGGAAATAAAGAGGAAGTAAAACCCATCAGGGTTTACTTCCTCTTTAAGCCTTTACAACCCCTTTAATGCAGAGAATGCATTAAGGTAAAAAGACCTAGCTAATTATGAGGTACTTACCTGAGATCGAAGCCTCCACAGCGACCCTCGTTCACCTCCTCTGTCGCCGCCATGATACCCGGAGTGACATCCGCGCTGTGACTGCCCGGAGCAGCGATGACGTCACTCCTGTGCGCATAGTGACGGCATGATCGCCTTCACTAGCGGCACACTCAGTGCACCTGCGCCATTGTCTACGGCGAGCATGAGGCGATTCAGTTTGCATGCGTTGCGCTATACAAGTTTTTCACTCACTTTTTTTTTTTAAATAAACCGTGCAGGTTAAGGAGATATTTCTTGCACCTACAGGTAAGCCTTAATCTAGGCTTACCTGTAGGTCTAAGTGGTCTGTAAAGGTTTACAACCACTCTCTAACCTTTATGCCTCGTACACACGGCCGGACTTTCCGAGAAAAAAAGTCAGACAGGCTTTTTTTCTCGGAAAGTCAGGCCGTGTGTAGCCTCCATCTGACTTTTTTCTCAGAAGTCCAACGGACCTTAGATAGAGAACGTGTTCTCTTTCTTTCCGACGGACTCTAACACGGTCAAAAGTACAACCGTGTGTACGAGGCATTAGAACCACTTTAATCGGAGCTCTGTAAAGTCCCTTGCACCCAGTTCCATAGAACGCCTCACGAGTTGAGGGGGTCTGCCCTTTGTGTGAAAGACTGGAGCGGCGCATGTTGTTGACATCTACTAACATTAGTATAAACTCACGCCTTGGTGATTGGAAATCGCTGCCTTGAAAATGACAAAGAAGAGAGAAAGCAGGCTTGTGATGAACAAAGAAAAAGCAGAGCAGATAAGTGAGAAAAGGGGGAGAAGGAGAAGGATAAAGAGAAACAAGAGAGGCAGAAGAGGTCACTAAGAGTGGGTGGAAGTGAGAGGACAGGAAGAGTGTACAATAACGAGGCTGAAAGACAATATAAACACAGAGAGACAAAGTGACGGCAGATCATCTCTGAGGTAGGTGAGGACAAAACACGAGCAATTAAAAAATAAATAAATACTGTAAAAAGAGATTTTAATGCAAATATGGCCAAACCTGCTACTCAATAGTTGTTGGAGAATTACTAGTCCTGTCAAGCTGCAGACAGGGCCTGCTGAAACTTGTAGTTCCACTAGACAGAGTGGGCCAGATCCACAAAGAAGTAACTTCTAGGATGCGCCGGCGTATCTTTTTTCTGTATCCAGAAAGCAAGATACGCCGGATTTTTGCTTAGATACGACTGACGTAAGTCTCTTACGCCGTCGTATCTTAGTTGCATATTTACGCTGGCCGCTAGGTGGCGCTTCCGTAGATTTACGTGTAGAATATGCAAATTAGGTAGATACACCGATTCACAAACGTACGTGCGCCCGGCGTATCTATATGCGTCGTTTGCGTAAGGCGTCGGACCGGCGTAAAGTTACCCCTGCTATAGTGAGGCGTACGCAATGTTAAGTATGGACGTCGGGACAGCGTAGAATTTTCCGTCGTTTGCGTAAAACGTTCGCGAATAGGGTAAGTTACGTTCACGTCGTCTAGGCATTGAGCGGGCGTAATTTAATTTGAAAATTCGACGTGATACTGAGCATGCGTGCGCATGCGCCGTTCGAAAAAAGCGTCATTTACGTGGGGTCATGCTTAGTTTACATAAAACACGCCCCCCTGATCCTCATTTGATTTAGGCACGCTTACGCCAGCACATTTACGCTACGCCGCCGTAACTTTAGACGCAAGTGCTTTGTGAATACAGCACCTGCCTCGATAAGTTGCGGCGTAGCGTAACTACGATACGCTACGTCCGCCTATATTTACGCCGCTGACTGTGAATCTGGCCCAGTGTCTTATTCTGCTCTAGTCTATCCTTAGCATTCCTTGCAGGAAAAAATATCACATAGGACAGTATGAGGTAACAGAGGTTTCCTTTGAATAAAAAGAGAAGCACTGTAGCCCAGCTTTAGCAAATAAAAAACTCCATCTACATATAAAATTTTACAATACTTATCCTAATGGCGTGTACAAAAGTTAGATGGGAGCTTTTCGGCGGATATTCCGACCATGTGTATGCCCCAGCGGACTTTTTTCTGTCGGATAGAGAGCAGGTTCTCTATTTTTCTGTCAGAAATTCCAACGGAGGTTTTCCCGTTGGAAAGTCTGACCGTGTGTACGCGGCATAACAGTACAAAACGTATTAGTGCACCTTAAAGCGGAGTTTCACCCAAAAGTGGAAGCTCCGCTTATCTGACTCTTCCCCCCCCCCCCCCTCCAGTGCCACATTTGGCACCTTTCTGAGGAAGGGCAGAGCGGGTACCTGTTTTTGACAGGTACCTGCCACCATTCCCGGGAGATGGTGCCGTATGTGTAGCTGCTGACTTTTTTTTTTGCTGGGGGGGGGGGGGGGCACCGCTTTAAAGGGGTTATAAAGGTTCCTGTTTTTTCACCTTAATGCATCCTATGCATCCTCCTTTTCTTTTTGATTTCCCCAATCAGAGAAGCGCGCTCCCTCTGGCATGTGTCCTGCTGCATCCATTGACACAGACAGCAGGACTCGGCCCTGCCCCCTGCATCATTGGATTTGATTGACAGCAGCGGGACCCAATGGCTGTGCTGCAATCAATCTACCCAATCAGGGCCCGAGACACCGGCTGGAGCGAGTGTGCTCGTCCCAGGCAGGGCCGATCCTGGGATCACAGGCGCCTGGGTGCAGAAATATTTTTTGCCGCCCCCCCCCCACATGAGCGTGGTGGTTTTACTAACTCCTCCCCTTTACACGTTTCTATGGCAACGACTTAGAGATGCTACCCACAAAGTCTTCATTACCCTGGGATCCTTACATGATCTCTTAACAATAAACAAAATACAGGAAGAGAAGCAGAGTACTTTATTGGGACCTGGAGGGGGGGGGGGGCTCTCTGATGGACACAGAGAGGGCTTCTGTTAGAAAGACCCCCAGACATACTACAGACATGATACAGGAGATGGTCAGAGACTGCAGACTCAGTACAGAAGACGATCAGAGACTGCAGACATAATACAGGAGATGGTCAGAGACCGAAGACATAGTACAGGAGATGGTCAGAGACTACAGACATAGTACAGGAGATGGTCAGAGACTACAGACATAGTACAGGAGATGGTCAGAGACTACAGACATAATACAGGAGATGGTCAGAGACTTAAGACATAGTAAAGGAGATGGTCAGAGACTACAGACATAGTACAGGAGATGTCAGAGACTGGAGACATGATACAGGAGATGGTCAGAGACTGCAGACATAATACAGGAGATGGTCAGAGACTGCAGACATAATACAGGAGATGGTCAGAGACTGAAGACATAGTACAGGAGATGGTCAGAGACTACAGACATAGTACAGGAGATGGTCAGAGACTACAGACATAGTACAGGAGATGGTCAGAGACTGCAGACATGATACAGGAGATGGTCAGAGACTGCAGACATAATACAGGAGATGGTCAGAGACTGAAGACATAGTACAGGAGATGGTCAGAGACTACAGACATAGTACAGGAGATGGTCAGAGACTACAGACATACTACAGGAGATGGACAGAGACTACAGACATAGTACAGGAGATGGTCAGAGACTACAGACATAGTACAGGAGATGGTCAGAGACTGCAGACATAGTACAGGAGATGATCAGAGACTACAGACATAGTACAGGAGATGGTCAGAGACTACAGACATAGTACAGGAGATGTCAGAGACTACAGACATGATACAGGAGATGGTCAGAGACTACAGACATAGTACAGGAGATGGTCAGAGACTACAGACATAGTACAGGAGATGGTCATAGACTGGAGACATGATACAGGAGATGGTCAGAGACTACAGACATAGTACAGGAGATGGTCAGAGACTACAGACATAGTACAGGAGATGGTCAGAGACTGAAGACATAGTACAGGAGATGGTCAGAGACTGCAGACATAATACAGGAGATGGTCAGAGACTGAAGACATAGTACAGGAGATGGTCAGAGACTACAGACATAGTACAGGAGATGGTCAGAGACACATGATTTCTCGACGGACACACACCTATGCTCAGAACACTAGTTCTGGACAGACACAAACAAGGAGAGGAGGGAGGGGATAACTCTGCCACTTCGGCGCCCCCCCCACCTCTGCAGGCGCCTGGGTGCAAAGCACCCTGTGCACCCTGCCTAGGATCGGCCCTGTACCAGGTGCAGGAACAGTCAGGCTCAGGTAAGGGGGGGCTCTGTGGGGCTGGTGGACTACAAGAGGTTTTTCACCTCAATGCATAGAATGGTGGAATTATGGCCCAGAGGGCCGGAAAACAGCAAGCAAAGGCCTCCGGGCCGCAGTTTGGAGACCACTGCTCGAAGTCACAGGGAAGGATCTGAGCCCCTGCCTCCTCCACAAGGTTCTAGCCCGGGCACCCTGTTAACATCTCCAGCTTACCCCCCAAGCACAAGCCTGGTATAAGATCTTGTGTTGTATTAGCGCTGTCTGCGTGGGACTCTCATAGGCTAATTTGTCATTGGAACAATTTCTGCTGTCAGGTGAGAATGACAGACACTAAAAGTTCCCCGGGACACCAAACTACTCCTGGAGACGGGGGGGGGGGGGGGGGGGTGGAGGTGCTAGTGGGTGGCTGACTTGTAACTGATACTGTCATGTGTGCGGAGGAACAGAGCTAATATTAGGTGAAGAAGCACCCCCTCTTTCCCTTGTAGCTTTGCGAATATAGAGATGCTCTGTCAAAGCAGGCTTTTACAGAACAAAAGCACTCTGCACTATATCTCTCAGTATTAATGGATAATGGTGATAATGCGATTCAGAGGAAGGAACCACAAGCAGGCCTATGGCTGTAGAGGGAGATCTCTGACCTTCACCCTTTCCCTGCTCTCTTTGGTTTATATTGGTCTTTATGTACAGAAAAAAAAAAAATCAGACTCCCCCAGCGCTGTCAGACTTTGATTGACAATTGCGCGGTCATGCAACACTGTACACATATGACGCTTTTATTTAAAAAAAATAGGGCCAGATCCTCAAAAGGGATACGCCGGCGTATCTACTGATACGCCGTCGTATCCCTGTTTCTATCTATGGAACTGATCCACAGAATCAGTTTCCAAGAGATAGACAGAAGATCCGACATGTGTAAGGGACTTACACTGCCGGATCTTAGGATGCAGTACCGCATCCGCCGCTGGGGGCATTTCGAGTCGAAATGCCGCGTCGGGTATGCAAATTAGCACTTACGGAGATCCACAAAGCTTTTACGCTTCGTTTTTTCTCCGTAAGTTTTAGTTTGCAATCGTAACATTAGGGCTGCTTTTACAAAGTGTAAAGTTAGTACACCATGTAAAAGCAGACCCTTCTTTCAGCGACGCTGTCTTTTTATTTTTTTTATTTTTTTTTTCCCCGCCGCAACTCGTTTTTTTTCCCGACGCAACTTTTTTGACCCGGCGCGATTCACGAAGCTCGGCGTAACGTAATTTTGCGCTATGCACGTCGGGAAAATGACGTCACGAGCATGCGCAGTACGTCCGGCGCGGGAGCGCGCCTCATTTAAATGGGACTCGCCCCCATTTGAATAGGAACGCCTTGCGCCGGCGGAATTTAAGTTACACACCCGAAAAATTCTAGGTAAGTGCTTTGTGGATCGGGCACTTAGGTAGAAATTTTCCGGCAGTGTAACTTAAATGGGAAAAGATAAGTTACGGCGGCTGGCTGTGGATCTGGCCCATAGAGCTTTATTTTAGTGGCATTTAATCACCATTGTGTTTTTTTATTCTTTGCTAAACAAACGAAAAAGAGATAGAAACTTTTGAAAAAGAAAAAAACACAACAACCTTTTCTTAGTTAGGATTATAACATTTGGCGAATAAGTAATTTTTCTCCTTCACTGATATACGCTGATGAAGAGGCACTGTTAAGAGGGACTGATGGGCTGCTTTGATGGTACTGAAGGGGCTGCACTGATGGACACTGATGAAGCAGCACTGATAAGAGGAACTGATGGGCAGCTTTGATGGCATTGCAAGGGCTGCACTGATGGGCACTGATATGAGGAACTGGTGGGTGGAACTGATGGGGCTGCACTGATGATCAGTACTCTGATTATCTGTGTGCATGTCTCCTGTCAGGATTACAGGTTTTTCGGCTCTCCTAAAAAAAAAATCCCAATAAGTGTTTATTGATTGGTTTGAGCAAAAGTTATAGGGCCAGATTCAGGTAGAATTGCGGCGGCGTAACGTATCGTAGATACGTTACACCGCCGCAAGTTTTCATGGCAAGTGCCTGATTCACAGAGCACTTGCAATGAAAACCTACGCCGGCGGCCTCTGGCGTAAGCCCGCGTAATTTAAATGGGCGTGTGCCATTTAAATTAGGCGCGCTCCCGCGCCGGACCTACTGCGCATGCTCCCTTTTGAATTACCCGCCGTGCTTTGCGCGACGTGACGCGCGTAGCATAATTCCGTATTCCCGGACGGCTTACGCAAACGACGTTAATTTTTACATTTCGACGCGGGAACGACGGCCATACTTTAACATGGGCTGTGTAAAGTTAAGGCACCCAAAACGACAACTAAATTTACGACGGGAAACTAGACTAGCGGCGACGTAGCGAACGCGAAAATCCGTCGTGGATCGCCGTAACTCCTAATTTGCATACCCGACGCTGGTTTACGACGCAAACTCCCCCCAGCGGCGGCCGCGGTACTGCATCCTAAGATCTGACAGTGTAAAACAATTACACCTGTCGGATCTTAGGGATATCTATGCGTAACTGATTCTATGACTCAGTCGCATAGATACTCTGAGAGATACAACGGCGTATCTGAGATACTCCGTCGTATCTCTGCTGTGAATCTGGCCCATAGCGTCTACAAACTATGGGATATTTGGTTAAATTATAACCACAAGCCCCATCTTCACACATATTTTGGGGTGTTTTGTTCACCTTTATGCTTTAAGTCATCCATTATGTTTAGTTCCTTTAAGGGTTTTGTTTTTTTTTGAAGCTTGGATGTTTAGATTGGTGTTTTGTTTACATCTTCCTTTTTTTCAATATGAGTGTCTACGGAATGTTCTGAGGAAGAGCAAGTCTCGAAACGCGTTGGAAGTACGGGCACGATACAGTGTGTTGTGCATTCTGAGCACAACACACTGCTGATCTCTGCATTCTGAGCACAACGCTCTCCTGATCCCTGCATTCTGAGCACAACGCTCTCCTGATCCCTGCATTCTGAGCACAACGCTCTCCTGATCCCTGCATTCTGAGCACAACGCTCTCCTGATCCCTGCATTCTGAGCACAACGCTCTCCTGATCCCTGCATTCTGAGCACAACGCTCTCCTGATCCCTGAATTCTGAGCACAACGCTCTCCTGATCCCTGCATTCTGAGCACAACACTCTCCTGATCCCTGCATTCTGAGCACAACGCTCTCCTGATCCCTGCATTCTGAGCACAACGCTCTCCTGATCCCTGCATTCTGAGCACAACGCTCTCCTGATCTCTGCATTCTGAGCACAACGCTCTCCTGATCCCTGCATTCTGAGCACAACGCTCTCCTGATCTCTGCATTCTGAGCACAATACTCTCCTGATCCCTGCATTCTGAGCGCAACGCTCTCCTGATCTCTGCATTCTGAGCACAATGCTCTCCTGATCCTTGCAGTCTGAGCACAACGCTCTCCTGATCTCTGCATTCTGAGCACAATATTCCAAGAGCAACGCAGCACAGTGGATAGCACTTTCACCTAGCAGCAAAAGGGTCGCAGTCGCATGGTTCAAATGCCGACCACGACACCATCTGCCTGGAGTTTGCATGTTCTCCTTGTGTCTGTGTGGGTTTCCTCCGGGTACTCCGGTTTCCTCCCAGACTCCAAAGACATGCTGGTAGGTTAATTGGATCTTGTCCAAAATTGGCCCAGTATATATCTGTACGAATGTGTGTCCCAAGTGCGTCGAGATCCTACGGGGTAAATGACCGCACAAGCCAGGCAGACACTGGCTGCAAAAAAGCGCCTTGAGGAGATTCAGTTCGCATTTATAGTGCTATACAAGTTACTCATTCATTCAACACACTCCTGACCCTGCATTCTGAGTACAACGCTCTCCTGATCCCTGTGTTCTGAGCACAACACACTCCTGATCCCTGTGTTCTGAGTGCAACGCACTCCTTATCCCTGTGTTCTGAGCGCAACGCACTCCTGATCCCTGTGTTTTGAGCGCAACGCACTCCTTATCCCTGTGTTCTGAGCGCAACGCACTCCTGATCCCTGTGTTCTGAGCGCAACGCACTCCTAATCCCTGTGTTCTGAGCGCAACGCACTCCTAATCCCTGTGTTCTGAGCGCAACACTCTCCTGAACCCTGTGTTCTGAGCGCAACGCACTCCTTATCCCTGTGTTCTGAGCGCAACGCACTCCTTATCCCTGGGTTCTGAGCGCAACGCACTCCTGATCCCCGTGTTCTGAGCGCAACGCACTCCTGATCCCCGTGTTCTGAGCGCAACGTACTCCTGATCCCTGTGTTCTGAGCGCAACGCACTCCTGATCCCTGTGTTCTGAGCGCAACGCACTCCTGATCCCTGTGTTCTGAGCGCAATGCTCTCCTGATCCCTGTGTTCTGAGCGCAACGCTCTCCTGATCCCTGTGTTCTGAACACAACGTACTCCTGATCCCTGTGTTCTGAGCGCAATGCACTCCTTATCCCTGGGGTAAATTACCGCACAAACCAGGCAGACACTGGCTGCAAAAAAAGCGCCTTGAGGAGATTCAGTTCGCATTTGTAGTGCTATACAAGTTACTCATTCATTCAACGCACTCCTGATCCCTGCAGTCTAAACACAACGCACTCCTGATCCCTGTGTTTTGAGCACAACGCACTGCTGATCCCTGTGTTCTGAGCGCAACGCACTCCTGACCCTGAATTCTGAGCACAACGCACTCCTTATCCCTGTGTTCTGAGCACAACGCACTCCTGATCCCTGTGATCTGAGCGCAACGCTCTCCTGAACCCTGCATTCTGAGCGCAACGCTCTCCTGATCCCTGCGTTCTGAGCGCAGTGTTTAAAATCTATTTTTGGGGGGGTTGGGGGGCAGCATTTTATTTTTAGTCCCAGGCAGCACAATGTCTTAAGCCAGCCCTGCCTGCCACCTTTTACATTTCTTGTTTTTATACAAATACTTTTGGGGTGGGCACTATTTGGTCATCCTGTCCTACAAGTAAAACTTCCGCCAGCTAATTTCTATCACACAGTCCTGATAGCGCTTTCACTTATTAGACAACAAACAAGCTGTATATAAAAGCAATTACACCTAACCCATCTGTCCTCTCGTAGCTTCTCTCTTCTCTGCATTGTCTGATTCATTCATGCTGATGCTGACAGCGCCGCTAAATATACATTATAGATCTCTCCTTCCATTGCTGTTGTGTGCTTATTGTCACGTATTACCTGGTGATGATAGTATTACCAGGTGATGATATATGGGGGGGGGGGAGGGGGGCTGAGAACTCGGGGGAGTGTGACAGAGGGACTTAAATAAGCCTTGGGGTTAGTAGTGACTCTGCGGTCACTAAAGTAACGCCGCGGTCTCTAAGTTATACTAATGAGGTACGTTTAGGAGTGTGTGGGAGGTAACCCTGCATGGACATGTGAATCATTCTCCAAAAGTAACTCATTCACATCCACTATACAAAGTCCCTGTAATATATTACATGAAATTGTTTTTACTGTGTCTTTTTTCCTCCCCGTAGCATTCGCAATAAGCGCTCAAACCTTTCCTTTTCCTTGAGCAGTGCTTGATGGAGGGAGGTATGGAGGGAAAACTGCGGGGAGCAGTGTTGCCAACCGTCCGTATTTTTACAGACAGTTCGTAAAAGTGGGGAACTTTTTTCCACCGTTCGTAAATGTTCGTGGTTGCCGGGAATGTGCCAGTAAAAATAGTCGAGATCTGTTCGCTTTGGAACGACGCATGGAGATTGGAGGCAGGGGGTGATGGTGGCTGCGGTGGCACCACAGAGGGGGATGGAGGCAGGGGGAGATTGGAGGCAGGGGGTGTTAGTGGCAGGGGGTGATTGGAGGCAGGGGGTGTTAGTGGCAGGGGGTGATTGGAGGCAGGGGGTGATGGTGGCACTGCAGAGGGGGATGGTGGCACTGCAGAGAGTGGGGGATGGAGATAGGGGTTGTTTCCCCCTTTCCTTAAGCTGTTGCTGGGAAGCAGTGTTGCCAACCTACCAGATTGAAATTTACTGGCGCAGCCATGTTTTTACTGGAATTTCACAAAAGTTACATAATTACATTTTTAGGTGTGAATTTCAGTATTTAGGCTACAAACAAGTACGCTAGGCAAATAGCAATGTGATTTAAGGTAAAAAAAATATTTTTGTTATTTTCGATATAAGGGCAAATTATTTAGTCACATCACCCCCTGCATCCATCCCCCTCTGCCACCAACACCCCCTGCCTTCACCCCCCTCTGCGGTGCCACAATCTCCCTCTGCCTCCAATCACCCCTTGCCTCCATCCCCCTCTGCGGTGCCACCAACAACCCCTGTCTCCATCCCCACCCTCTGCGATGCCACCATCCCCCTTCGCGGTGCCACCAACACCCCCTTTCTTCAATCACCCCCTTCCACTAACACCCCCTGCCTCCAATCACCTCCTGCCTCCAATCTCCGTGCGCAGTTCCAAGCCGAACCGATCTCGGCTATTTTTACTGGCACATTTCCGCAACCACGGACATTTGCAAACGAGGGGGAAAAGTGCAGTTTTTACGAACTGTCCGTAAAATTACGGACGGTTGGCAACACTGCTGGGAAGAAGCTGGGTGCATTGTTTAAAAGCAGAAGGTAAGGGTCTTGAGGAGGACCGGAGCTCTCCTGCAGCTGCAGGAGAGGTGCGAGGGCCACATGAAATGGCCTGGAGGGCCGAATTCGTCCCGCGGGCTTTGTGTTTGACACCTGTGCTTTATACATTTGTAGCACCCTCTAATGTGCTACTAGTGTGACTGCAGGCAAATGTATGCCTGACGCATGCTTAACCACTTAGGGACCGCCCCACGTATGTTTACTGCAGAAGGGCGGCCGCTCTGTGCCAGATCGTGTACCTAGTAGCAGGTCTCTCTGGAAGATAGCGGTGTACTTAAATCTTCCCTACCTTGGCCTGGGAAATCTCCAGAGTCAGTTGGGTAGACTGGTGAAGAGAGTCAGTTGGGTAGACTGGTGAAGAGAGTCAGTTGGGTAGACTGGTGAAGAGAGTCAGTTGGGTAGACTGGTGAAGAGAGTCAGTTGGGTAGACTGGTGAAGAAGCAGCCAGGTGGGCTGGTGGAGAAGCAGCCAGGTGGGATAGCATTTTCTGCAGTGGTAGAGCAGGTACAAGTGTCTACAAGGGAGTTGGAGGCACTCCAGGATGTAGTTCACAACACATTCTGATACTTTCTAAGGAAATCAGAGTTCCTAGCCTGTAAGGGACTGTTGCTGATCTAACAGAGTCTGTTAGTTACTAAAGGAGGAATCAATCAGACCTGTACAGACCAAGGAAGAGGAATCTATTGGAGTTGTACAAAGTAAAGGAGAAGAATCAATTGGAGCTGTGAAAATTACCCTGTTTCCCCAAAAATAAGACCTATCCTGAAAATAAGACCTAGCGTTATTTTCCAGGAGGGCTGCAATATAAGCCCTACCCCGAAAATAAGCCCTAGTTAAAAATGCTTGTAAAATCCTCTAATCCACTATATTACAGTAGTATATAATGTACAATGTGTGTGTTTCTGTAATATAATTGTGGGGAAGAGAGCTCCGGCGGGTCACAGAAGTGTAGAGCGGCGCTATAACAAATGTATTTGGCACAATTATATTACAGAAACGCACACATTGTACATTATATAATACTGTAATAGAGTGGATTATAGGATTTTACAAGCATTTTAACTCAGTTCACACTGGGTATTCCTGACAGGCAGGGAGGGAGAGGAGGAGAGAAGACAGCACATTACATGGTAAGACCTACCCCGAAAATAAGCCCTACTGTGTCTTTTGTTGGCATAATTAATATAAGACCCGGGCTTATTTTCGGGGAAACACGGTAGGAGGACGTTGTCCCTGGTTTTGGTACTATCAAGTTGGGCATCCCATAATTCCTATCCCCATCCAAGTTATTACCCCCTATTAAAAACACAAAACAAAGCTCAAGGACTGTTCACTGTGTTCGGATGAGCAGCAGTGGGGAACCCTGTAATTTTTCAACCACTAGGGGGGGTAGTGCTACACATTCTATGCATTAAAGGGGTGTTCCGGGCTTTTTTTTATGTTTATTTAAAGTCTGCAGCTACAAAAAGTGTAGCTACTGGCTTTTAATAAACATACACTCACCTGTTCCCCTTCACCGCCGGCGCCTCCACTGCAACTGTGGGCACCCGGCCGTGACAGCTTTCGCGAGCGGCGCTGCACCATTTGATTGGACAGGCGATCGCCTGGGACCTGTCACGTGTCCCAGGCGATCGCCTACAGGGAGGGGCTGCCAAAAGGCGATTAGAGTATTCACCTTTGCAGCCCCTCGGCGGAAGGAGGAAGTGGGACACGAAGTCCCACCCATCCTGAAACCCCCACTCCCCCCCAAAAAAAATGACATGCCAAATGTGGCATGTAAGGGTGCGAGGAGTGGATTAAGCGGAAGTTCCACTTTTGGGTGGAACTCCGCTTTAAGGTAAAAAAACCTTCTGCAAGCAACTCCTCCACAGCCCCCCTTATACTTACCTGAGCCCCATCTCGATCCAGTGATATGCTCTCTCTCTCTCTCTCCTCATTGGCTCACACACAGCAGGAGCCATGGACACACAAAGCTGACTCGGGAGCGAGCACGCACACCCCCATGGGAAGTAGCATGCTATGGGGGAACTCAGCAAGGAGGAGGGGCCAGGAGTGCCAGTGGGGGACCAGAGAAAAGGAGGATCGGGGGTGTTTTGTTCAAAACCATTACACAGAGCAGGTAAGTATGACATTTGTGTTATTTTTACAAAATATTAACTGTGCCAATCACTTTAAGACCACCCAACGCCGACACTGGAGCAGGAAGTCATCGGCCAGATAAATGCTAGATTTATGGCAGAACCGATGGATATTTTTTATGTGCTTTCAGCGTTTATAAAGGAACGATCCAACAACAAATTTTTATTTATTTTTAAAATATTTTTTGCCAGACATACACCTTATGCCTTATATGCTATAAAAGAAAAGCCCTTCTAGTCTATGCCACATTAGACTTTCCCCGTGTACGGGAGAAGTCATTGGCCCAGATTCACAACCGAGATACGACGGCGTATCTCCAGATACGCCGTTGTATCTCTGCGTTGCTCCGTCGTATCTATGCGACTGATTCTTAGAATCAGTTACGCATAGATATCCATTAGATCCGACAGGCGTAAGTCTCTTACGCCGTCGGATCTAAACTGCATTTTTTTTTGACCGCTAGGTGGCGCTTCCGTCGAAGTCCGCCTCGAGTATGCAAATTAGCTAGATACGCGAATTCCCGAACGTACGCGCGGCCGACGCAGTTTACGTTAGGCTTTTCCCGGCGTATAGTTGCCCCTGCTATAGGAGGCGCAGCCAATGTTAAGTATGGCCGTCGTTCCCGCGTCGAAATTTGAAAAAGTTATGTCGTTTGCGTAAGTCGTCCGTGAATGGGGCTGGACGTCATTTACGTTCACGTAGAAACCAATGACGTCCTTGCACACTGGGAAATTCCACGGACGGCGCATGCGCCGTTCCGCAAAAACGTCAATCACGTCGGGTCGCAGTAGTTTAACATAAAACACGCCCCCCCCTTCCACATTTGAATTAGGCGGGCTTACGCCGGCTGATTTACGCTACGCCGCCGCAACTTACGGAGCAAGTGCTTTGAGAATACAGCACTTGCCCGTGTAAGTTGCGGCAGCGTAACACAAATCAGATACGTTACGCCCGCACAATTTTACGCGGCTGTACGTGAATCTGCCCCATTGTCGGGATCCTTCAGAGGATCGCACCTTCCTCCTCTCCAGTGGCACAGCATGGTACACTTCCATCTACCAAAAAGGAGCCCAATTCATCCCCATGCATAGATCACATTGATGTATATACCCTGCTTGGCTGGATGGCAGGTGAAGTGTGGATGCAAGACAGATATTATCCCTCTAATTGCCAGTTTATCACCACTCTGCCAGAGAAATTAATAAGACTGTGATCTGCAGAGGCAGCAGAATGTGGAGGAGCCATCAATCTGAGATATGTCCACATGGAAACACAAGGAAGGAGGTAGCTCACCGGAGATATTGAGGTATGGCATAGAGACGACAGCGATCAATAATCCACCCTGATAATAAACATATGACAATATCAATCAGCGTTTATCTTTGACCAAAACAAAAGATAATGTCAGAGAGGCGTTAGTCTCTGAAGTGTTTTTTTTTTCCCCCTTTACCTCGGCAGGGATTCTGTTAAAGCTATACTCCAGGATAAGCAATTATTATGTAAATACGAGAGGGCTGTGAAGTCTTAAGCTGGATACACGCTACACAATTTTCTGCAGATTATACCTTAATATTTAACAAAACCATATAATATGAGATCAAACCTAAACACTTTGGCCCGGATTCACATACAGCGGCGCATATTTATGCCGCCGTAGCGTATCTCCTTTACGCTACGCCGACGCAGCGCAGAGAGGCAAGCACTGGATTCACAAAGCCAGTGCTGCCAAATCTGCGCTGGGTTTCCTAGGCATAAGCCGGCGTATGTGAAAGTGCGCGTGAGCCATGCAAATGAGGCGTGACCCCATGCAAATGATGGGCCGAGCGCCAGACAGATACGTATAACGAACGGCGCATGCGCCGTCCCGTGGACGCATCCCAGTGCGCATGCTCACAATCACGTCGGAACTACTCCCTAAGATACGCCGGATCACTGCCTACGATGTGAACATAACCTACGCCTAGTCATATTCACGTCCTACGTAAACTACGTTGGCTTGTGTTCCCTTTGCATGGATGCTGCTGAGTTACACCTCCTTTATGGGGCATAACTTTGCGCCGGACGTATGACTTTACGTGCACTGCGTCGGATATTTGATTTAAAATCTTATCATCCTTGGGGTCTCAATGTTGAATGGTATATAAACTCTTTTATTATCAATAGTTAGGGGTATTCCTGTCCCACTTACCACATTTTTTGATATATTTGATTTATCTTTTCCCTTTCATAACCTTTTTCCTGCCCATATCGATGTTTATATATTTTTTATTATGTGATTTTGGATTTATTGAATATATTATGATATATAAAATCTTTTTTTTTAGAATTTATTTTATATTATTATATTCAGACCCATCAACATATGCGTGCAAGGGGAAGGGGAGGCGCTATCACCAATGTGGAAGAGCCTCCTGGCGGTTCCCCTTCCCCTTGCTTGCATATGTGTGAAGTTGATGGGTCTTCTGTGGCCTTCTACAGGGACGCCATCAGGGGGGCACAGGCATTACACCTGTAAGGGGCCCGGCTGGCCCCCTCCCGTTTATTTTTTATTTTTTTTATTCTTGTTTTTAAAAAAAAATTGCATTACACCTGTAAGGGCCTGATGGTCCCCAAGGCCCCTTTCAGGTCCGGCTTGCCCCCCCCCTGTTTTTTTTTTTGCATTACACCTGTAAGGGGCCTGATGGTCCTCAGTCCCCCTTACAGGCCCGGCTGGCCCCCCCTCCCGTTTGAATTTTGTTTGCATTACACCTGTAAGGGGCCTGATGGTCACCAGTGCCCCTTACAGGCCTGGCTGGCCCCCCTCCCGTTTTTTTTGCATTACACCTGTAAGGGGCCCGATGGTCCCCAGTGCCCCTTACAGGCCCGGCTGGCCCCCCTCCCATTTTTTTTTTTTGCATTACACCTGTAAGGGACCCGATGGTCCCCAGTGCCCCTTACAGGCCCGGCTGGCCCCCCTGCCGATTTTTTTTTTTTGCATTACACCTGTAAGGAGCCCGATGGTCCCCAGGCCAGACCCCCCACCCCCCGCTTATTATTTCGCATCAGGAGAAGAGATTACGTTTTTTTCGTCAGCACCCCCCCCCCGGTTCTCTGCTCCCTCCAGGGGGGGGCCCTGCCTAAAGCTGTGTAAGGGGCTCCCATAATTTGTGATGCCTGCCCTGGATGCACTGCCATCTTTGGATGGTTCTAGCATTTGGATTCTGCTCATCCCTTTGGACACCATACATAGCCTACCCCCCATTTGGCTAGTAGGCAATACAGCCACTATATCATTCCTTCTGCTTCTTACCATCTCACTCTTTACATTTTGGTCCTGTTAGTCCACTTTTGTGGGGGCTCTTTCATCTTCCATGGCCTTCTCTGATTTCTGGTACCTGGTCTATTTCATACACTTAAATGCACTATTTCCCCTTTTCCCTACTAGGGAATCTCACGTCCCATGACACTCGTAGATTGGATAATCGCCGGCAATTGCAGCGCCACAGAACCGCCCAGTGTGAGACTATTACATAGTTTTGTTAGATCAAAGGTTAGTTGTACATAGATTGTATGGTCAGATTGTAATGTGTATGGTGAGTCTTAACTACCTCCCCGCCCACCGATCAGCGACATCTCCTCACAGAACAGTGTGTAGAGGTAATCAGGGCACTGATGACTGCCCTGACCAAGATTTACATGATTGTGTCATCTCTGCCCAGGAAGTAGATGGTGAAACCTGGATGATGCCTGAACAAAGATGGTTCTGTATAATCAGGGGGAGCCCTGTGATCCCTGTGAGTGGTAAGAAATGTTACACTGACACATTCCTTAGCATGCATTTAATTAACGTGATACAAATCTGATAGCTGGTGTAGTTTTTCAAACCTGCTGTCCAAGCATCACAAATGTCGTGGTCACAACAGCCCTGTGGGAAATAAAGGCGCTCTATCCCAAAAGAGTCTATAATCTGTTTGTCCTTATTCTTATTTTTATCTTGTCCTCGCCGCGGAGAGAAGAGGAAGTTTTGTGAGGCGTGAGGTGTGTTTACAGAACGCTGGATTAAGCAATGGACACGAGGAGGGGCACAACAAGGGTCAGCGACCCGAGACGGAATCTAATCTGGAGAGTCGTGCAACCGCCGGTGTCCTGTCGGATTTACTCCGTCAGCTTATTCACCCACCGCATGATCTTATAGGAAGGAACGGTTCTATAAGAGATCGCTTTGTGGTGGGTCAATGAATTCTGTATTCTGACAACAATTTACTGTAGGTGACGGAACATTTGTACCGTAATGCACTTACTGTGATAATGCTGATGTTTACAAACATCTGGAATGTGAACTGCCTAGGATTCTAATGCGGTGCGGGAATCGCTGTGGTTTCTGCATCACATCAGTGTGAACTCTGCCTTAAAGGGGTTGTAAACCCTCATGTTTTTTCACCTTAATGCATCCTATGTGGCCAGCCCCCCAGCCCCCCCCCCGTTTTACTTACCTGAGCCCTGGAATTTCCAAAAACCAGAGACACGCTCTTTCTCTGCCCAGGGTTCTCTGCTCTTGATTGGATAGATTGATAGCAGCGCAGCCATTGGCTCCCACTGCTGTCAATCAAATTCAATGACGTGGGGGCTGGGCCGAGTCCTTCATTCGGCATCTATAGATGCCGAATGCTGGACTCGGGAGCGTGGCCGCAAGGTAACCCCCCCGGGAGAGCGCTTCTCCTAGGAGGTTATCTGATGTGGAGAGGAGCTACGAGAGCCGCCGGGGGACCCTAGAAGACGGTGTTCGGGGCCACTCTGTGCAAAGCAAACTGCACAATGGAGGTAAGTATGGCATGTTTCTTATTTAAAAAAAATAAAAACTTCAAGCTTTACAATCAATCACTTTAAAGTGGAGGTCCACCCTTGTTTTAGTTTATTAAAAGTCAACAGCTACAAAAAGTATAGCTGATGACTTTTAATAAACTGACACTTACCTGCCCCACGCTCCTCTCCTCTGCGCCTTCATCATAACTGTGGGCACCCGGCTGTGACAGCTTACGGCTTCACGGCCGGGCGGGCACTGCGCATGCGCGAGTCGCATTGCGCTCTCCTATTGGCCAGCCAATCTTCTGGGACCTGAATTGTGTCCCAGAAGATCACTGGCAGGGAGGGGCCGCCTAGGGCGAGAGAAGAAGTCGCTTAGGTGGCCGAATATAGGAAGGAGGAAGTGGGACAGTAAGTCCCACTAAAAAGATGTTACCCACTCCCCCCCCCCCCCCCCAAATAAATGAGATGCCAAATGTGGCATGTCAGGGGGCGAGGAGTGCTTAAAGTGAAAGTTCCACTTTTCGGTGGAACTCCACTTTAAAGTGGAGCTCCACCCTAAAGTGGAACTCACGCTGATCGGAACCCTCCCCCCCTCCGGTGTCACATTTGACACTTTTCAGGGGGGTGGGGGGTGTAGATACCTGTTTAAAGACAGGTATTTGCACCCACTTCTGGCCACATGCTACGGGCAAAAGACAGGTTTTTCTGACTTTCCGTCTGTCGCCCGTTGTGTGCTGGGAACACTCGGCTCCCAGCACACAGCGTGTGAGCCAATCGGCGGGCGCAGCGCGACTGGCGCATGCACCGTAGGGAACCGGGTAGTGAAGCCGGAGCGTTTCACTTCCTGGTTCCCTCACTGAGGATGGCGGGGGGAGCAGCAGAGAGACGAGCGATCGCTCATCCTCTGCTGCGGGTGGCGCTGGATTCCAGGACAGGTAAGTGTCCTAATATTAAAAGTCAGCAGCTGCAGTATTTGTACCTGCTGGCTTTTAATATTTTTTTATACTGGCACATCCGCTTTAATGGCTTCAAACATGCTTGGGACAAACACAGATCTACACTCAGACAATAAAGTTAACGAGAAAAAAAGCCCAACATTTTTTAATAAGATAAACAAAAAAAAAAAAAGGGGCAGACTCGATGGACTACTCTGTCTTTCTCTGCCGTCGCTTTTCTATGTTTCTATGATAGTGGGAATGAGAACTTTATATTTCAGGCTGAGGATTTTATTTTACAGGAGATCAGATTGGAACAGCAAAACCTCACTGTGACAATCCACGACTGTCCAAGGAAATCGGGGACTTATAGGAACTCTGTTATTTGTGCTGAGGTGCATTAGCGTTGCTGGGGGGTTTTAGCGGAAAAGATGAAGGTTGAGCGCGATTGACAATGAAATGTAAACACCGTTCGCATACGGAGAATGAAAGGGTCTCGCAGCTCGTCACACGTCACCGATTCCCATCTCTCACATTGAAGGCAGCGATGTTCCGGAGCGCTTTCTCGCTGGCAGCCTGCGTCAGCCCAGGCACATTGAGAACGCCTACGTGTGTTGTCGGATTCATGTCAGAGAATAGAACGCTCTTGTGACAAAGACTCTGGCCTTGACAGAGATGTCCCCTATAGAACCTGTCACCGGCTACACGCTTCCTCTGCCACCTGACAATGCTCCATGGGCTGCTGTGGCTGTAAAAGGGTTAACGTATTTTATCCCGCTCGGAGGTAGCGGAAATGCTGCGCCCGCATCTAATGATGAGTCCAACGAGGGGGGGGGGACTTATTAAAAATGAAACCCTATTAAAATAGGATTGCAAGCTATTGCTTAAAAGGTGCTGAAACCACCAAATCCAATCAATTATTTTTATCTCCTACTTCCCTCGCGACGCAAGAGCAGTTAATATGCTATTTAGTACTTGACACCCACACAAACTAGGTACCTTTGCCATCAAAATACATTGGCTGACACAGGATCAGTGCGGTGAAACCATTACATTATAAGAGGATGGGGGGGGGGGGGGTGCTGAACATGTTCCACAATAAATACGAGTGTAACGTGCTCAAAAAGTGAACCTATCCTTTAAAATGCACTCAAACAAATACAGTGGATCCTCGGATTGCGAGTAACGCGGTTAACAAGCTTTTCGCAAAACACATTTTTTATAAAAAATCCTGACTCAGTTTGTGAGTGTTGTCTCGCAAAACAAGTAGGATTAAAGCCGCTGCGGTGTGCAGTACCGCATTTGGCCAGAGGTGCGGGGGCGCCGGAGACGATCGGAGCCGTTTGTAAATGCTCCGAAACACTCTGGCCCAGATTCTCAAAAGAGATACGACGGCGCCATTCCAGATACGGCGTCGTATCTCTGCCTAGCGCCGTCGTATCTATGCGACTGATTCTTAGAATCAGTTACGCATAGATATTCAATAGATCCGACAGGCGTAAGGCTCTTACGCTGTCGGATCTTAAATGCATTTTTTTTTTCGCCGCTAGGTGTCGCCTCTGTCCTTTTCCCCGTCGGGTATGCAAATTAGCAAAATACGCGAATTCCCGAACGTACGCGCGGTCGACGCAGTGAAGTTACGACGTTTACGTTAGATTTGCGACGCGTAAAGTTGCCCCTGCTATATGAGGGGCAACCAATGTTAAGTATGGCCGTCATTCCCGCGTCGAAATATAAAAATTTACATCGTTTGCGTAAGTCGTCCGTGAATGGGGCTGGACGCCATTTACGTTCACGTCGAAACCAATGACGTCCTTGCGATGTCATTTAGTGCAATGCACATCGGGAAATTTTAGGGACGGCGCATGCGCATTACTTTCGGCGCAGGAACGTGCCTAATTTAAACGCTCCACGCCCCCTACCCGGCTCATTTGAATTAGGCGGGCTTGCGCCGGGGGATTTACGCTACGCCGCCGCAACTTTACAGGCAAGTTCTTTGTGAATAAAGCACTTGCCTGTAAAACTTGCGGCGGCGTAACGTAAATGACATACGTTACGCCGCCGCAGTTTTACGCCCATCTACGAGAATCTGGGCCCCTGTTCCCAAGGGTTTCCAAATGCAGCCAAACGGTCTCTGAGTATTTCCAAGTCTTTCCAGCGCCCCCCCCCCCCACCTCTGGCCACATGCGGTATTGCATGTCATAGAAGTCAACGTGGAACGAATTGTTTTCGTTTCCATTGACTTAAATGGGGAAACTCGCTTTGATATGCGAGTGCTTTGGATTACAAGCATTCTCCTGGGATGGATTATGCTCCAAGGTTCCACTTGTATCCACATTTAACACTACATACAGATCACTGTCCCCCTGAGACAGGGAAATCTAAAGTTGTTGTAAACCTCAGACATAAAATGAGAACAAAGCATATCCCTCTATAGTGTGTACTAGTCTCAGTTAAGAGCACCAAGTGTCACCTCTGCCTTATTCCTCGTTCCTCTGCTATCAGCATGAATTACTTCTAACAATTTTTCCTGACACCAAGAGAAAAATGGTGATGGGAGGGACCTCCAGCAGACTGACAGTCTCAGCTCTGTTCCTGTGTGCAGTGTCCCTTCCCTCCAATCAGCTCTCAGAGCTCTCCTCACTGAGCTCTGCAGAGTGTAACTTCAGCTCTCCACCCCCCTTTTTTTCTGAACTCTCAGACAAGCTTTAAAATTCAGCACTTTGAACAGATGTAGAGAAGAGAAGACTGCAGGTAGACAGGCACAACTTATGTAGGAGGATTTGTTTCATCTCTGTGTATCACCTGAGGCCAGTCACTTTACTGGGTATAAGTAAGGGTTTACAACCACTTGTGATGGTGAGAGTCCCTGCCTCGGTAATAACAGGTTTAAAAAATGAAAGTTTTGCTGTAAACAAAGCTCCGGTCCTGTCAGGGGAGAAATGTCTGACCGTCTGTGCATACAATGTATGAACAGCGATCAGTCATTTCCCCTAGTGAGTCCACCCCCCCTACAGTTAGAACACACCCAGGGAACATACTTAACCCCTTCCCCGCCCCCTAGTGTTAATCCCTTCCCTGCCAGTGGCATTTTTATAGTAATCCAATACTGATCACTGATCGCTATAAAAATGCCAATGGTCCCAAAAATTGGTCAAAAGTGAGCGCCATAATGTCGCAGTACCGGAAAAAAAAAAAACGCTGATCGCCGCAATTACTAGTAAAAAAAATATATTAATAAAAATGCCATAAAACTACCCCATATTTTGTAAATGCTATAACTTTTGCGCAAACCAATCAATAGACGCTTATTGCGATTTTTTTTTTACGGAAAATATGTAGAAGAATACCTATCGGCCTAAACTGAGGAAAAAAATAGTTTTTTTATATAGTTTTGGGGGATATTTATTATGGTAAAAAGTAAAAAAAATAGGATTTTTGTACTCACCGTAAAATCCATTTCTCTTCCGTTCATAGACGGAGACAGCATCCTTTGACAGTAGGGTTATGCACCTTCCTTCCAGGACTAAACTCTCCTGGAAGTAAGGTGCATAACCCTACTGTCAAAGGATGCTGTGTCCGTCTATGAACGGAAGAGAAATATTATTTTTTTTCAAAATTGTCGCTCTATTTTTGTTTATAGCGCAAAAAATAAAAACCGCAGAAAGCTCTATTTGTGGGAAAGAAAGGATGTCAATTTTGTTTAGGAGCCACGTTGCACGACTGCGCAATTGTCAGTTAAAACGACGCAGTGCCGAATCGCAAAAAGTGCTTTGGTCTTTGACCAGCAATATGGTCCGGGGCTTAAGTGGTTAAACCATAAAAAAAAAAAAAAATCTGCATGGTCTGGAGCTGGTGCAAAACTTCTTAACAGTATAAAAGCTTGAAGCTCCCAAGCCATTTCTTCTTAATAATCTCTAACCATGTAATTGTACTAAATATAGTCGTTTAGCACTTAAATCAATACATTTTCCCCATTTTCCTGCACAGCCAATGCCAATTTTAGCGACTCAAAAGATCTGAACCTGACAAAGCGTCTCATTCGGTATCCAGCATTGACACCTTGCGGTAGCGCAGCTTCGGTCATTATTACCGATCCCTCCCGGATGTGACTTTGAAAATAGGCTCCTGATTGTAATCAGCCCCCCCCCCCCCCCTGCATTTCTGCCCCGGCACTAGACAAAATCTGCCCAGTTTTTTATTACAGAATTATTTCCACCTGTTACAGACAAATACCTTCAGGAGCAGCTGCAATTCAGAACTATTGGCCGAGTGCATTGGCATTATGGAGTTACATATTTAGTGATGACGCCTACAGGGGACATTTAGAGGGACAATCTCTCATGAGGGCTCTTGGACAAAAAGTGAAAAAGTGAAAAAGCCACCAAGATTCTTGACATTTTATATCCTGGTGAATAATGTATTTTAAAATTTCTGCTCTGTATTCACTTAACCACTTCAGACCCGGACCATTATGCAGGTTAAAGCGGAGGTTCACCCATAGAGAACACATTTTCCCCTTAGCTTCATGCTCGTTTTGTCTAGGGGAATCGGCTATTTGTTTTAAAATATGATCCGTACTTACCCGTTTACGAGATGCATCCTCTCCGTCGCTTCCGGGTATGGGCTGCGGGAATGGGCGTTCCTTCTTGATTGACAGTCTTCCGAGAGGCTTCCGACGGTCGCATCCATCGCGTCACGATTTTCCGAAAGAAGCCGAACGTCGGTGCGCAGTATAGAGCCGCACCGACGTTTGGCTTCTTTCGGCTACGAGTGACGCGATGGATGCGACCGTCGGAAGCCTCTCGGAAGACTGTCAATCAAGAAGGAACGCCCGCTCCCGAAGACCCATACCCGGAAGCGACGGAGAAGATGCATCTCGAAAACGGGTAAGTACGGATCATATTTTAAAACAAATAGCCGATTCCCCTAGACACAACGAGCAGGAATCTAAGGGGAAAAGATAAAAAAAAAAGGAATTGGGTGAACTCCCGCTTTAAGGACCTTGCCCCTTTTTGCAATTCGGCACTGCGTCGCTTTAACTGACAATTGCGCGGTCGTGCGACGTGGCTCCCAAACAAAATTGACGCCTTTCCCCCCCCACAAATAGAGCTTTCTATAGGTGGTATTTGATCACCTCTGCGGTTTTTATTTTTTGCACTATAAACAAAAATAGAACGACAATTTTGAAAAAAATACAATGGGCCAGATTCACAGTGGACTTACGACGGCGTATCTACACGTACGCCGTCGTAAGTCCGAATGTGAGCCGTCGTATCTATGCACCTGATTCTTAGAATCAGTTACGCATAGATTTGGCCAAGATACGAGCGGCGTAAGTCTCCTACGCCGTCGTATCTTGGGTGCATATTTACGCTGGCCGCTAGGGGCGCTTCCGTAGATTTACGCGTTGAATATGTAAATTAGGTAGATACGCCAATTTACGAACGTACTTGCGCCCGCTACGCCGTTTACGTTAGGCTTACATCCGGCGTAAAGTTACCCCTGCTATATGAGGCGCAGCCAATGCAAAGTATGGACGTCGGCAAGCGTATTTTTTTATGTCTTTTACGTAAGTCGTACGTGAATGGGGCTGTGCGTAGGTTACGTTCACGTCACAGGCATTGGGCCTGGCGTATCTTATGGAGTAAATTCAACGTGATACTGAGCAGGCGTGCGCATGCGCCGTTCGTTAAGCGCGTCATTTACGTGGGGTCACGATTCATTTACATACAACACGCCCCCTACCAGCCTATTTTGAATTAGGCAGGCTTACGCCGGCCAATTTACGCTACGCCGCCGCAACTTACGGATCAAGTGCTTTGTGAATACTGCACTTGCCTGTCCAAGTTGCGGAGGCGTAGCGTAAATAGGATACGCTACGCCCGCACAAAGATACGGCCAGATACGTGAATCTGGCCCAATATTTTTTACTTTTTGCTATAATAAATATCCCCCAAAAAGATATAAAAAAAAAACTTTTTTTTTCCTCAGTTTAGGCCGATACGTATTCTTCTACCTATTTTTGGTAAAAAAAAAAAATCGCAATAGACGTCTATCGATTGGTTTGCGCAAAATTTTTTAGCGTTCACAAAATAGGGGATAGTTTTATGGCATTTTTATTAATAATTTTTTTTTTACTACTAATGGCGGCGATCTGTGATTTTTTTCGTGACTGCGACATTATGGCGGACACATTTGACACATTTTTGGGACCATTGTCATTTTCACAGCGAAAAGTGCTATAAAAATGCACTGATTACTGTGAAAATTAGGTAGTGACGGGGTTAACCACTAGATGGCGCTAAGGGGTAAAGTGTGCCCTAAGGAAGTGATTCTTACTGTAGGAGGTTGTGGCTGTAGGCATGACGTCACTGATCGTCGTTCCCTATATCAGGGAACAGACGATCAGTGTCACTGCCACAGTGAAGAACGGGGAAGGTGTGTTTACACACACCTCTCCCCGTTCTTCAGCTCATGTGACCGATCTCGGGACACCGGCAGTGATCGGGTCTGCGGGTCCCGCGGGCATGTTCACAGAGCTTTAGACCGGGTCGCGCACACGCGCGACCCACGGTTGGGCTCTTAAAGGCAACGTACAGGTACGTGCCTGTGCCCAGCCGTGCCATTCTGCCGACGTAAATGTGCAGGGGGCGGTCCTTAAGTGGTTAAGACAGAGTTCCCTCCAAAAAATTTTTGAACAAATTCAGCAGCTACAAATACTGCAGCTGCTGACTTTTAATATATGGACACTTACCTGTCCAGGGCGCCCGCGATGTCCTCCCCCAAAGCCGATCTGTCCCTCGGCTCTCGGGTGGAGGTGCTGCCATCTTTGGTAAGGGAATCAGGAAGTGAAGCTTCGACGCGGGAACGACGGCCATACTTAACATTGACTAGGCCAGCTATTTGATGGAATAACTTTACGCCTGAAAATGCCTTACGTAAACGGCGTATCTTTACTGCGACGAGCGCGCGTACGTTCGTGAATAGGCGTATCTAGTGATTTACATATTCTACGCCGAGCGCAATGGAAGCGCCACCTAGCGGCCAGCCTAAATATTGCACCCTAAGATACGACAGCGCAAGCCGTCGTATCTTAGATAGGTTTAAGTGTATCTCAGTTTGAGAATACACTTAAACTTAGGTCGGCGCAGATTCCGAGTTAGGTCGGCGTATCTACTGATACGCCGGCCTAACTCTATGTGAATCTAGCTAAGAAAGTTCAAGTGCATGCAACCACGACACCACGTGCCAAGAGTTTGCATGTTCTCCCTGTGCCTGTGTGGGTTTCATCCAGGTACTCTGGTTTCCCCCCACACTCCAAAGACATGCTGGTAGGTTAATTGGCTCCTGTCTAAATTGGCCCCTAGTAAGTATGAATATGAGTTAGGGACCTTAGAGATTGTAAGCTCCTTGAGGGTGGGGACTGATGTGAATGTATAATATATAAATATATATATATATGTAAAGTGCTGCGTAAATTGACGGAGCTATATAAGTACCTGAAATAATAATATCGTAAAGGCAGGTGTCCCAATACTTTTGACACTATAGTGTATGGGCCATATTCCCGTAGTTTTTGGGCGGGCGTCGCGTAAGCCATTTACACTCCGCCGCCCCAACCTACAGGAGCAAGTGCTGTATTCCCCAAACACTTGCTCCGTAGTTTGGGGAGGCGTGGTGTAAATGGCCCGACGTATGGCAGAGTAAATCCAAGGGGGCGGCTTGTATTTAAATTAAGCGTGCCCCCGATTCTAACGAACTGCGCATGCGCCGAGCTTAAAATAGCCCAGTGCGCATGCTCTAGTTCTCGGTGTAAAACGTCAATGACGCCGACGTGTGCGTCATTGACGTAAAGTCGTATTCGCGGACGACTTAGTAAAACGACGTACCCGACGGGAAAACACGACGCGGACCCGACGCCATACTTAACATGGCCTACGTGGGACTGGCGTAAGGTTACCCCTCATATAGCAGAGGTAACCTTACGCCTACGCAAACGACGTTAGCGACTGTTACGCGACGCGATTTCGTACGTGAATCGGCGTATCAGGCTCATTTGCATAAACAAATGAGACCTGAACGTAAACGCCACCTAGCGGTCGGCGGAGTAATTACATTTAGGATCCGACAGTGTAAGTGTCTTACACTAGTCGGGTCCTAGCCTAAATCCGGCGTATATTGTTTTGTGAATACAAAACAATGATACGCCGGCGGGAATTACGAATTACGCCGGTGTATCTGTAGATACACCGGCGTAACTTGTTTAAGAATATGGCCCTATATTGTTACATTTAAGTAATATATTCATACAAGCATGTAAACTTACCGACAGGTTCACTTTAAATCACTGCTTTCCTAACAGTGACAGATCTATTAATCTGTGGAAGTTAACATGGTAAATGTCTGCGCTGTGCCCCATACTGAGAGAGGCGGCGGCGTGTACGCTACAGCTGTCTTTATGAACCAGACCATAAAAATAACATCATTTATTCTTCAGCACACCTGAAGAGGAAAAAGAGAAAATGACAAAGCCTCTGAAATTCAGCTGCGGGGGAAACTGGCCCCGTGATTTCTACAGCCCAACGATTTCTGCTTTAATGCCCTTCTGGGCACACGTCAGTCACAGCAAATTCGTCCCTTGCTTCCAACAGGGATGGGTGGCCGACTGAGTCATTGTGCTCAGCGGGTGTGATGTACGGTGATGGGAGTAAAAGAATCGGAACCCATCGGTCCACAGGAATTTGCGACTCACGTTATATTAAATAAACGGATGTGTCAGTCTTGCAAGGGGGAAAGGTAAATTGCCAAGGAAAGATGGCAAACCTAAAATTATTACACCGGAGAACGTGCGCAGAGGATATGTTGGCTGTGCTATGGGGCATGAAGCCAAGACGTCAGGCCCATCTCTGGAATCCTCTGGTCTTCAGCAAGATGAAAAGTCTAAAAGGATTTGTGAACAATTAAAGTAGTTGTAAAGGTTCCTTTTTTATTTATGTCATACTTACCTCCACTGTGCAGCTCGTTTTTCACAGAGTGGCCCCCGATCCTCCTCTTCTGGAGTCCCTCGGCGGCAGTCTCGGCTCCTCCCCGCAAGAGCTAACCCCCATTTTGGGAAGCTCTCTCCCAAGGGGGTTAGCTTGCGGGCGTGCTCCTGTGTCATACACTTGGCATATCCGCCGAGTGTATGACTTGGCCCCGCCCCCTGGCAGCCGCATCATTGGATTTGATTGATAGCAGCGGGAGCCAGTGGCTGCGCTGCTATCAATCTATCCAACGAAGAGCCAAGAAGCTGTGGAGAGAGCGACGCGGGATTGCAGCGGGAGCCAATGGCTGCGCTGCTATCAATCTATCCAATGAAGAGCCAAGAAGCTGTGGAGAGAGCGACGCGGGATTGCAGAGGGAGCCAATGGCTGCGCTGCTATCAATCTATCCAATGAAGAGCCAAGAAGCTGTGGAGAGAGCGACGCGGGATTGCAGCGGGAGCCAATGGCTGCGCTGCTATCAATCTATCCAACAAAGAGCCAAGAAGCTGTGGAGAGAGCGACACGGGATTGCAGCGGGAGCCAATGGCTGCGCTGCTATCAATCTATCCAATGAAGAGCCAAGAAGCTGTGGAGAGAGCGACGCGGGATTGCAGAGGGAGCCAATGGCTGCGCTGCTATCAATATATTCAATAGCGAGCCAAGAAGCCGCGGAGAGAGCAACGCGGGATAGTGCCCATGGAAATTCGGCTCTCAGGTAAGTAAAACGGGGGGAGTCTGGGGGGGGGGGGCGGACACTGCAGGGTGTTTTTTCACCTTAATTCATAGGATGTATTAAGGTGAAAAAACACAAGGGTTTACAACCATTTTTTGAAGCTGAACTCCAGACAGATATAAAATACATAATATAATGCAGCTCTGTGTTCATCATTATATGTATTTATTAGATGCAAACGGTGTGAGCGCCTAAATTTGACTTGATATCAGCCTGTGCAGCAGAGCTCAGAATGGGTGAGGGCGAAGCAGAACAAAGAGCCAATCAGTTGCTCTGCAGTGAACATGCTAATAGGAGGAGAGAGCAGAATGACAGAGAAATTAAATCATCAGTCTGTAGCTTCTCCTCTCACTGGCCAGTCACAGCAGCCAAATACCTCCGCAAAAATTACGGTAAAGCGACGCTAAAAATAGGGCACTATTCCTCCAACTAATACTAATGTGTGGGCACTATTCCTCCAACTAATACCAATGTATGGGCACTATTCCTCCAACTAATACTAATATATGGGCACTATTCCTCCAACTAATACTAATATATGGGCACTATTCCTCCAACTAATACTAATATATGGGCACTATTCCTCCAACTAATACTAATATATGGGCACTATTCCTCCAACTAATACCAATGTATGGGCACTATTCCTCCAACTAATACCAATGTATGGGCACTATTCCTCCAACTAATACTAATATATGGGCACTATTCCTCCAACTAATACTAATATATGGGCACTATTCCTCCAACTAATACTAATATATGGGCACTATTCCTCCAACTAATACTAATATATGGGCACTATTCCTCCAACTAATACTAATATATGGGCACTATTCCTCCAACTAATACTAATATATGGGCACTATTCCTCCAACTAATACTAATATATGGGCACTATTCCTCCAACTAATACTAATATATGGGCACTATTCCTCCAACTAATACTAATATATGGGCACTATTCCTCCAACTAATACTAATATATGGGCACTATTCCTCCAACTAATACTAATATATGGGCACTATTCCTCCAACTAATACTAATATATGGGCACTATTCCTCCAACTAATACTAATGTGTGGGCACTATTCCTCCAACTAATACTAATATATGGGCACTATTCCTCCAACTAATACCAATATATGGGCACTATTCCTCCAACTAATACTAATATATGGGCACTATTCCTCCAACTAATACTAATATATGGGCACTATTCCTCCAACTAATACTAATATATGGGCACTATTCCTCCAACTAATACTAATATATGGGCACTATTCCTCCAACTAATACTAATATATGGGCACTATTCCTCCAACTAATACTAATATATGGGCACTATTCCTCCAACTAATACTAATATATGGGCACTATTCCTCCAACTAATACCAATGTATGGGCACTATTCCTCCAACTAATACTAATATATGGGCACTATTCCTCCAACTAATACTAATGTGTGGGCACTATTCCTCCAACTAATACTAATATATGGGCACTATTCCTCCAACTAATACTAATATATGGGCACTATTCCTCCAACTAATACTAATATATGGGCACTATTCCTCCAACTAATACTAATATATGGGCACTATTCCTCCAACTAATACCAATGTATGGGCACTATTCCTCCAACTAATACTAATATATGGGCACTATTCCTCCAACTAATACTAATGTGTGGGCACTATTCCTCCAACTAATACTAATATATGGGCACTATTCCTCCAACTAATACTAATATATGGGCACTATTCCTCCAACTAATACCAATGTATGGGCACTATTCCTCCAACTAATACTAATATATGGGCACTATTCCTCCAACTAATACTAATATATGGGCACTATTCCTCCAACTAATACTAATATATGGGCACTATTCCTCCAACTAATACTAATATATGGGCACTATTCCTCCAACTAATACCATTGATGGGCACTATTCCTCCAACTAATACCATTGATGGGCACTATTCCTCCAACTAATACCATTGATGGGCACTATTCCTCCAACTAATACCATTGATGGGCACTATTCCTCCAACTAATACCAATGTATGGGCACTATTCCTCCAACTAATGCCATTGATGGGCACTATTCCTCCAACTAATTCTAATGTATGGGCACTATGCCTCCAACTAATACTAATGTGTGGGCACTATTCCTCCAACTAATACTAATGTGTGGGCACTATTCCTCCAACTAATACCAATGTATGGGCACTATTCCTCCAACTAATACTAATGTATGGGCACTATTCCTCCAACTAATACCAATGTATGGGCACTATTCCTCCAACTAATACTAATGTATGGGCACTATGCCTCCAACTAATACCAATGTATGGGCACTATTCCTCCAACTAATACCATTGATGGGTACTATTCCTCCAACTAATACCAATGTATGGGCACTATTCCTCCAACTAATACCATTGATGGGTACTATTCCTCCAACTAATACCAATGTATGGGCACTATTCCTCCAACTAATACTAATGTATGGGCACTATGCCTCCAACTCAGACCTGGGCAAACTACGGCCCGCGGGCCGTATACGGCCCGGCGGACCTTTTAATCCGGCCCCCCCGTTGCCCGCCGCCGCTGCCGCGTTAATCACCACGGCGGGGAACATTACAGACAGCGTTCGTTTGAACAGCTGTTTTCCCCGCCGTGCATAGACACTCCCCCTTGGACGGATCTGTCCAATCGCGGGCAAGGGGGAGTCACATAGACACTCCCACTTGGACGGATCTGTCCAATCGCGAGCAAGGGGGAGTGTCTATGTGACTCCCCCTTGCTCGCGATTGGACAGATCCGTCCAAGGGGGAGTGTCTATGCGCGGCGGGGAAAACAGCTGTTCAAACGAACGCTGTCTGTAATGTTCCCTTCCCTGCCGCGGTGATAACAGTAGACAGGGCCGGGAGGGGTCACTGTGCCCATCACACGCAGCCACTTGTGCCAACACATGCAGCCACTTGTGCCAACACACGCAGCCACTTGTGCCAACACACGCAGCCACTTGTGCCAACACACGCAGCCACTGTGCCACCATAAATTGTCGCCACTGTGCCCATCAAACGCAGCCACTGTGCCAATCACACGCAGCCACTGTGCCAATCACACGCAGCCACTGTGCCAATCACACGCAGCCACTGTGCCAATCACACGCAGCCACTGTTCCCATCAAACGCAGCCACTGTGCCAATCACACGCAGCCACTGTGCAATCAATTGTTGCCACTGTTCCCAAACACAGCCACTGTGCCAATCACATGCAGCCACTGTGCCAATCACACGCAGCCACTGTGCCCATCACACGCAGCCACTGTGCCAATCACACGCAGCCACTGTGCCAATAACACGCAGCCACTCTGCCCATCAAACGCAGCCACTGTGCCATTCACACGCAGCCACTGTGCCCATCAAACGCAGCCACTGTGCCATCACATGCAGCCACTGTGCCAACACACGCAGTCACTGTGCCATCAATTGTTGCCACTGTGCCCATCACACGCAGCCACTGTGCCATCAATTGTCGCCACTGTGCCCATCAAACGCAACCACTGTGCCATCACACGCAGCCACTGTGCCATCACATGCAGCCACTGTTTAATCAATTGTTATTGATTAAACAGTGGCTGCCTGTCCCCAGCCTCTTTTCCCCTCCTGTGTCATGTCCCCAGCGTCTGTCCCCCTCCTGTGTCATGTCCCCAGCCTCTGTCCCCCTCCTGTGCCATGTCCCCAGCCTCTGTCCCCCTCCTGTGCCATGTCCCCAGCCTCTGTCCCCCTCCTGTGCCATGTCCCCAGCCTCTGTCCCCCTCCTGTGTCATGTCCCCAGCCTCTGTCCCCCTCCTGTGTCATGTCCCCAGCGTCTGTCCCCCTCCTGTGTCATGTCCCCAGCGTCTGTCCCCCTCCTGTGTCATGTCCCCAGCATCTGTCCCCCTCCTGTGTCATGTCCCCAGCCTCTGTCCCCCTCCTGTGTCATGTCCCCAGCGTCTGTCCCCCTCCTGTGTCATGTCCCCAGCCTCTGTCCCCCTCCTGTGTCATGTCCCCAGCGTCTGTCCCCCTCCTGTGTCATGTCCCCAGCGTCTGTCCCCCTCCTGTGTCATGTCCCCAGCCTCTGTCCCCCTCCTGTGTCATGTCCCCAGCGTCTGTCCCCCTCCTGTGTCATGTCCCCAGCGTCTGTCCCCCTCCTGTGCCATGTCCCCAGCGTCTGTCCCCCTCCTGTGCCATGTCCCCAGCGTCTGTCCCCCTCCTGTGTCATGTCCCCAGCGTCTGTCCCCCTCCTGTGTCATGTCCCCAGCGTCTGTCCCCCTCCTGTGTCATGTCCCCAACGTCTGTCCCCCTCCTGTGTCATGTCCCCAGCGTCTGTCCCCCTCCTGTGTCATGTCCCCAGCGTCTGTCCCCCTCCTGTGTCATGTCCCCAGCCTCTGTCCCCCTCCTGTGTCATGTCCCCAGCCTCGGTCCCCCTCCTGTGCCATGTCCCCAGCCTCTGTCCCCCTCCTGTGCCATGTCCCCAGCCTCTGTCCCCCTCCTGTGCCATGTCCCCAGCCTCTGTCCCCCTCCTGTGCCATGTCCCCAGCCTCTTTCCCCCTCCTGTGCCATGTCCCCAGCCTCTGTCCCCCTCCTGTGCCATGTCCCCAGCCTCTGTCCCCCTCCTGTGCCATGTCCCCAGCCTCTGTCCCCCTCCTGTGTCATGTCCCCAGCCTCTGTCCCCCTCCTGTGCCATGTCCCCAGCCTCTGTCCCCCTCCTGTGCCATGTCCCCAGCCTCTGTCCCCCTCCTGTGCCATGTCCCCAGCCTCTGTCCCCCTCCTGTGCCATGTCTATAACAAGTACTCGTACCAGTTTTCCAACAATGATATTTACTGCTTTTTATAAAGAAATACAATTGATTTTATGCAGTATTGAGTTTAGCCTTTTGGCCCGGCCCTCCAAAATATTTTTAGTTTCTCATGTGGCCCCATCGAAAAAATATTTGCCCACCCCTGCTCCAACTAATACCAATGTATGGGCACTATTCCTCCAACTAATACCAATGTATGGGCACTATTCCTCCAACTAATACCAATGTATGGGCACTATTCCTCCAACTAATACCAATGTATGGGCACTATTCCTCCAACTAATACCATTGATGGGTACTATTCCTCCAACTAATACTAATGTATGGGCACTATGCCTCCAACTAATACCAATGTATGGGCACTATTCCTCCAACTAATACTAATATATGGGCACTATTCCTCCAACTAATACCAATGTATGGGCACTATTCCTCCTTCTACTGACCACAGGTACTAATTTTTTGTACATCCACCGACCACCATCTCACAGATGCTTGGACATTTTTTAATCCCACTGGCCACAGTCTGACGCCCCCCCCCCCCCTAAATTTGGAGGACAGTACTGGCCCTTATTGAGAAATTTTGGAGACCCCTTCTCTAGATTGCTTCTTTTCAAAACTGGTAGCTTTTCAAACATGACAAATTTTGGACAGTGCTATGTAATATATATACCTGATATAGAAATTTAATCTTTGGCACTTTTGTGTTGTTTGATACATTGTATACTATGGAGTCCCCCTTTAATTATTTAGGTAGCGAAGTGCAATTTTATTCTAACAGGCTCCTGTTTGAGATAATACAATATTACACAGTGCTAGAACGAAGCCCCATTATTAGTTTAATTGTGCGGCACAATGCTGACCTCTGCTGGTCAAACTTCATTACTACATGGCACTCTATCCAACATTACCTTTTACTTGGTTTTAGGATTCACCGCAGGAAATCCTCGGCGTGTATTTAATATGCCAGAGACTGAATGAGGAAGTGGTCTATATGGACTGTAGTGTGTTTCAGGAAAACTGTAAATGCACTAAAAAAAAAAAATGCACAGGTGTGAACCAGGCCTACGCCTGAATTATGTGCAAGGAATCAGAGCAGCCATAGAGATTTCAGTATTGTCAGCAGTCAGAACTGATTTCTGTTTGGCTATTTTTGCACTTTGCTTTAACCCGGAAGAATTTACCCCCCCTTCCTGACCAGAGCACTTTTTTAGCGAATCGGCACTGCGTCGCTTTAACTGACAATTGTGCGGTAATGCGACGTTGCACCCAAATAAAATTGCCGACCTCTGCGGTTTTTGTTTTTTGGCACTATAAACAAAACAAGCGCAACAATTTACGAAAAAAAAACACAGTGGTCCGGATTCACAGACACTGGCGCACATTTATGCCGCCGTAGCGTATCTCGTTTTCGCTACGCCGAAGCAGCGCAGAGAGGCAAGCATGGAATTCACAAAGCACTTCCTCCCAAAACTGCGCTGGGTTTCCAAGGCGTAAGTCGGCGTAAGTGGAAGTGGGCGTGAGCCATGCTAATGAGGCGTGACCCCATGGAAATGATGGGCCAAGCGCCAGACAGATACGAATCGCCAACTGCCCATGCGCCGTCCCGTGGGCGCATCTCAGTGCGCATGCTCACAATCACGTCGGAACAACTGCCTAAGATACGCCGGATCACTGCCTACGGCGTGAACGTAACCTACGCCTAGTCATATTCACGTCCTGCATAAACTACGTAAAATACGCCGGCTTGTGTTCCCTTTGCATGGATGCTGCTGAGTTACACCTCCTTTATGGGGCATAACTTTACGCTGGACATATGACTTTACGCGCACTGCGTCGGACGGACGTACGTATCTCCCTCATTTGTATATGTGAATAGAACATCAATGGGAGCGCCAAATAAGTCCAGCGTAAATATGCGCCCACTCTACGCCGGCGTAGGCAAGTTACGTTGGTTGGATGAAGCCTATTTTCAGGCGTATCTTAGTTTCTGAGACCGGCGCATAGATACGACGGCGCATATTTGCACTTACGCGGCGTATCTCGAGATACGTCGGCACAAGTGCTTTGTGAATCCGGGCCAATATCTTTTACTTTTTGCTATAATAAATAGCCCACATTTTTTTCCCTCAGTTTAGACCGATAAGTATTCTTCGACATATTTTTGGTAAAAAAAACAAAAAACGCAACAAGCGTATATTGATTGTTTTTTTCGCAAAATAGCGTCTACAAAATAGGGAATAGTTTTATGGCATTTTTATTATATTGGGACTGCGACATTATGGCGGACACATCGGACACTTTTGCGACCATTTATACAGCAATCAGTGCTATAAAAATGCACGGATTACTGTATAAATGACACTGGCATGGAAGGGGTTAAACACTAGGGGGAGAGGAAGGGGTTAAGTGTGTCCTAGGGAGTGATTCTAACTGTGGGGGGCTGGGCTTACTGTGACACAACACTAATGACTGCTCCCGATGACGGGGGCCGTCTTAATAGCATCATGGGCCCCTGGGCAGGGCAAAGTAATGCTCTGGGGCCCCTACAATGATGACAGTGAAGGTAAACAGACATCAAGTAGGTAGGAGGCAGACTGTGTATCCATCATTCTCAGTGCCATCATGGGGCCCCCAATTTCGGGGCAGCGTGGGCTCAAGGATCAGCTGCTTTGGGGAAAGTGCAGGGGCCCCCCATGCAGATGGGGCCCCTGGGCAGTGCCCAGGTGTGCCCTTGCATTAAGACAGCTCTGCCCAATGAAAGGGATCAGTAGATCACTGATCTATTGATGCTGCCTGCTGGGGGCTCTACTGTCGCTTGGGGGAGGATCTATTATTGCTGTTGATGGGATAATCTACTGTTGGGGGGGGGGTGTCTAATGTTGCTGGCTGCTGGAGAGTCTATTGATGCTGGATACTGGAAGATTTATTGTTACTGGGGTTGATCTATTGTTGCTGGGAGGGATCTGTTGTTGCTAGGGAAATCTATTGTTGCTGTGGGGATCTATAGTTGTTGGGATGGATTTATAGTTGCTGAGGAGATCTACAATATGATATGGTTATATTCACATAGCTATATATTGAAGGGGGGATATAGAGACACTCTACGCATTTGGCAGCTAACAGATGCTGCTTCCTTAGGAGAATAGCACAGGTATAGCATGTAATCAATGCCTGCACCGAACTATAAACCTCTAGGGCAGGGGTCTCAAACTCAATTTCATTGTGGGCCACATCAGCATTATGATTGCTCTCAAAGGGGTCGGTTGTTTCTGTAAGATTAGATTGTCCAGCGCATCCCCTCCCCTTACATTAAATGTCAAGAGCCCCCCCACCATCAGAAGTTGAGTCCCCCACTCTCCCTTACATCACAGTGTACCCTACTTTCCTTATGCTGCTGCTGGGAAGAAGCTGGATGCATTGCTTGAAAGCAGAAAGTAAGGGTCTGGAGGAGGACCAGTGGAGGGCTGGAGCTCTCCTGTAGCTGCAGGTGAGGTGCGAGGGCCACATGAAATGGCCTGGAGGGCCGGATTCAGCCAGCGGGTCTTGTGTTTGACACCTGTGCTCTAGGGGGTTCCCAATAGGAAGCGCAGGGGGTACATCAAACAGAGACCACACAAACCAGGGGATCCAAATACTATTGTATGATGTAGAATGAAGAGTAGTATCTCGGAGACCAGTAGCTATAGAAGTGGAGATGCTCCCACCAACTTGCAGGATAAGTATACAAGCAGGTCACCCTGGCGTATAACGCAAGCTCATCCGAGGTGCGGGGTCTAAGCACTAATTGGTACACAGTAGAGCTCCTGATAGTGAAGATGGGTTGTGCTGCACATTAGTACCAGGTCACAGTCCTCAGGATCGCCCGAACAAGAGGTGAGCTCACACAGGGTTACAGTGTCATGGTCAGGGTTCAGGCTTGGAGATCAGTAGCTATAAAAATTGAGAGGTTTCCCCCGACCAGCAGTAGAAGTAAAAAAGCCGGTCACCCAGGAGGATGATGCAGACTCATCCGAGGTGCAAGGTCTCAGCACTAACCGGTATTCACCAGATAGTGGAGATGGGTTTAGACACGTGTTAGTATCAGGTTGAGGTCCTCAGGATTACCCCACCAAGAAGTGAGCAAGCCGGGGTCCAGTAGCAGGTGAAGATCAAGCAGAAGCGTAGTCAGCAAACAAGGCAAAGGTCAGTAACAAGTGGTTTTAGGTTGGGATCAAGCGGAAGTGTAGTTGAGGCAGAAGCCAAAGGTCAGTAACAAGTGTTAGCAATAATGCAGGCGGCGGCAGATCTGACAAGAGTGAGATATTGGCTGGAGAGAGCACAATAATCAGGCAAACAGGAAGTGCAAAGGCATGACCTAAATAGGAAGTTCATGGGAGGAGCAAAGAGTTCAAGGTTCACCAGAGACAAGATGCAAGGTAAGATTGTCCAAGGAATAGTCCAGCATCTTAGGTGACTCCGCAAGAAGAGATACTGCTGGCCACTTCCCTACTGGGCCAAATCCGGCACTCCTCTCCCTACATGTAAAAATCATCATTTTTTTTGTTAGAAAATAACTCAGAACCCCCAAACATGATATATATTTTTAGCAGAGACTCTAGGGAATAAAATGGTGGTTGTTGCTATTTTTAATGTCACACTGTATTTGCGCAGGAATTTTTCAAACGCAATAAAAATAAATAAAAAAACAAACACTTTCAGGAGTTAAATATAAAAAAAAAACACTAAATGCGAAAGATGATGTTACACCGAGTGAATAGATACCTAACATGTCACTCTTTAAAATTGCGCACAATTGTGGAATGGAGCCAAACTTCGGTACTTAAAAATCTCCATAGGCGACGCTTTAAAAATCTTTACAGGTTACCAGTTCGTAGTTACAGAGGAGGTGCTAGAATTATTGCTCTCGCTCTAACATTCGCGGCAATACCTCACGTGTGGTTTTAAACGATTCCCGACTGGCGCACGACGATGTACGTCAACAGAATGGCATGGCTGCGCAAATGGCTATACAGGTACGTCCCCTTTAATTTGCGAGCCGCCGGCGGCGCAAATTAAAGGGGACGTACCTGTACAGCCAAAAATAATTAATCAAAATGCAATAAAACTATCCCGTATTTTGTAAATGCTATAAATTTTGCGCAAGCCAACCGATAAACGCTTATTTTGATTTTTTTTACCAAAAATAGGTAGAAGAATACGTATCGGCCTAAACTGAGGAATTTTTTTTTTATATATATATATATATATATATATATATATATATATATATATATATATATATATATATATATATATATATATATATTTGGGGTATATTTATTATAGCAAAAAGTAAAAAATATTGAATTTTTTTCAAAATTGTCGCTCTATTTTTGTTTATAGCACAAAAAATAAAAACCGCAGAGGTGATCAAATACCACCAAAAGAAAGCTCTGTTTGTGGGAAAAAAAGGACGCCAATTTTGTTTGGGAGCCACGTCGCACGACCGCGCAATGGTCAGTTAAAGCGACGCAGTGCCGAATCGCAAAAACTGGCCGGGTCCTATAGCTGAATAAAGGTCCGGGTCTTAAGTGGGTAAATAGTATGATGTATTAGTATGTTGTGACTGGTTTATCTTTATTTTCAGCACTTGTCTTGGTAAACCCCTGTTCCAGGAGAGCTTGAAGTCACTCATGTGCTATATGCCTGATGACATCTGCATCCGAAGCTGTGACAGTGTTGCCAACCTACCAAATTGAAATTTACTGGCACGACACCCGAAATTTACTGGCGCAGCCGCCTTTTTACTGGCATTTCACAAAAGTTACTAAATTACATTTTTAGGTGCAAATTTCAGTATTTAGGCTACAAACAAGTACGCTAGGCAAATAGCAATGTGATTTAAGGTAGATATTAAGGTGAAAAAATAGGATTTTTAAATACAGCTTACCTGTAAAATCCTTTTCTTGGAGTACATCACGGGACACAGAGCTGCTTAGTAATAACTATGTGGGTTATATATCCTACCTTCAGGTGCTGGACACTGGTGTAATCAACCAAACAGGAAGTCCCCTCCCTATATAACCCCTCCCATACTGGGAGTACCTCAGTTTTTGTAGCAAAGCAATAAGTGTCCCAATATCCCCAAACAAGAGGGGCGGGAGCTCTGTGTCCCGTGATGTACTCCAAGAAAAGGATTTTACAGGTAAGCTGTATTTAAAAATCCTATTTTCTTTATCGTACATCACGGGACACAGAGCTGCTTAGTAATAACTATGTGGGATGTCCCATAGGAATGCCTACTGAGGGGAGGGAGACACCAACAACGCAGACCGCCATGAGAGGACTTATAATGCTGCCTGCAGCATACTGCGCCAAAAGACTGCGTCCTCCTGCCGTCTTATGTTCACCCGATAGGAATTCATGAACGTAAGCACAGACGACCAAGTTGCGGCCCTGCAAATCTGAGTTATAAAGGCTTGGTAATGCATCTCGCCAAGCGATTACTATCTTGGTAGGGAGCCCCTGAAAAAAGCCAGGGGGAATCCCACTCTATAAACCACAAGCCTGAATAATAACCTGATGAATCAACATTGAAAATAGTTGAATTAGACGTTGCCTGCCCTTTCCTGGGGCCTTCTGGCAGCGCAAACCTCTCAGCTTTCCGTATCCGAGTAGCTGCTTCAGCTAGGGCTTGACCCTTCTTACGAGAGGGAGAGAGATAGAGACCATCTTAATAGCTGATCTGAATACTGCCTGCCCATATCTAGGGTCTTCTGGTAGCACCATAAAACGCCAGCTTTCTATATCTGAAAACCTTCAGATAGATTGTTAACTGCTCTCATCTCTATTGAAAGAAAAGCAATAACCTTCCTTCCGCGGACCAAGGTTTTGAAAAAGGAAGGCAAAAATATCTTGGATTCAAAAGAACACTAGATCCTTCTAGTAACTAAGGTTGGGTGAGAATTTAACATCACCCTTCTTGTGCAAATAATTAAGTATGGCTCTATACAAAGATAGTTGCCAATACTTTCTTGCAGATGCAACTGCAAACAAGAACACCAATTCCTTCTTTAGAAGAATGACGGGAGTATGGCGCATCAGCCCAAGGTGCCGACCCTGTAAGCTGACACACCTAGATCCAATCTTTCGAGCCTAAGGGTGACCTAACTGGCGGACTTATACCCGTCACCCCTTGTATAACGGCCCGGATCAAGAGTGTGACACAAGCGACCCTTGAAAATATTGACAAGGCAGAGATTGGATCATTGATGGAACTTAAGGCTAGCTCCATCTCCTTACCAATGTAGGAAGGCAAGACTCTTACTTGAGACATACTACCAAGGATGCCACCCCTTGGTTTCACTCCAGGAACATGGGCCTTCCAGATCCTAGGATATCTGGTCCTGGAGGCCAGCTCTCCTGTATGAATCAAGGTAATTGCCGCTGATTCTGAAACCCAGATCCTCCAGAATGCGGGCTATAACAGCCAGACAATTAATACCCCTGTATGCAAGACAGGATGTAACCCTGCAAAGCAGGCCTGGACAAGCCGTAAGCAGCCCTGGTTCCTATACGATCACTTCTGCTGTGCCTGCACAGTTAGGTCGCATGGGCTATGCCGGAGCAGTTAGGTCAGCTTCCGTTCTTCTGGTGTAGCATGGACGCCACGAAAGTTGAGGCCTTGGGGGGAGAAAACACCTAACCAGCGATGACTGGTCCCCCAGGATCACCAACACATCTGTTCCGCATGTTGGTGGATCCTTTGTCCTTGCCACAAAGTTGTTCAATTTCTTGCTGAACCTGGACCAATACCCCCTAAGAACAGGGTACCGTTTCTGTGACATTTGGTCAGAAACAAGTTGGGGTGTAGAGGTTAATCCCCCGGACCTAATCGTAGACGGCTCAAGCGAATCGCCTGCCAATCTAGTATTCCATGAATTGACGATTGACAATAGGCCAGGCCCAAGCTCCTCCCTGGTAAATAAAGAAAAACCACCAGAGAGGCACTGTCAGATTGTATTCAGACAGAGCAACCCTTTAAACATTCAGGCCCTTAAGCCAGATGCTCCATCCGCAGCTCTAGAAGGCTGACAGATAAAGCTCCATTGAAGCATGACCACCTTCCCTGTGTCGTGGTCTCTTCCAGGCCTGGATTCTATCCTTAGAGGCCAGCCCTCGCAACCTGCTCCCAGGTAAAGGGTATGAAGGATCTTCCCTTCTGTCAATCATTCAGTCAAACCCCCTCAACTGAAATTTCAGCATATCCCAGGGACCAGACTCCTAGGATAATGCTAGGTTAGGATCCACTTGTTCCAGGCCGACCGCAAAATGTCTATATCAGCCTTGATTAAAACTGAGCATAGGGAACTGTCTCTGAATGAAGCCAGCATATTCCCACTAGACTGGGATCCTAAACCAGGAGTTCCAGATATTTAACCATGCTGGACTCCCCAAGGCCCAGCCATGCTACCGACTGATCTGTCAGCAGGAGCTTGCCTCGGTATGCCATTACTGCTATACCCTGGGCCCTTAGGTAGACGCGGGCCCTAGCCCCTCGTAAATAAACACACCTGCAAATGGCTCATATGTGCATGTGGCCAGCTTTCAAAGGCCACATGCCTCTATGGCAGCGTGTGTACATGGAAATATGAATCATGCAAATATGTTTTCGGCAAAAAACATAAAAGGGGGCGTGCTGCATACACATATACATATAGCATGTGAGCTATGAATAAGCATCTTGCAACCAAGTATGCGCTATGAACGTGTTATGCAGCATTGCACAACATGCACCCCTGCAGACCCGAATTCCTATGTAAGGCCAAGGAATCCTGTATAATTAAGAAAACCTAATTATCATGCCTCATAACGCAAAATTTAGGCAAACATGCATCCTTATGCGATTCAGCAATTTTCATGCGATCCAACATCTATGCATCTTAAGGACTCCTGTGCGGACAAGTACCCTTGTGTGACCAAGGATTCTTGTATGATCGAGCACCCCTGTACGATCCAGCATCTTTATGCAATTAAGCATTTTAATGCGATTTTAGCATTTCTGCGGCTCTCTGTGTGACCAAACCTGCCTGAGTATTCCAGGACTCGGGCGATCAGATAACCATGTGTGATCCCGCATCTTTATGCACTCCAGCATTTTTATGCGATTTTAGGCATTTCTGTAGAAACAAGCCTCTCTGTGTGACCAAATATCCTTGGGTAATCAAGGACTCGAATTATCAGGTAACCATGTGTAATCCCGCATCTTTATGCACTCCAGCATCTTTATGCGATTTTAGGCATTTCTGTGGAAACAAGCCTCTGTGTGTCACCAAATATCCTTGGGTAATCAAGGACTCGAATTATCAGGTAACCATGTGTGACCCTGCATCTTTATGCACTCCAGCATCTTTATGCGATTTTTGGCATTCCTGTGGAAACAAGCCTCTCTGGTTGACCAAATATCCTTGGGAAATCAAGGACTCGGGTTATCAAGTAACCATGTGTGATTCCGCATCCTTATGCACTCCAGCATCTTTATGCGATTTTAGGTATTCCTGTGGAAACAAGCCTCTCTGTGTGACCAAACATCCTTGGATAATCGAGGACTCGTGTTATCAGGTAACCATGTGAGATCCTGCATCTTTATGCACTTTAAGCATTTTATGCGATTTTAGGCACTTTGCTGTGATTAAACGCCCTTATGTGACCATGTAAAATCATACAAACAAAAAAACATGTATATTTATGTAATCAACAATAAAACATGCTTTGTTACCTGTCTTTACCCCACATGCATTTTGAACATTTCAAACTCATGTATTTCATGCAAAAATGCGGACTGGTAAAGAGGCAGTTATGCTCTGCAAATGTGTGACTCCGCAACCTGCAGCGTTAGCCATGTGCACAGCAGCAACTGTGCACCCCCCAGTTGTGTACTCGGTTAGCCTGAAGCCAACACCCGGATGAGGACTTTATAGAGACAGAGGCTCTCTAGGCTGAGGGAAGTTATATGCAACTTGAATCTCTAAAAAGACTGCAGCTGCAACCAGAGCTTGTGGCTTCTGATAGTTTTCTCCTCATTTAGGCTGACACCTGTTATCTGTTCTCTGACAGTGAACCTTCATCCTTAGGTCTTCCAATCCCCTGGTTTGAGGAATTAGAGCAGGGAAAGGGACACACCCTGTCTTCTGCTTGTGAGGATGCTGTGAATATAGCAGTTAACCTCTTATAGACCCATAAATGCTGCAACAAAACATATGCAGAGTGCTGCAATGTTGGGGGAGGCTCAACGCCTGACAGGGCTGATAGCTCATTCTGTGAGCCGTCTTAAAGCGGTAGTTCACCCCCCCGACACATTTTACCATCGAGACAGGCATTGTAGCGCGAGCTACAGTATGCCTGTCCCGATTTTTTTAACCCCGTACTCACCTTGTACTCGGACATCGTAGATTTCGGCTCCCGCGGGGAATGGGCGTGCCTATGGAGAGGGAGGATGATTGACGGCCGGCCCTGGCACGTCACTTTCCCCGAAGACAGCCGGAGTAGGTCTCGGCTCTTCACGGCGCCTGCGCACAGGCTATGCGCACGCGTCGTGAAGACCAAGCCTATTTCGGCTATTTCCGGAGAAGCGCGACGCGCCAGAGCCGGCCGTCAATCATCCTCCGTCTCCATAGGCACGCCCATTCCCCGGTATCTTCGATGGACGACTACAAGGTGAGTACGGGGGTAAAAAATTCGGGACAGGCATACTGTAGCTCGCGCTACAATGCCTGATTTTAAGGTAAAAGAAAAAAAAATGTTTTTTTTTTCGGCGATAGGGTGAACCCCCGCTTTAAGTCTCTACAGGGGAGGATAGTATCATGCAAGTATGATAAAGAACCACCAGATTCAGGTGGTGATACCCCTTCCTACCCCTGAACCCCCCTTTACGGGGAGACTCCTGGTGCCCCGAGGTACTTCCTCTGTATTCAATACAGATCGACAGGAATCTTAGGCCACAATAAAGTCTTCCCTTATGTAGTGAAAACAACTACTTAGGAATACTTGTGGAGCTGCCTATGGGCTGAAGCTTCCACCAGAAAACTGGAACTAGTGAGACCTGTTTTTGGGGGAGGAGGCTAAAGGCAGGTACTCCAAATAATGTGTCCAGACTTGGGCTCTCAGCCCCTGAACAGGTTGCATTTAGGGTACCTGGGTCCACCAAACCTGAAAAACTCCTAAGGAGTCAAAGGCGCTGACAGCCTCTGGAACCGCGCGCTCTGTGTCTCCTCCACCACCGCCGTTGTGCCTCTATTGTTGAAGAGATGCCGCACGCTGCCTGGCTCACCCCTGCCGCTCCACGCCTATATAACACACGTGTATGTGCGCGCGTGACCGCGCGGTCCGCGGCGGGCTGCTGAGGGGGAGCTGCAGCCAGGGATGGAGACCACGCTGCAGGGGGGACCCGAGGAACACCCAGGCCGACCAAAGTCCTCAGGCCAGTAAGCTTTACTGCTTCACCTCCATAATGCACCTTGTACCTGTTAGCCCAACAGACCACTAGAGCCAGGCAGGGGAAAAGTATGGGTTACAAAACAAACCATCCTGTCTCAACAGACATAGTGGTGGATATGCCCATGCATAGCAGCATAATATAGGCTTACCCATAGTCCCCTTAATGGAGAACCTGCTGACGGACCAAGTCCCGCAGACCCTCCACTTACCTGTCCACGCTGCAGGGTGTTGCAAAGCAAGAGGCCCAGCCTTCACCCCTCACCGTGGGCTTCGTCTCAGACCTTCAGGGACTGGGGTCCATAGCAGGTCACCTCTCCCCTGGACCTATATAGCACCCTGGCAACAGAAAAACATTTGGTCTTTGGTATCGACCAATGTTCTGGAACCCAGGGTCCAGCTCTCAGAGAGAAGCATTATAGGCAAAACCTCGTTCTTCATACCGAGGCCCGGGTACCGTCCACTTTGGCTATGAAGCACCTTGGACGGATCCGGATTTTATGGAGGCTTCTTAAATCCAGCATGGATCCCTCCAGTGGAGCTCCTCAGAGCACATGTTCATTCGTGACCAACACCTTAGACACTGATGAAAAAACTGAGGTACTCCCAGTATGGGAGGGGTTATATAGGGAGGGGACTTCCTGTTTGGTTGATTACACCAGTGTCCAGCACCTGAAGGTAGGATATATAACCCACATAGTTATTACTAAGCAGCTCTGTGTCCCGTGATGTACGATAAAGAAAACATATTTTTATTATTTAATAAGGGCAAATTATTTAGTCACATCACCCCCTGCCTCCATCCCCCTCTGCCACCAACACCCCCTGCCTTCACCCCCCTCTGCGGTGCCCCAAACTCCCCCTGCCTCCAATCTCCCCCAGGCCCCCTGCCTCCATCCCCCTCTGCGGTGCCACCAACAACCCCTGTCTCCATCCCCCACCCTCTGCGGTGCCACCATCCCCCTCTGCGGTGCCATTAACACCCCCTGCCTCCAATCACCCCCTGCCACTAACACCCCCTGCCTCCACCCCCTCTGCGGTGCCACCGCAGCCACCATCACCCCCTGCCTCCAATCACCCCCTGCCACTAACACCCCCTCTGCGGTGCCACCGCAGCCACCATCACCCCCTGCCTCCAATCTCCATGCTCAGTTCCAAGCCGAACCGATCTTGGCTATTTTTACTGGCACATTCCCACAACTACGGACATTTTACGAACGGGGGAAAAAAATGCCTGTTTTTACAAACTGTCCGTAAAAATACTGACGGTTGGCAACACTGGGCTGTGAGAATCTAACATTAGTTATCTCTTCTGTCATAAGAGAAATATGGAGTTTGCCATTGATGACTAGTTCTTGAAGGCGCTGTCATCTCAATTTGTGCTTCACTACTTCAAGAGTTGCTGACCTGGAACAAGCACGCAATCAGAATCATAGGAATCCTTCGTATTGCATTGCTTGTTCCGTGTCAGTGACTCACTAATTAGTAAGGCAGAGAGATAAATGACAGTCCTGGACCTAGAACCTTTAAAAGCATGTTAGGAATGGCAGTTCCCATACTCTCCTATTCTGACAGTTCCCTTTATTATTATTCAAAATTTATACAGCACCAACAGTTTACGCAGCGCTTTACAACATGAGGGCAGACAGTAAAGTTACAATGCAGGAGGAATCAGAGGGGCCTTGCTCGTTAGAGCTTACAATCTAGAAGGGAGCGTCAAGTGATAAGGACAATATTTGAACATCGATGAAAGAAGCTAAACATGATGGTCACTGTTGGGTTACCACCCTTGTACCTAACCATTGCTTGCAGCGCTCCCATCTTATAAAAAATCCCAAATTCTCTAGGTAAATGCCGCTTGTGTGATTTGCATTAGCTTTCTTATAACCTTTGAGAGGTAAAAAAGGAGAGCGTCTTTCACTGACGTCACGCTCCCCCCCCCCCCCCCCCAGGGATGAATCGTTCCTGCAGACCTTGCAGAAGAACATCGTTTTTAACACCAACCCTTCCTAATGCATACAGTGCCCAGAGGGCCAAATGCCTACATGTTTAACAGTGCACCTGCCCCTTACATAACTGAAGAGGCGGACACACTTTTATGTTTATGAGATCGCTGGTTGTTCATTCTCACGTGTGACGAAAATCAAAAGGACAGCTCTCCTGCTGTTTGCGCAAAGCAGATTTGAAAAGGAATGCTAGCAACTGACTGGTTGCTACTGGTTACAGCTATTTTTTTCTGGAATAGTAATCAGAACTAGGTCAGATCAAATTTGTACTGATAAAAGATATATCTTATTCTTTTCCCAGCATTTCATTGTTACCGTATATACTCGAGTATAAGCCGAGTTTTTCAGCACATTTTTTAGTGCTGAAAATGCCCCCCTCGGCTTATACTCGAGTCACCTTCTTGCACTTGATCTCCCAGACTTTGGGGACCTGGTACCGGCCGGTCGTAGATCCCCTGACTTGTCACACATGTAGCCCCACTCTTCTTCTACAAGTGTGCAAAGTATGTTGTCCGGGGGACCTACAGCCGGGGAGCACCGATTTTTCAAAGTCGGGCACCCCTTCCATAGAGTCCCATGTTAAATGGTAATTTCTCGGGTAACTTTGGGGACCCGGTACCGGCCAGCCGTAGGTCCCCTGGACCTCAAACTTGGCACACATGTAGCCCCAGTTCTCCTCTACAAGTGTACTGTCTGGGGGACCTACAGCTGTGGAGCACAGATTTTTCAAAGCCAGGCACCCCTTCTATATAATCCCATGTTAAACGTAAGTCTAGTCATGGGCACAGTGAGGCATGGGCACAGTGAGGCACAGTGAGGCATGCAGATGGGCACAGTGAGGCATGCAGATGGGCACAGTGAGGCATGCATGGACACCCTAGGATTATACTCGAGTCAATAAGTTTTCCCATTTTTTTGTGGTAACATTAGTTGCCTCGGCTTATATTTGGGTCGGCTTATACTCGAGTATATACGGTATATTTTTAATTTATAAAAGTGGTCAAAATTAGTAAAAAGTTGTTCAAAATCAAATAGGGAACTGCAATAAGTCGGTCAGGGAATAGGGCAAGCAATAGCAATGTATTTAGAGCCATCCATCTTTCCCTCAACTCTGATCAGTTTCCCAGTCCCGACTGCTGAAAAACATCCCCAAGGCATGATGCTGCCACCACCATGTTTCACAGTGGGGATGGTGTTCTTTGGGTGCTGTGATGTGTTGGGTTTGCGCCAGACATAGCATTTTCTTTGATGGCCAAAAAGTTCAATTTTAGGCTCATCAGACCAGAGCACCTTCCTCCATACATTTTGGGAGTCTCCCACATGCCTTTTCGCAAATTCAAAACGTGCCATTTTGTTTTTTGCTGAAAGTAATGGCTTTCTTCTGGCCACTCTGCCATAAAGCCCAACTCTATGGAGCGTACGGCTTATTGTCTTCCTATGTACAGATACTCCAGTCTCTGCTGTGGAACTCTGCAGCTCCTCCAGGGTTACCTCAGGTCTCTGTGCCTCTGTGCCTCTCTGATTAATGCCCTCCTTGCCCGGTCCGTGAGTTTTGGTGTGCGGCCGTCTCTTGGCCATTTTATAAAAACGGCAGCTGCAGCTGGCTCCCAAAGGCTGATAAAACATGGAAATGATGAAATTCCCCTATGACCATGTATAGTATAGGAGCATGGCTTAAAGGGGTTGTAAAGGTAAAAAAAATCCCCTAAATAGCTTCCTATACCTTAGTGCAGTCCTCCTTCACTTACCTCATCCCCGTCGATTTTGCTTTTAAATGTCCTTATTTCTTCTGAGAAATCCTCACTTCCTGTTCTTCTGTCTGTAACTCCACACAGTAATGTGAGGCTTTCTCCGTGGTGTGGAGAAAGCCTCTTGAGGGGGGAGGGGGCGAGCAGGCAAGTCAGGACACTCTCTACTTTGCAGATAGAGAAAGGAGCTGTGTGTTAGTGGGCATCCTGACACTCCTGCTCGCCTCCTCCCCCCTCAAGAGGCTTTCTCCACACCAGGGAGAAAGCCTCGCATTACGGTGTGGAGTTACAGACAGAAGAACAGTGAAGTGAGGATTTCTCAGAAGAAATAAGGACATTTAAAAGCAAAATGGAAGGATGAGGTAAGTAAAGGAGGACTGCACTGAGGTAAAGGAAGCTATTTAGGGGAAAAAAATTACCTTTACAACCCCTTTAATGTCTCAAAGGGGGTTATTTACTAAAGGCAAATACACTTTGCACCAAGTGCAAACTACAAGTGCAAAGTACACTTGAAATTGCACTGAAAGTGCACGAATAGGGCTGGACGTAATTTACGTTCACGTCGAAAGCAATGACGTTTTGCGGCGGATTTTCGAGCATGCGCACTGGGATGTTTTCGCGAACGGCGCATGCGCCGTTAAAAAAAAACGTAAAATACGTGGGGTCAAGCCAAATTTGAATAAAACACGCCCCCAACATCCCCATTTGAATTAGGCGGGCTTACGCCGGCACACATACGCTACGCCGCCGTAACTTAGGGCGCAAGTTCTTTCTGAATACGGAACTTGCGCCCAAAGTTACAGCGGCGTAATGTATGCCGGCCGGACAGATACGCTCAGGTATCTGAATCCGGCCCAGTATTTTTTGTACATGAGTTGTTTTTTTTATTTTTTTTTAGTATCAGTGTTAGTATTGGTGTGTTTTTTTTTTTTTTAATTAGGATCAGTGGCCCAGATTCAGTAAGCAATTGCGCCTGCGTAACCATAGTTACGCAGCGCAATTGCTGACTTGCGCCGGCGTAATGAGTTCTCCTGATTCAGAGAACTTGTTACGCCGACTGCAGCCTAAAATCTGCGTGGCATAAGGCTCTTATGCCACGCAGATTTTAGGCTGCATTCTTGCGATGACCGCTAGGGGGCGTTCCCATTGTGGTCAGCGTATAGTATGCAAACTGCATACTTACGCCGATTCACAATGTTGCGCGCCCCCTGCGTACGCAAGTTACGTCGTTTCCGTACGGCGTGTTTTTTACAGTAAAAGTTTTTTATTTTTTGAAGACAGACGACAAACACACATACAAATCAATGACAGTACAAGTCACAGAGGCAACAGCATGATTGCACAAAGTCAAAGCATTTCAGCGGCTAGATAATACATCTATGGCAAGATAGCAGATCAGTTACACAGTTCCCGGGGCATATACCACAAGTAATACAGTAGCCAGGTTCGAGGCACACCCCTGTAGGCAACCACCCCCCGGGTGTCCCCCCCGCACCCGATGCGAGGGAAAGAGGTGGATAGAGGAGGGGGGGGGACAACGAGGAGAAGGGCGGGGGGGGGGGGACAGCCACCCACCCACCCACCAGACCTCTCAGTCAGGAGCCATCACAGGGGGACCATCAACAGATAAGGTGGGAGAATCAATCCAGTTCGACCAGATTTTTTCAAATTTCGCTGGACAGTTTCTGCTTTCATACGTTAACTTATACAGTGGGAGAACCCTATGAATCGTAGCGAGCCAAGAGGACACTGTGGGGAGCTCGGTACCCCGCCATCGAAGCAGGATCTCTCTTCTGGCATAGAATAGTGCAAAGGTGATGCTCAGTTTGGTGTATCGGTCCCCCTCAACCTCGCCCAGGTAGCTAAGGAGGAACACTTTCGGGTCCAGCACAAATTCTACACCACTTCGGTCCGCTAGGACCTCCGCCACCCCCCCCCAATATGAGGCCAGCCCGGGGCAGGACCAGACCATATGAAGGAACGAGCCCGTATCCCCCAGGCACCTAGTGCACCTGGGGCTCCTAGAGGGGTAGATCTTAGCCAGTCTCTGCGGGGTGTAGTAGGCCCGGTGCAAAAATTTTAGTTGTATGAATCGGTCTCTAGAGGCAATCATAGACGGAAGAAAGGAAGAGACACAGTCCTCCCAAATCTCCTCGTCTAGATCCGGGATGTCAGCAGTCCATTTGGCCAGGACCCCCACCGTGTTCGTGTCGTACGCCACTGTGAAACGCAGGTATAGGGACGAAAGGGGCTTCCCCATGACCCCCGAAATCAGGAGGCGCTCAATCGAATCCGACTCGAGCGTCACCGGTTCCGGGAATTGGGCCGCGAGTGCGTGCCTGAGCTGCGCATACCGAAAAGCGAGGGAGGATGGAACCTTGTGGAGCCGGCTCAGCTCCTGAAAGGGCATAACCACGCCCCCCGGCATAATATGCCGGAGGGTAAGGATGCCTCGCCGAGCCCAGACCACCGGGTCGGGGACCGTGTTCAGGTGCGGGAGAAGAGGGTTACCCCAAAGTGGGGTGTGTGGGGAGACAGTGTTGGGCTTCAACATTCGAGCCCTGGAGGTCGCCCACACCCGAATAACTGTCACCATGGGCCCCGTGACGGAGGAGTGGGCCTTACGCCCCCGAAATACCAGGTTGGATAAGGCAGCGTAGGATCCCAGGACAGCCGCCTCTAGGGTGACCGCCGGGTTCTGTCGTGGCTGAGAGAACCACCACCGGACCGTCACTAGGACCGCCGCCCAATAGTATGCAATAAAGTTGGGAAGAGCCAACCCACCCCCGGACAGAGGAAGATAGAGGGAGCGTTTCGCAACCCGGGGAGGGCTACCCGCCCACACAAACGACACTACTATACTGTCCAGACGTCGAAAGAAAGACTTCGGGATAATAACAGGGGTCTGGCGGAAGAAATATAGCAATTTGGGGAGTATAACCATTTTAATAAGGTTTCCCCGTCCTACCGGTGAGAGAGGGAGAGCACGCCACGTCGCACAGCGTTTGGTCAGGTGGTCTAGCGTTGGGAGGATATTCTTCTCCATGTATGACCCCGACTCAAGACCCACCCTTACCCCCAGATAGGTGAATTCGTCCACCCATCGTAGAGACGTGTGAGTGTCGGTGCGCATCAGCGAGGGGTGGAGCGGGAGCAACACCGACTTGTCCCAATTTATTCGCACTCCCGAAAAACGGCCAAAGGTCTCAAAATGCGCCAGCGCATTACGGAGGGATGCAGAGGCATCTGCCAAATATAGCAGGGCATCGTCGGCATAGAGCGAGAGTTTCTCCTCAAGAGGACCCACCTTAATCCCTCGGACCCCCGGGTCTCGTCGGATGTGCGCGGCTAGCGGCTCCAAAGCCAGGGCAAATAATGCCGGTGACAGTGGGCAGCCCTGCCTGGTCCCCCTCTCCAAGGAAAAGGAAGGAGAGAGGGTCCCGTTGGTGCGAATACGCGCCTTGGGGTGAGCATACAACATTTGTATCCAGGACAGGAAACGGGGACCAAAACCGAATCGCGACAAAACCGCCCAGAGATAGCCCCACTCCACCGAGTCGAAAGCCTTCTCGGCATCGAGTGAGGCCACCACTCCGGGGTCATCAGGGCCCGCCAGCGCCAGGTGAGTATGTAGTCGGCGAAGATTAATATCGGTGCCGCGACCGGGCATAAAGCCCGTCTGGTCCGGATGGACCAAGGCCGTGATGACAGTGTTGAGCCTGTTTGCAAGGATCTTCGCCCGTACGGCGTGTTTAGCGTAAGGCTGCCCCTTCTAATAGCAGGGGCAGCCAATGCTAAACTATACCCGGCGTTCCCGCGTCGCGACGTTCGAATTTTACGTCGTTTGCGTAAGTGAATCGTGAATGGCGCTGGACGCCATTCACCTTCACTTTGAAGCAAATGACGTCATTTGCCGCAATGCACGTCGGGAAAGTTTCCCGACGGAGCATGCGCTCTACGCTCGGCGCGGGAGCGCGCCTAATTTAAATGATTCCCGCCCCCGGCGGGATCATTTACATTGCGCGCGCTTACGCCGGGCAATTTTGCCGGCGCGCCCTCGCAATTTACGGAGCTACTGCTCCTGTGAATCGAGGGCAGCGCAAAATATTTGCGGGGGCGCAGGGCAAAATCGTTGCCCTGCGCCTCCGCAAATAGAGCGCAATTCGGGCCAGTGTTAGTATTGGTGTGTTTTAGATAGGATAAAAAAAAACAATAATAATAATAATAATAATAATAATAAAAAAAGTAAAATGCACACTATTGTTTTCTGGGCTGTACTACGGGTACAAACAACAACTAACATACACATATGTGGTATTGCTGCAATCGTCAGGAGCAGGAGAATTTGTTTTGGGTTGTTCTTTGGTGGTGGGTTATGGTAGTAGCAAGAAATATATAGCTAAATAAATCAAATAAAAAATGTGTAATATTTGGGGCCAGTTTTCTTTTGATAATTTTTTTTAGGAGATCTTTATTACCATTTACCACCAAATAAAAGCCCAATTTGTCCTGAAAAAAAAACAAAAAAAACATGGTTTAATCCACCTAGATGCACAAAGTAGTTGTGAGGATATGTACAGTTTTACTAACACATGTCAAAGTCGCAAAATTGGGCTTAAGCGTTAAAAATTGTTTTATCCCTCAGGCGTGAAGGGGTGAAATTATATTTTTTTCTGTAGCCATTTAAATATGATTATTTATCAAGTGAACGTATTTAACTTTACATTTGAATACATTTTTTACTTGTTACAACTTGTGACAACAGTATGATAAAAAAAAAAAAAAAACTCAAACAAAGCGTACCTTCTATTATTAAAGGGCAGCTCCAATGAAGAAAGGGTGACTGGGCCTGAGTGGACCATCCGATGAATGATGTCATCCTTCAGGTGAAGGCAATAGAAAGTATGTCCTCAGGCTCCCTTTTCCCATTTTTCATTCACAAGGATTGCTGTAACATTCAGTCTTTCTGGCAGGAGTCAGAGGCTGATCTATAAAAGACAACATGAGAACGTGTTACGGAAAAATACAGACGAAAGCTGGCTATGGGTAGCTCTGTTTGTTTTTCGATCAGCCAACCCGTTTTCAGCAGACAGCGGGCTAAAGCCCTCTAACGGCTGACGTCACAGAGCTGGTTGGGATCCGCCCACATGCCTTGACTGGTACCCGGCTCAGCCTTCCAGCAAGCCACAGAGAGCCTGAGCCAGGCACTCCCGCCCCTTCTACAGCCAGCTCAGCGCTCCAGTAAGCGAACAGGGGGAGGGGGGTTGAGAGCGGTGACTGACAGTCACCAGCTCTCTGCTCAAAGAGCACTGAGAACTGGGCGATTGGCGGTGTTTTATCGCTCCCTTCTCAGTGTTAGGCCCCGTACACACGATAGAATCCATCCGCTGAAAAATCTCAGCGGATCGTTTTCAGCGGATAGATTCTATGGTGTGTACATTCCTGCAGATATTTATCCGTGGAAATTTCCCAATTCCAGCAGATAAAAATTTGTAGACATGTCTACAAATCTATCCGCTTGAATTGGCTCCCGCGGATCGATCCGGTGGTCTGTACAGACTCACCGGATCGATCCGTCCGAAGGGATCCCCCGCATGCGTCGTAATGATTTGACGCATGCGTGGAATTCCTTTTATGACAGCGTCGTGCACGCCGCCGCGTCATCATCGCGGCGACGGCGCGACACGTCATCGCGAGGGGATTTCGATCCGATGGTGAGTACACTCCATCGGATCCAAATCCGTGGAAATCCTCTCCGTTGGACCGTATCCGCGGATAAATCCTCTCGTGTGTACTAGGCCTCAGACCCGCCGGGGGACAGATGCAGCATTGAATAGATGCTGCATCCAGCTAGGCAAGTATGATTTAAATAAAAAAACGAATCCCATACTTATCTTTTAAATGAAAGGGTTCCCCGTATTTGGATAGAGTTAAAGGAGTTGTAAAGGGAAAAAAAATGTCACCTTAATTCAATCTATGCATTAGGGTGAAAAAACATCTGATGAGGCCGCCCCCCCTCAGCCCCCGTTTTACTTACCTGACCCCTCGAAAGCCCCGCGCTCGGTCCCGAGATCCTCTTCCCCGCTCAGCCTGCCCGCTGATTGGCTAGAGCGGATGGATTGAGAGCAGCCATTGGCTGGCGCTGCTGTCAATCATATCCAGTGACGCGGCGCGCCGAGGGGCGGGGCCGAGTGATACAGTGAGCGGCTATGGCCGCTCGCTGTATCACGGGAGCGCGCCCGCAAGGACTCATCACCATGCGAGCTCTCTCGCATGAATGTGATGAGTTCTTGCGGGGAGGAACAGAGACAGCCGCCGAGGGGCCCCAGAAGAGGAGGATCGGGGCCACTCTGTGCAAAAGGAACTGCACAGTGGAGGTAAGTATGACATGTTTGTTATTTTAAAGAACATTTTTTTTACCTTTAGGCCCCTTTCACACTGGGGCGGGAGCCGCGGTGGCGGTATAGCGCCGCTAAAAATAGCGGCGCTATACCGTCGGATTTGCCCGATGGTCCCCAGGGGCCTGGACGCCCCCTGTTTTTTTTCTTTCGTTTGACCCTCCCCCATTCGAAACTCGCGCCAGGGGCTCGACCCCTCCCCCCCCCCCCAGTTTATTTTTGTCTACCCCCCATCTTTAGCAACTTGACTTTTTTGTTTGTCAGTTCCCCCCGCTTATCATCTCGCTGCAGGAGAAAGGAGGCCCCCCCCCCCCCCCCCGGTTCTCTGCTCCAGGGGGGCCCTGTCTAATATTTGTGATGGCTGCCCTGATCTCCATACACACGATCATTTTTCATCATGAAAAAAACGTAGTATTTCAAAAACGTCATTTAAAATGATCGTGTGTGGGCTACACATAATTTTTCAGGTTCTGAAAAACGACAATTATTTTTCAAACATGCTGCATTTTTTAACGACGTTTTAAACGATGTCGTTTTTCGGGTTGTAAAAAATGATCGTGTGTGGGCTAAAACGACGTAAAAAACCTGCGCATGCTCAGAAGCAAGTTATGAGACGGGAACGCTCGTTGTGGTAAAACTACCGTTCATAATGGAGTAAGCACATTCATCACGCTGTAACAGACAGAAAAGCGCGAATCGTCTTTTACTAACACGGAATCAGTTTTAGCGTCTAAACACCGCCTGAAAAACTGCTGCCCTGCAGTCTCCGTGTGAAAGCCAGGCGGCAAAGAGGCATTTTTGCGGGCAGTTTTAACCCTTATTTGGCCGCTTGCGGGGGTTAAAACCGCGACGCGAGCGGCCGAAAATCGCAGGAAACAAATCGGTAAAACGCTGCTAAAAATAGCGGCTTTTACCGCCAGCGCTTCAGTGTGAAAGTAGCCTTAGAGCAGGGTTTCTCAACTCAAGGCTTCCCAGCAGGTCATGTTTTCAGGCTTTCCATTCGTTTTCACAGGCGATTTGATCAGTTTCACTGCCTTAGTAATTACCACAGCTGTTTCATCTAAAGGGAAATCCTGAAAACATGACCTGTTGTGGCGTCTTGAGAACTGGAGTTGAGAAACACTGCTTTAGACAATTCAAACCCAGGGCCAGATTCAGGTAGAATTACGTTGCGCAGCGGCGGCGTAACATATCCCATTTACGTTACACCGCCGCAGGTTTACAGCGTAAGTGCCTGATTCACAAAGCTTGGCGGTGTAACGTAAATCCGCTCGGCGCAAGCCCGCCTAATTCAAATGGGGCGGGCACCATTTAAATTAGGCGCGTTCCCGCGCCGAGCGTATTGCGCATCCGTCAAATTACCCGACGTGCATTGCGCTAAATGACGTCGCTAGGACGTCATTGGTTTCGACGTTAACGTAAATGGCGTCCAGCGCCATTCACGGACGACTTACGCAAACGACGTGAAATTTAAAATTTCGACGCGGGAACGACGGCCATACTTAACATTGCTTAGACCACCTAGAGGGCAGCCTTAAGTTTACGACGCGTATCGCTACGGAAACGACGTAAATTTAGATCGACGGGCAAAGCGGACGTTCGTGAATCACCGTAACTAGTCATTTGCATATTCTACGCCGACCGCAATGGAATCGCCACCTAGCGGCCGGCCTAGAATTGCAGCCTAAGATCCGACGGTGTAACACAGTTACACCTGTCGGATCTTAGGGCTATCTATGCGTAACTGATTCTATGAATCAGGCGCATAGATACGACAATCGTATCTCAGAGATACGACGGCGTATCAGGAGATACGCCGTCGTATCTCTTTTGTGAATCTGGCCCAAAGTTCTTAAAACAAAAAAAAGTTTGAATGAAATTCTACTTGGTGTACGGCCAGCATTCATTTAGGCTTGTGTTTGGGGGGGGCGGGTTGTCAAAATACATGGTTGAACCACATTTTTACCACCGAGCCCACCCCATTTTCCACTACTAAAAAAAAAAAATGCGTTTGAAGAACCGCTGCAAAAAGTGTGACGTAAAAAGTTGCAATGATCGTCAGTATGGACTTCTCCTTGAAGACTGTAAAACAGGAAGGGGGCGGGGCAGGGACACAGTGCCATAGCAGTCTATGTAGCAGCCCAAAGGAAGGGCAAACAAGGAGTGTTTGTTATGAAGGTTCGGCCTAACAGGTAGACATTGTGGGCCACATTCACAGAAGAAATACGCCGGCGTATCTACTGATACGCCGGCGTACTTTCAAATTTGCCGCGCCGTATCTTTAGTTTGAATCCTCAAACCAAGATACGACGGCTTCTGGCTTCGATCCGACAGGCGTACGGCTTCGTGCGCCTTCGGATCGTAGGTGTAATACTTTGGCGCCCGCTGGGTGGAGTTCGCGTCGTTTTCCGCGTCGGGTATGCTAATTAGCTTTTTCCGGCGATTCACGAAGGTACGCGTGGCCGTCGCATTCTCTTACGTCGACGCTAGTCGGCTTTTCCCGGCGTATAGTTAAAGCTGCTATTTCGTGGCGTATAGATAGACCTGCCATGTTAAAGTATGGCCGTCGTTCCCGCGTCGAGTTTTGAATTTTTTTTTTTTTTTGCGTAAGTCGTCCGTGAATAGGAAAGGACGTAACTCACATCGATGTTCAAAAAATGACGTCGGTGCGACGTCATTTCGCGCAAAGCACGGCGGGAAATTTCAAAACGGAACATGCGCAGTACGTTCGGCGCGGGAACGCGCCTAATTTAAATGATCCCCCCCCTACCCGGATCATTTGAATTAGGCGGGCTTGCGCCGGAGGGATTTACGCTACGCCGCCGCAACTTTAAAGACAAGTGCTTTGTGAATCAAGCACTTGCCCGTAAAACTTGCGGCGGCGTAACGTAAATGCGATACGTTACGCCGCCGCAGATGTACCTGAATCTGGCCCTGTAAGTATTCACACCCTTAGAAATGTTCCACATTTTGTCAGGTTACAACCAAAAACATGAATGTATTTTATTGGGATTTTATGGGATAGACCAAGGGGTTCTGAAACGACGGCCCGCCAAGGTCTTCTACCCGGGCCTGCTCATTAGGGGCGGCCCTACTAACGGTCCTGCTCCCTTAAGCCGCCTCTCTGCCATCAGTGAACAGCGGCGAGCAGGAGACAACGTGATGCTGCCACCACCATGTTTCACGGTGGGGATGGTGTGTTCAGGGTGATGTGTAGCGTTAGTTTTCCCCCACACATAGCGTAGGGCTTGACAAATTTGCTTGGAATCTAGGAGCCAGCTAAAAAAGTTAGGAGCCAGGAACGCACCCAGTCCCGCGCGCAGAAGCAAACGCATACGTGAGTAGCGCCCGCATATGAAAACGGTGTTTAAATCCCACATGTGAGGTATCTCCGCGATTGGTAGAGCGAGAGCAATAATTCTAGCCCTAGACCTCCTCTGTAACTCAAAACATGCAACCTGTTGAATTTTTTAAACGTCGCCTATGGAGATTTTAAAGGGTAAAAGTTTGTCGCCATTCCACGAGCGGACGCAATTTTGAAGTGTAACATGTTGGGTATCAATTTACTCGGCGTAAGATTATCTTTCACAATATAAAAAATGTTGGGCTAACTTTACTGTTGTCTTATTTTTTTTTATTTAAAAAAGTGTATTTTTTCCCAACAAAGTGCGCTTGTAAGACCACTGCGCAAATACGGTGTGACAGAAAGTATTGCAACGACCGCCATTTTATTCTCTAGGGTGTTAGAATAAAAAATATATAATGTTTGGGGGTTCTAATTAGAGGGAAGGAGATGGCAGTGAAAACAGACAGGGGAAGCTCCATTAGCATTGCTGGTTGTCTTGTCATACCAACGGCCACCACAAGATGGCGCCAGAGGAAGCATAGGCCTGCAGAAGGCCGCAAAGCCGCGGCCTCAATTACCAGCCGGCACGGCCCGACACGACACGATCACGCAGCGGGGGAGGTGTGGGCGCACGGAGACACAGGTGTGCCGCCCCAGGCGCCAGGTCGCTAATTCTAGTCGCAATGGCGATCTGGTGCCCGGTATTTTTCGAACCCTGACATAGCGTTTTACTTTTAGGCCAAAAAGTTCAATTTTGGTGTCATATGACCAGAGCACCTTCGTCCACATGTTTGTTGTGTCCCCCACATGGCTTCTCACCAACTGCAAACAACTTCTTATGTCTTTCTTTCACCAATGTCTTTCTTTTTGTCACTCTTCCATAAAGGGCAGATTTGTGGAGAGACCACTAATGCCGCGTACACACCATCACTTTATGTGATGAAAAAAAACTACACTTTCTGTGAAGTAAAAAATGACGTTTTTGAAACTTCAATTTTCAAAGACGAAGTTGCCTACACACCATCGTTTTTCTCACAATGATATTGCAAAGTGAGGTTACGTTCTCACCACTTTTTACCATTGAAGCTTGCTTCATAAGTAGCTTCTGGGCATGCGCGGGTGTAAAAACGTCTTAGAAAACGACGTTTTTTGCTACACACGGTCAATTTCTGTGAAGTAAAAAGTGCACTTTTGAAAAACGACACATAAAATTGAAGCATGCTTCAATTTTTTTTGGTCGTTTTTTACAAGACATAAAACGACGTTTTCCCCCACACACAGTCAATTAAAGTGACGTTTTTAAAACGTCATTTTTTTTCATCACATAAAGTGATGGTGTGTACGCGGCATAATAGTTGTCCTGTGGACAGATTCTCCCACCTGAGCTGTGGATCTCTGCAGATCCTCCAGAGTTACCATGGGCCTCTTGGCTGCTTCTCTGATGAATGCTCTCCTTACCCGGCCCGGTCAGTTTAGGGGGACGGTCATGTCTTGGTAGGTTTGCAGTTGTGACGTACTCTTTCCTTTTTCGGATGATGGATTGAACAGAGCTCTCTGTGATATGGTCAAAGCTTCTAACTAGGGATGTCCCGATACCGATACTAGTATGGGTACCGATACCGAGCATTTCCCCAAGTACTGGTAGTCGGGGGAAATGCTCCGATGCCTCAGCCGATACCTGGGCAGGCAGGGGAGTTTCAAGTCTTCTCCCCTCCCGTGCTCCGTGCACTCCTTCCTCCCCTCCCATGCTCCGTGCACTCTTTCCTACCCTCCCGTGCTCTCCTTCCTCCCCTCCCATGCTCCGTGCACTCTTTCCTACCCTCCCGTGCTCTCCTTCCTCCCCTCCCATGCTCCGTGCACTCTTTCCTACCCTCCCGTGCTCTCCTTCCTCCCCTCCCATGCTCCGTGCACTCTTTCCTCCCCTCCCGTGCTCCGTGCACTCCTTCCTCCCCTCCCGTGCTCCGTGCACTCTTTCCTCCCCTCCCGTGCTCCGTGAACTCTTTCCTCCCCTCCCGTGAACTCTTTCCTCCCCTCCCGTGAACTCTTTCCTCCCCTCCCGTGAACTCTTTCCTCCCCTCCCGTGCTCCGTGCACTCTTTCCTCCCCTCCCGTGCTCCGTGCACTCCTTCCTCCCCTCCCGTGCTCCGTGCACTCTTTCCTCCCCTCCCGTGCTCCGTGAACTCTTTCCTCCCCTCCCGTGAACTCTTTCCTCCCCTCCCGTGAACTCTTTCCTCCCCTCCCGTGAACTCTTTCCTCCCCTCCCGTGCTCCGTGCACTCTTTCCTCCCCTCCCGTGCTCCGTGAACTCTTTCCTCCCCTCCCGTGAACTCTTTCCTCCCCTCCCGTGAACTCTTTCCTCCCCTCCCGTGAACTCTTTCCTCCCCTCCCGTGAACTCTTTCCTCCCCTCCCGTGAACTCTTTCCTCCCCTCCCGTGAACTCTTTCCTCCCCTCCCGTGCTCCGTGAAAATCAGGGCAAAATCGTGGGTGCGCGGTATACGCCGATACCCGATTTCCCGTGCCGAGTTTTGAATACTGCGCCGACATATACCGAGCGCAGTACACTCGGGTATAGTCGGGCAGTCTCGGCTCCTTCCGCGCTCACGTCCTGGACGTACAGGACGTCAGCGCGGGTAGCCGAGCATTGCCGACAATACACGAGTGTACTGCGCTCTGTATATGTCGGCGCAGTATTCAAAACTCGGCACGGGAAACGAGCGGGGAGGACGCCGCAGAAGGACGCCGGACCCGCCGAAGAGGACACCGGACCCACCGCAGAAGGACACCCGAAGCAGCAGAAGGACACCGGACCCGCCGCAGGACACCCGAAGCCGCAGAAGGACGCCGGACCCGCCGAAGAGGACACCCGAAGCCGCAGACGAACCCGACGAGGCCGCCGCGCAAGACACCAAACCTGTAAGTACAAGAAAAACTTTTTTTCCACAGGATTCGGGTCAACTTTAGGGGTGCGCGGTATACGCGGGAGCGCGTTATACCACGATAAATACGGTATGTGCCACTGTGTGTTGGTCTATCACATAAAATAAAATTGTTGGTTGTAACATGAGAGAATGTAGAAAACTTCAAGGGGTGTGAATACTTTTTCAAGGCACTGTGTGTCCTCCTGGAGATAAGAGACCATTTCCCTCACGCAGGAGATTTCCTCTCACTTCCTGTTGGACCCCCAGGACCGGAAGTGAGTGACAAATTCCCTCGAATCACCATATAATCCCCTCATAGGGAAGTCCCACATTATATAACTTTTATAGAAAGATTTAAAAACAAACAAGACCGCTCTAATCTCCTCCATGACGATCTCTCCCCTCCTCCTCCTCCTCCTCCTCTCTCTTTCTCCCGCCATCTGTCACTTTCTCTCCCCCCTCACACTGCACCACGTGACCTCCTCCAATCGCCGTCGGCGCGCTTTTTGATCACGTGACAGGCGAAAGCTCATGCAGCCTGGCCGGTCCCACTAACAGCACGGGACGGGGGGGGTTGGTGGTACCGCCACATACCCCCGCCGTGGCGTTGCCTTTCCCGCGCCCCGTTAATACTCCCGCCCCTGTCTTCCAGCGCGGCGGGTGGGCTTTATTATGAACTCGCTCTTTACCGGCACATGTGACTCTCGGCCACCCCTGCAGAGGTGTTTGGTTCGCTCCGACAGGCTGTGTTTACACTCGGCCCCTCTGCGGAGCGTACCATGTCAATAGGGGAGGGCGATTTGGGATTTTAAGCCGTTTCAGCTTCTGTTTTTGTTTTAATTGGAAGCAGTGGAAATAAATAAGAGATATCGTATTAAAAAATAATAGAGGATGTGAAAATGAGGCTGAGTTTGCTGTGTGAGTTTGTGTAAAATATTATTAAAATTCTGAACACCCCTTTTGTTTTCACAGTAATGGTACATTCCATTCTATAACTCTCTCCCAGGCTGTCGGGCTGCCCAGTATATGAAGAGCCGGCTGGATGGTGCTCAGCCCCTCGGGTGGGCGTGTTAAGTGACATACCGGCGATCATAGAAACGGCCTGATCCCGTACTGAGCCATGAGTACCGGCCATGGAAGCCGCTAAATCCTCCGAGCGGAAGCGGCGCCGGCGGCCCCTGGGTGAGCGCCTCCCCGCCCCCCTCACTGTGAACGGCAGCTGCCGGCCCGGAGAGGAGGAGGAGGCCGGGGCCAAGCAAGTGGAGAAAAAGGACGAGGCCTGCGCCCGGCCCCCCGGAGTGGGAGGAGAGGTCTCCCGGCCCCGCTACAGCCTGCTGGCCGAGGTCGGACGGGGGACGTACGGCGTGGTGTACGAGGCGGTGGCCCGGAAGACCGGAGCCCGGGTGGCGGTGAAGAAGATCCGCTGTGACGCCCCGGAGAACGTGGAGCTGGCCCTGTCCGAGTTCTGGGCCCTGACCAGCCTCCGCCGCCGCCACCCCAACGTCGTCCGCTTCGAGGAGTGCGTCCTCCAGAGGAACGGCCTGGCCCAGAAGATGAGCCACGGGAACAAGAGCAGCCACCTCTACCTCCGCCTGGTGGAGGCCTCCCTCAAGGGTGAGACCCGGGGGGGGTGTGTCCGGGGTACCGGGAGAGATAGGGGGTGTGTCCGGCCTACCGGGAGAGACAGGGGTTACCGGGAGGGGGTGTGTCAGGGGGATGGGGACTACAGGCCTCGGTTATCTCTAGCTCGGGGTGCCTGGGACGTTGCAGGACCCGGTTGCCTCTGGCTGTCGGTGGCCCTGGGACGTTGCAGGCCCTGGTTGGAGGTGTCTGGGACGTTGCAGGCCCCGGTTGCCTCTGGCTGTCAGTGGCCCTGGGACATTGCGGCCTCGGTTGCCTCTGGCTGTCGGTGACCCTGGGACATTGCGGCCCCGGTTGCCTCTGGCTGTCGGTGACCCTGGGACATTGCGGGCCCCGGTTGCCTCTGGCTGTCAGTGGCCCTGGGACATTGCGGCCCCGGTTGCCTCTGGCTGTCGGTGACCCTGGGACGTTGCGGGCCCCGGTTGCCTCTGGCTGTCGGTGACCCTGGGACGTTGCGGGCCCCGGTTGCCTCTGGCTGTCGGTGACCCTGGGACGTTGCGGGCCCCGGTTGCCTCTGGCTGTCGGTGGCCCTGGGACGTTGCGGGTCCCGGTTGCCTCTGGCTGTCGGCGGCCTGGGACGCTGCGGGCCTCCGGTTACCTCTGGCTGTCGCGGGCCCTGGTTGGAGGTGCCTGGGACGTTGCGGGCCCCCGGTTGCCTCTGGCTCAGTGGCCATGGGACGTTGCAGGCCCCCGGTTGCCTCTGTCTGTCGGTGGCCCTGGGACGTTGCAGGCCCCCGGTTGCCTCTGTCTGTCGGTAGCGCTGGGACATTGCGGCCCCGGTTGCCTCTGTCTGTCGGTGGCCCTGGGACGTTGCAGGCCCCGGTTGCCTCTGTCTGTCGGTGGCCCTGGGACGTTGCAGGCCCCGGTTGCCTCTGGCTGTCGGTGGCCCTGGGGCGTTGCAGGCCCCGGTTGCCTCTGGCTGTCGGTGGCCTGGGATGCTGCGGGCCCCGGGTTGCCTCTGGCTGTTGGCGGCCCTGGGATGCTGCGGGCCCCCGGTTGCCTCTGGCTGTCGGTGGCCTGGGATGCTGCGGGCCCCGGTTGCCTCTGGCTGTCGGTGGCCTGGGATGCTGCGGGCCCCGGGTTGCCTCTGGCTGTTGGCGGCCCTGGGATGCTGCGGGCCCCCGGTTGCCTCTGGCTGTCGGCGGGCCTGGGATGCTGCGGGCCCCGGTTGCCTCTGGCTGTCGGTGGCGCTGGGATGTTGCGGGTGGCTGGGGACTGCAGGCTTTGGTTACCCAATAGTTTGGCAGTCCATTCTGCAGTGTAGTTGAGCACCATAGGCAATGACGTTCCAAAACATCTGGGGTGCCAAGGTTCTCCATCACTGGATTGGGTAGTTGGGTCTTCATGGCACTTTGGATTACCTGGGATGAGGCTTACACTAGGCCGCCTTCCTCTAATGTGGATGTACAGACATCACTTTGATGCGCATGTTTCCTAAAGTGTTCTTTACACATGCAACCTCAGTCTGAAGTGTGACATAAAAGCAAACCTGTCCAGCCTGCTCTGTGCGTTTGTTTTGCACAGAGCAGCCCCGAACCTCTTCCTGGGTCCCCCACTGGTGCTATTGGCTCCTCCCTGCTGAGTGCCCCCATAGCAAGCTGCTTGCTATGGGGGCACTTGCTTTGGAGCCCTGCTGTGTCTTTGACACACAGAACGGGGCTCGGCTCCACCCCTACCCATTGGCTAGCAGCGGTGGGAACAATGGCTCTCGTTGCTGCCTCTGATCCAATGCGGGGGGAGAGCAGCTGCTCTCATGCACATCGCCGAATCAAGATCAGGTAAGTAATGTGGGGGGGGGGGGGGGGGTCTGCACACAGGTGAAAAACTTTCAGCCTTTAGAACCACTCGGGGGGGGGGGGGTTTGGTGTAGAGACGGTAGTAAGGCCACCCTTGCCCCAAGGTGCCCTGGATTATGCAAAAATGGGCTAGAATATCCTATTGGTCTCCGTTATAAATGTTCTCCCTCAATTCCCCCCCCCCCCCCCCCCCCGAGGTTAGCTTAAACAGTGGGGGGGGGGTTGTGGGAGGTAAACGCTTGCCATATAAACCGACCCGAATATAAGCCGAGGCACCCAATTTTACCACAAACTGGGAAAACATTGACTCGTATAATTCTAGTGTCCATCTGCATGCCTCACTGTGCCCATGCCTCACTGTGCCCATGCCTCACTGTGCCCATGCCTCACTGTGCCCATGCCTCACTGTGCCCATGCCTCACTGTGCCCATGCCTCACTGTGCCCATGCCTCACTGTGCCCATGCCTCACTGTGCCCATGCCTCACTGTGCCCATGCCTCACTGTGCCCATGCCTCACTGTGCCCATGCCTCACTGTGCCCATGCCTCACTGTGCCCATGCCTCACTGTGCCCATGCCTCACTGTGCCCATGCCTCACTGTGCCCATGCCTCACTTGACGTGTAACATGGGAGTCTATGGAAGGGGTGCCCGGCTTTGAAAAATCGGTGCTCCCCGGCCGTAGGTCCCCTGGACAGCAAACTTTGCACATTTGTAGAGGAAGAGGGGCGCTACACATGTGCGAAGTTTAGGGTCCAGGGGAACTACGGCCGGTACCGGGTCCCCAAAGTCCAGGAGATCAGGCACAAAAATGACTTGAGTATAAGCCGAGGGGGCATTTTCAGCACAAAAATGTGCTGAAAAACTCGGCTTCTACTCGAGTATATACGGTAAATGTTTATAAATTCTTCAAATATACCCAAAGATTTTCGTCGATCCAAACAAAGCTCGTGTGATCGGCTCAGCTGGTAATGTGGAGGAGGCTCTTCAGGCGGGGCAAGGCCCGGCTTTGTTTGCCGATTATGCTGTGATATGAGGGACTGTTGCTGGGGGCTAATCACAGGCAGGTGTTCCCCGGGGCCCGTCATCTGTCAGCTGTGGGAATGGAGCCAAGGGAATACAAATACTGTATGTAGGTTTGGATTTGTCTTCTGTTTAGGGGCATTGCTTTTATACAAGCCTTCCAATGGATTTACAAAGAGTTTGCATTCACTTTTTACTTGGTCAGTGGTGTGTTGTCCTATGGCCTAGGCTCAAGAATTCACTTTGCTTTGGAGGGAGGGATTCAACTTGTGTCTGGGGCTCCCACTTTTCGAAGTCCCCCCCGGGGTTGGGGTTGCAGATGGCCAGTGGACAGTTTTTAGAGAACTGGACTAGTCTGCGCAGTGATTTTTCTCACTTCTGTTCCAAGACAAAGCAATAAACGGCTAATATTATACAGGATTTATACAGCGCTAACTGTTTGCTCTGTGCTTTACAACATGAGGGCAGACAGTACAGTTACAATTCAGTACAGGAGGGATTGGAGGGCCCTGCTCGTTAGAATTTACAATCTGGAATAGGCTGTTTTCGAGATGCAACTTCTCCGCCGTTTCCGGGTATGGGCTGCGGGACTGGGCGTTCCTATTTTGATTGACAGTCTTCCGAGAGGCTTCCGACGGTCGCATCCATCGCGTCACGATTTTCCGAAAGAAGCCGAACGTCGGTGCGCAGGCGCAGTATAGAGCCGCACCGACGTTCGACTTCTTTCGGCTACGAGTGACGCGATGGATGCGACCGTCGGAAGCCTCTCGGAAGACTGTCAATCAAGAAGGAACGCCCGCTCCCGAAGACCCATACCCGGAAGCGACGGAGAAGATCGCTCTCTACAACGGTAAGTACTGCTCGGATTTTAAAACTAGCCGACACTAGACAAAATGAGCATACATCTAAGGGTAAAAATTGTTTTATGGGTGAACTTCCGCTTTAAAGGGGTTGTAAAGGTTCAGGTCTTAATCATACATGCCGCTGCTGTTCAGTTGGGTATGCGTGCCATTGCTTCAGTGACTGTGCCGTTACCGGTGACTTGTCGGTATGGTTCATCTATCGAGATGGTTCCTGTAAGGCAGGGGTGCCCAACCTTTTGAAGCACAAGGGCCACTTAAGCAACTTTGTAACCAGTCGCGGGCCACAATGAGCGGAGCGGATGAAGGGTTACGACTACTCTATAGGCCCTCTGATCCACCCAGATGGAAGGGGACAAATTCCCTTCTGTTTTTCGGATTGGAGGTAGGCGGGGGTAAACGGACATGTGTCGCTCTATAGAGGTGAATTGAGGGTCCCATTTGGTCGGGCTGATCACGTGAAAAGGGCCTAAGACTGCTTTCACACTGATGTGCTGCGGTTTACCCACACCCACTGTGTATCCTGCTGCATAGACTCCGTGCCTGTAGCAAAAGCTAGCTCTGTGGAGGAAGCATCACCTTATGAGGCTCTGCTCCGCAACCTGCGATCTGGGCTTGCCAACCCATCATTCCAGATCAGGAGGTCGTGGGCCACATCAGAGGTCTACGCGGGCCACTGGTTGGCCACCCCTGCTTCAAGGACTGCGCAGGCGCAATCCTTGCCAATGGAAATCTCCACCTCGGCCGTCCCTGTGGATTGGAGGATGTTAAAAAAAGAGCCAGGAGGCCGAGCGAGCCGACTGGCCACTTATCTCAAACTCCACGTCGCCCTGGAGGTTCGGTGATTTCCATCGGCAAGGATTGCGCCTGCGCAGTCCTTACAGGAACCATTTCGATAGCCGGAACCATATCGTCAGATCACCGGCACGTCCTGTGCGCATGTTTGGGAGTGACGTTATCGCAGCTTCCGACCAATCACATGGTCGGAGCTGCGATACCCAGAGATACCCCCGGGTGAGATGCTGCCGGAGGGGAGGGCAGGACCGCTGCGGGGGTTTCGATGTAAGGTAAGTAATTCATGAGCTAGTATGCTCTCACAGCGTTTTTCAACCACTTTAAGTCGGCAGCTACACATTTTGTAGCTGTCCTGTCCTGCAGGTAGGTGTAAGACAGGAGGAAGGAATAGATCAGGGATATGCAATTAGCAGACCTCCAGCTGTTGCAAAACTACAAGTCCCATCATGCCTCTGCCTCTGGGTGTCATTCTTGTGGTTGTCAGTCTTGCTATGCCTCATGGGACTTGTAGTTCTGCAACAGCTGGAGGTCCGCTAATTGCATATCCCTGGAATAGATTATCTGGTTGTGTGGAGAGTGACCTGACCTAGTCTTGGAGGTGACGGGTGATCTACAAAGCATGTACACTCTGTTCACATTAAGCCCTGATGAGATGGAGTTCAGTCTGATCTGTAGTCTGCTTGGGTTTCATAACGAGGAAATCCTTTATCTCTTAGGGAGAGCCTAGGTAATGTCTCCTTTTCTCCAGCGGCAGCTGTAGATGCGGCAGACATGTAAACACCTCTGTCCCTGGAGGCAGATTTGTTGGAAGTGTAATCGGGCTACTTGTTGGAGCAGAAGGTAAATCGCCTCATCTGTCACTTCCATGGTAAACATTGACCTTTGCTTGCTGTTGAAGGCTCCCCCATGTTGGTAAATTTGGCTGATCCTGCTGCGGAGTAAGCGATAGGAAGAGTCCTGCCTAGGTTTGGTTTCTATTAGAGCTTGGCCCTGGCGAGTTGGCGATCCCCAGGGTAATGTGTTTACATATAGGTGTAATGTTAAGTCCCTTGGCTTTCAATGGGAGGAAGTCTTCAGGAACCCAATGCATGGAATGTCCCAAAGGTAAAATTGTGTTATAACATTTTCTAATAGGTGGGTGGGGGTCTGCGCTGATAATCGGATGATCACATTATCAGTGCAGTGCCAATCAGCTGCCAGCCTGTGCCCCATAAAGCAGTGGTCATCAACCCTGTCCTCAGGGCCCACTAACAGGCCAGACTTTATGTATTACCTTGGGGAAATGCAGTATTGAGAATACTGAGCAATTACTGAGCAGCAAATGATATCACCTGTGACGTATTTCAGTTATCTTGCAAACCTGGCCTGTTAGAGGGTCCTGAGGACAGGGTTGATGACAACTGACATAAAGAATTGCCAGTCAGTGCCCCATCAGTAATGCCTGTCGGTGCCATTCAGATGCCACTCAGGAGCTAATCATCAGTGCCACCTATTAGTTGGCCCATCAGTTTTTTTTCCCCCCAAAGACTCTGTCTTTTTTAGCATGTACATAGGGACACAGATCGGTCACCTCCCCCAGTCAGTCCCCTTCCCCCAGTTAGAAACACTATGCAGGGCACACATTTAACCCCTTCCTCACCCCCTAGTGTTAACCCCTTCAATGCCAGTCACATTTATACAGTAATCGGTGCATATTTATAGCACTGATCGCAGTATAAATGTGAATGGTGTCCGCCATAATGTCGCAGTGCCGATAAAAATCGCAGATCGCCGCCATTACTAGTAAAAAATAATTCTGTCCCCTATTTTGTAGGCGCTATAACTTTTGCGCAAACCATTCACTTATTGCGAATTTTTACCAAAAATATGTAGAATACGTATCGGCCTAGACAGAAATAAAAAAAAAAAAAAATTGGGCTATTTATTATAGCAACAAGTAAAAAATATTGAATTTTATTTCAAAATTGACGCTTTTTTGTTTATAGTGCAAAAAATAAAAACCGCAGAGGTGATCAAATACCACCAAAAGAAAGCTCTATTTGTGGGGAAAAAGGGACGTAAATTTAGTTTGAGAGCCACGTCGCACGACCGCGCAATTGTCGGTTAAAGCGACGCAGTGCCGGAAGCTGAAATTTCACTTGGGCAGGAGGGGGGTATATGTGAATCCACTTCCTGATTCCCTTACTGAAGATGGCGGCAGCAGCACCGGAGAGAAGAGAGATAGGCTTCGGGTGCCAACATGGCAGGGGCCCTGGATAGGCAAGTGTCCTTATTTTAAAAGTCAGCAGCTGCAGGAGGAGGGTATATGTGCCCAGTAAGCAAGTGGTTAATGTGTACCCATCTTGAAAGTGATCGTCTAGCGATAAGGGCGTAAGTAGGTTTTGTTGGACATTTTTTTAACAGAACACTTTATTTTTTTGCAGGAGAACGTCTTTTCGGCTCTCTAGAAGAAGCCTGCTACCTTTGGTTTGTCATGGAGTTCTGCGAAGGTGGCGATCTCAATCAGTATATCCTCTCCAGGAGGCCAGACCCTGCAACCAACAAAAGTTTCATGTTGCAGCTCACAAGCGCCATCGCCTTTCTGCACAAGAACCAGATCGTACACCGGGACCTAAAACCTGATAACATTCTGATTACCGAACGATCGGGCGCGCCGGTCCTGAAAGTGGCAGACTTTGGCCTCAGCAAGGTATGTGCTGGGCTCACTTCCCGGGGCAAGGAAACGTCAGGGGAGGAAGTGAACGAGAACAAGACTGTGAACGTCAACAAATACTGGCTGTCTTCGGCCTGCGGCTCTGATTTTTACATGGCTCCGGAGGTGTGGGAAGGTCACTACACGGCTAAAGCCGACATATTCGCCCTGGGCATCATCATCTGGGCTATGATCGAGCGCATCACGTTTGTGGACGCCGAGACCAAGAAGGAGTTGCTGGGGACTTACATAAAGCAAGGCAGTGAGATTGTGCCTGTAGGGGAGGCGCTGCTAGAGAACCCAAAGATGGAACTTCACATCCCACAGAAACGCAGGACTTCCATGTCGGAGGGCATCCGACAGCTGCTTAAGGACATGCTGGCCGCTAATCCTCAGGATCGGCCGGATGCGTTTGAGCTGGAGACGCGGATGGACCAAGTTACATGTGCTGCTTGAGGCATTGCTCTGGTAAGCAGTCTGGGTAGAAATCGGTATAGGGGATTTGTGAGGATCGCTTTAAGGCACTGCTGAATAGTGAGCCATCGAGCACTTTCTTCCAGGGGACAGGGGTCTTCAAACTACGGCTCTCCAGTGGTTCAGGAACTACAATTCCCATCATGCCTGGTCATGTCTGTGAATGTCAGTTTTGCAATGCCTCATGGGTATGTGTAGTGACGCAACAGCTGGAGGGCCGTAGTTTGAGGATCCCTGTTATAGGATGTTAACTCTTTGACATGTTAAGCAATTTATATTTTAAGTTACTTTTTTATTGCATTTTGATGTTTTTCTCACTTTGTAGACCCAGAACATGCATATTGGTTGTTGGGACACCTTGTGTAGCTTTAACCACTTGACACCCGCCTGCCGTCAAATGACGGCGGGCGGAATGCTCTATTGTCCCGACTGGACGTCATATGACGTCCTGTCATTTAAAGCCTCTAGGGTGCGCGCACCCGTTGCGTCACTGGGGACACCACATGGCACCCGCGATTGCCCAGTAACTGAGCAGGGACGTGGACCTCTGTGTGTAAACGCAGAGCTCCACGTGCTGTCGGGAGAGGAGACCGATCTGTGTCCCTTCGGTCACCTCCCCCAGTCATCCCCCTACAGTTAGATCACACCCAGGATACACATTTAACCCCTTCCCCGCCCCCTAGTGGTTAACCCCTTCCCTGCCAGTCACATTTATACAGTTATCAATGCATATGTATAGCACTGTTCACTGTATATATGTGAATGGTCCCAAAAATGTGTCAAGTGTCCGATGTGTCCGCTATAATGTCGCAGTCCCGAAAAAAACGCAGATCGCCGCCATTCCTAGTAAAAAACAAATGCAAAATAAATCATTATGTCCCCTATTTTGTAGGCAATATAACTTTTGCGCAAACCAGGTTATTGCGATTTTTTTTTTTTTTTTTAAATATACCAAAAATATGTAGAAGAATACGTATCGGCCTAAACTGAGAAAAAAATATATATTTAAAAAAAAAAAAGGAAATTTATTATAGCAAATTGAAAAATATTGTTTTTTTCAAATTTGATGCGCTTTTTTGTTTATAGCCCAAAAAATAAAAACCGCACAGGCAATCAAATACCACCAAAAGAAAGCTTTATTTGTGGGGAAAAAAGGACGTCCATTTTGTTTGAGAGCCACGTCGCACGACCGTGCAATTGTCAGTTAAAGCGACGCAGTGCCGGAAGCTAAAATCTCGTCTGGGCAGGAAGGAGGGGGGGAAGGGAACAGTAGGCAAGTGGCTAAGGACATAAAGGATGACTGCTCTAGAGCAGCAGTTGCCAATCAGTGTTTTTTATACCACTGATGGTCCCCAATAAATTTTTGGTGGTCCTAAGACCTGGTTCACACTGGGGCGACTCGTCAGGCGTCTCAGCCGCCTGACGAGTCGCGTCCCATTCTATGCAATAGAACCGTTCTAATAGGAGCGACGCAAGTCTCTCCGACTTACATAAAGGTTCTTGTACGACTTCGGGGGCGGCTCGGGAAGAGTTGCATTGACTTCTATACAGAAGTCATTTTGCTAATCGCCTCTGAAGTCGTCTTCAGGACGCCTTGCAGAGTCGCCCCCAAAGTCGTGCCCCCACAGTGTGAACCGGCTCTCAGGGGCACTGTCACAAATTAACATTGTGGCAGATGTATACTGCCTAATGTTCTAAATGTGCGTGTGCGCTTTGATACCAGGTGCCGCTCTGTAGTTCAGCTCCTGTGAGCCCAGAGGTAGATCAGAGGGGGGGGGGGGGCGGGCGGGCGGAGGGGGTGAAGGAGGCGGACTTTCTAATGGCTGTGCTGATTGGACTGGGGAGGGAGCACAGCTTAAAAGCAGAGTTTTAAAGTCAGCAGCTGCTGACTTTTAAAATAAGAACACTTGCGTATCCAGGGCCCCTGCCATGTTGGCACCCAAAGCCTATCTCTAGTGCTGCCGCCATCTTCAGTAAGGGAATCAGGAAGTGGCTTCACTTCCTGGTTCCCTACTGAGCATGCGTGAGTAGCGCTTTGCGACCCGAATGGTACTTGCTGTCTTCTGGGACCTGTGTCGGTGGAGAGGGAGGAGGCTCCGGACATGGCGTAGATATCTGCAGATAATGTGGCAACCCATTGCTGGAGTTGGGAGCAAATTCCAGTGTTAGACGCGTATCTGCTCCCCTCTGAAAGGTGATAATTCTGGCACCAGGGGGGGGGGGGGGGGGGGAAATCTTGAGTGTAAGTTCCATGCATTCTCTGGTGCTCTCCTGTGGGTGGTCCCTGCTATCATTTGTATACAATGCAGGGCTTTTTGGCCTTCATGGTATAATGTTGTGTGAATGGCCCTGGGGACTGGTTGCAAATATGGGGGTGACAGTGGCAATGGGGCATCATTTCTCCTATTGAGAACGATGGGACACTATTCCTCTACCGAATACCTAATGTAATATTTACTTCTACTGATGCCAGGAAAATTTCCACTCCTGCTGGCCGCAGCCTGCCCCCCAAGGTCTGAAGGACAAACTGTCCCTTTAGAAAGTTGAGACCCCCTGCCCTAGATTGCAGTCATTAAACGCTTGCAGTGTATGGGGACCCACGGCAAGATTTTTGTAATCCTTTCTGTTGGCCTTCAATAAATATCTACAGATGGCCATTATGTGGGAGAAGCTTGCTGCCTTCATGCGGAGCCTCTGGCTTCACTCTGTCAGTGAAGGGCAAGTATTCTGAAATTAGAAGGTAGAGAAGGTGTGGAATTTAGCTCCGTCCTTTGAAGTCTCTATTGACTTTTGTACTAGTAACACTCAAGGTGTCATCTGTAGAAATGCTGGGAACTTCAGACCTGTCACCCTTACCTGGACCATCTGTTGGGTGAGCCCTCTACCCCTTTTGGATCTAATAGAGGACCTGTGTGGTCCAAACCTGATCCGTTTGCTGAAGCTTTTTGATGCAAACAGCTTGGTGTGAATCTGTAACCTGTTAGGCTGGATTCTGTAGTATCTTGTTGCTGTTGTACTTATTCACCCAGCTCCCCGGAGCAAACATGCTGTTACACTTATTGTATCTGTCATTCAATAAGTAGCAAGGGCTATTCATGCGGATACTACAGAGCAGTCACTATATCTGGTCTCCCCAGGAGCCTGCACTCACTATATCTGGTCTCCCCAGGAGCCTGCATTCACTATATCTGGTCTCCCCCGGGAGCCTGCATTCACACTATATGTGGTCTCCCACAGAACATGGAAATGCAATTATCTTAGTAAATATAAACTGCTAAATACCTTTCTCATCAGCAGTATATAGCAGCCTTGTGACTTCTATCAGTGTCTGGTTAAAGCTTGTAGGAGTTTTTTGTTTTTTGTTTTCCCCTGATTGTCCTTTGAGGCTGCAGGATCCCTGACACTCTGTCTGGACAGTGCCGATTGGCTGTGTGCTGGTCACATGCACCTTCCAAGAAATAAACTAGTAAAAAAAAACTCTAGTAATGCACACCAAACTGAGAATGTGTGGAGTGCCCCCAAGGCTTTGTTGTAGGAGGAGATTGAATGCAGAGTCCTGGGTTTAGTAACACAACACAGTGGGGTTTTTAAGCTTGTGTCCCTATAGACAAAAAATTACCCCATCCATTGCTACTTCAATCAGTGCAAGGGTTAATCCATAGTGTTAAATTGTTACGCAAAGCACAATTGGGTAGCATTCGGGCTCATGCACACAGCCTTATGATTTTATGTAGGATCTTGCATAAAATGTCTGTACACTATGCATGTAGTGTATGTGCTGATGTTTACATGCATACAGCACTATTCCCTATTGGTAAGATGCCGGTGGCCCCTGTCTCCTAGCTTCCTTGGGTTGCTAGGACGCAGCCAGCCCCTGAGCCCCATGTCTCCTAGCTTCCTTGGGTTGCTAGGACGCAGCCAGCCCTTAAGCCCCATGTCAACTAGCTTCCTTGGGTTGCTAGGACGCAGCCAGCCCCTGAGCCCCATGTCTCCTAGCTTCCTTGGCTAGCTAGGACGCAGCCAGCCCCTGTCTCCTAGCTTCCTTGGCTAGCTAGGACGCAGCCAGCCCCTGTCTCCTAGCTTCCTTGGCTAGCTAGGACGCAGCCAGCCCCTGTCTCCTAGCTTCCTTGGGTTGCTAGGACGCAGCCAGCCCCTGTCTCCTAGCTTCCTTGGGTTGCTAGGACGCAGCCAGCCCCTGTCTCCTAGCTTCCTTGGGTTGCTAGGACGCAGCCAGCCCCTGTCTCCTAGCTTCCTTGGGTTGCTAGGACGCAGCCAGCCCCTGTCTCCTAGCTTCCTTGGGTTGCTAGGACGCAGCCAGCCCCTGTCTCCTAGCTTCCTTGGGTTGCTAGGACGCAGCCAGCCCCTGTCTCCTAGCTTCCTTGGGTTGCTAGGACGCAGCCAGCCCCTGTCTCCTAGCTTCCTTGGGTTGCTAGGACGCAGCCAGCCCCTGTCTCCTAGCTTCCTTGGGTTGCTAGGACGCAGCCAGCCCCTGTCTCCTAGCTTCCTTGGGTTGCTAGGACGCAGCCAGCCCCTGTCTCCTAGCTTCCTTGGGTTGCTAGGACGCAGCCAGCCCCTGTCTCCTAGCTTCCTTGGGTTGCTAGGATGCAGCCAGCCCCTGAGCCCCATGTCTCCTAGCTTCCTTGGGTAGCTAGGACGCAGCCAGCCCCTGTCTCCTAGCTTCCTTGGGTTGCTAGGACGCAGCCAGCCCCTGTCTCCTAGCTTCCTTGGGTTGCTAGGACGCAGCCAGCCCCTGTCTCCTAGCTTCCTTGGGTTGCTAGGACGCAGCCAGCCCCTGTCTCCTAGCTTCCTTGGGTTGCTAGGACGCAGCCAGCCCCTGTCTCCTAGCTTCCTTGGGTTGCTAGGACGCAGCCAGCCCCTGTCTCCTAGCTTCCTTGGGTTGCTAGGACGCAGCCAGCCCCTGTCTCCTAGCTTCCTTGGGTTGCTAGGACGCAGTCAGCCCCTAAGCCCCCTGTCTCCTAGCTTCCTTGGGTTGCTAGGACGCAGCCAGCCCCTAAGCCCCCTGTCTCCTAGCTTCCTTGGGTTGCTAGGACGCAGTCAGCCCCTAAGCCCCCTGTCTCCTAGCTTCCTTGGGTTGCTAGGACGCAGCCAGCCCCTGTCTCCTAGCTTCCTTGGGTTGCTAGCAGGCAGAAATTTATGGCAGACGTGTCAACCCAAGTGTGGAATTAAGTGGAGTATGCCTTGTTTACCTGTCTGAGTAAGCAAGAGGAGCCGATTTGCAGTGTAGACGTCTAAATGAAGGCACATGGGTTTACATGTTTTGCAACCTTAAATACGGTCTGTGTGCAAGTTTACTGATCTATACATGGACCCATTTATTGTGTGTATAGAAAATGCATCTGCTTTCAGTGTTGAGCTGCGGTGATCACACTGCTTTTTTGCAACTGTGTGCATGAGCCCTTAAGAGGCATATAATGGCGTTGTGTGGCATAGTGTAAATCTCTGCCTGGAGTAGTAGCGCTGTGATCCGGCACTAGGTTCAGGTGAGATTACCATCCCTGTATCTTCCCCGTACCAGTGAGAAGACGCAGTGTTTCCAGACTGCTCCGTTATGAATTCATCTGGCCATTCATGCTTTAATAATGCAGCTTATATAACGTGCCCTGTGCCCGGGGGGCTGTGCGGCGGATCGTACAGCTGCTTCCTGAGAGCTGCCACCTCTGCACATTCCTCTGCACCCCCCCCCCCCACTTTGTCCCCATCACTGACTGTCCTAAATCCTCACGTGTCTGTGCCAGCTTGCCCGTGCCATGTTGCCCCCCTCCACTCGCTGAGAAACCTTTTATCATGTCACATGTGCAAGCTCAGAAATGGGTCAGCCAGTCATTAAGGCCAGTGCTGATGCGGATGGGTTTGCAATGTAGTGCTCAATGGCCGCTACATGGCAGGAATCGGGGGGGGCGGGGGAGGGTGGCATTTTTGGGGATTGAAGAATGTAATGGTACTGAAGCATGCTTTTTATATTCACATCTAGGTGTGTTGGGCCTTTTTCTGACCTAAGCCTCAGCTCTAAGGCCCCATTCACACCTGAGCGTAACGTTTTCAGGCAGAAAGTTGTGCAATTTTTGCTGCGATTTTTTGTACAGGTCAAAAGGTCACCATTGTAAAAAGCAGAAAAACACCCAAATCTGCCTTAAGTGCTTATTCACACCTAGGCGTATATACGCCTGAAGCGCGACGCTCGTGCCGCTGGAGGGGCGAATTTACATTGATGTCTATGAGATGGTTTACATCTCACGCCAAACGCTGTACGCCTGCCGCCTGAAAACAAGTCCTGGACCCTTTTTTTTCAGGCGGCATTCAGCATAGACATCAATGTAAAATGATTTGTAAAAAAAAAAAGTTTACAAATCGCAGCAGCGTACGCCGCGTTATAGTGTGAATGCAGCCTAAGTCCCAGAACTTGCTTGAGCTTCAGGCGTTTTGGGGCTTCTGGCTTCAGGCTCCATTCACATCTAGGCGTTTTCGCGCCAGACGCCCGCCGCTATTGCAGCCTGCAATACGCTGGAGGGGTGATTTTACATTGTCGGCTATGGAGATGGTTCACATCTCCACGCCGAAACGCCTGAAGCTCAAAACAAGTCCCGGACCCTTTTTTTTTCGGGCGGCTTCGGCGTTCGGGCATAGCTGACAGTGTCAAATCACCCCTCCAGCAATAAGGCTGAAAAACGACGCGTTTTGTTGCCGCAAATCGCGGAACAAAACGCCTATTTAATGTCGCCGCATATCGCCAACGCAAAGGTGTGAATGCAGCCTCAGGCGTTTTGGGGCTTCTGGCTTCAGGCGCTTCTGGCTTCAGGCGTTTTGGCGCCTCTGGCGTTTTGGCACAGAGATGTGAACCATCTCCATAGAGAATAGAATTTTTTTTTTTTCCCCTCCAGCGTTTTGTAGCTTCAAGCTACAAAACCCCCGGGTGTGAATGGGGTCTAAAAACGCATCACAAGAAAAATCCCATTAATTTCCATGGGTCCCTGTTCACATCTAAGCGTTCTGTCGCCTAAAGCAAAATACCGTACCTGTCGCTCAAAGTACAGGAGCTTTTTTTGACAGATTACAGGTGTTTTTTTTTTCATTCTTTGTGACCTTTTTGACCTGTACAAAAATCACAGTAAAAATAGTGACTTTCTGCCTGAAAAACTATACACACAGGTGTGAATGGAGCCGACATGGAAAACTATCTTGTATCTTTTTACGCCAAAATCACTTTTTTAAATTTGAAATTTTAAAAATCTAATTTGATTTCGAATAAAAAAATCTTATTGATTATTGAACCTGATTGAGACTACAGAACACCTCCCCACTTCTCATGCCAAAGGTGAGTGCTCTGTGGTTCAGGACAGGATAAGACTACCTACTTGATTTGTACACTTGGAGATGCAGAAAGTTGCATTGATTGATATATTTATATATACAGTATTTATCGGGGTATTGCGCGCTCCGGCGTATAGCGCGCACCCCTAAGGCTGCATTCACACCTCCGCGACAAGATACGCCGCGTACGCGGCGTATTTTGCCGCGAGTGTGTAACTTTTTTTTTTTTTTTTTTACAAAGCCTTCCCATTGCTTTGTATGGCCGAACGCCAATGCTGCCTGAAAAAAAGGGTCCAGGACTTTTTTTAAGGCGTACAGCGTCTGAGATGTGAACCATCTCATAGACAGCAATGGGAATTCTCCCCTCCAGCGGCACGAGCGTCGGGCGTTTTGTCGCGGAGGTGTGAATGGGGCCTAAAGTGGACCCGCATTCCTGTAAAAAAAAAGATTTTAGTACTTAGTTTTGGTGTCTTTGGCGTCCATCGGCGGCCTCGTCGGGTCCGGCGTCCCTCTGCGGCTTCGGTGGTGTCCTCGTCGGGTCCGGCGTCCTTCTGCGGTGTCCTCCCCGCTCGATCCCCGCGCCGAGTTTGAACTACTGCGCCGGCATATACCGAGCGCAGTACACTCGTGTATAGTCGGGCAGGATCGGCTCCTCTCGCGGTCACGTCCAGGATGTGACTGCGAGGGAAGTCGACCCTGCCCGACTATACACGAGTGTACTGCGCTCGGTATATGCCGGCGCAGTAGTTCAAACTCGGCGCGGGGATCGGCGTATATCGCGCACCCACGATTTTGCCCTTAAATACGGTAATGCCAAAAAGTTTTACGTTGGTTTTTGCTTAGCCAGAGCAAGCTTGAGCATAACTTTATACCATGCATGGTTTTTCTCTCCTTGGACCCCGAGAATACCTGGGGGGGGGGGGTCACATGGTTTTAGGATTTCGGTAGATCATTCCCAGCTGCACCTGTAAGGCAGCCAGGGCTGCTGCTATCCACATGGGATAGTTTTTCCCCTTTATACACTATAGGGACGGAGTGTTCCCAGACATGGGAGATGACATGGATCTCCTGAAGTTGTTTCCTGGGGATTCCACCCAAATCCTCCCTTTCCTTCTAAGCTCTTTGATATGCAGCTATGCGGAATCCCCCGTGGGCTTGTGCAGATTGATTCTTCACATTTCATCCTGTAATGTAACATGGCAGATTGTTTACCCATCAATGTCCAAAAAATCTAGCTGAAGATGCAGGTTCAGTATACATTGGGGGGTGATGGGAACCACCTCTGTAATGCAGCACCCCCTCCACCCCCATGCTTTCTCTGAATGCTGCTAGTATAGAAATTCAAGTCCAACAGTACCTCTGCTCCCCTAAATATTAGAGGCGCTCCAGGCTCTCCCCCCAAAAAGTCTGCAGCTACAAATACTGTAGCTGACTCTTAATATTGGGGCACTTGCCTGTCCAGGGATCCAGCGGTGTCTTCACCCCAACTGATTTTCTCAATCGGCTATCGGGTGCTGGTCCCGCTTTGCTTTGTGAAGGTGCCGGCTGAGGGGGGTGGAGGGGGCTGAACTGTCAAAACCAGGTACATCCCCCCCCCAGTGTTGCCAACCTACCAGATTGAAATTTACTGGCACAACACCCGAAATTTACGGGCACAGCCACGTTTTTCCTGGCAGGAATTTAGGTGCATATTTAATTTTTAGGTGCAAATTTCAGTATTTAGGCTACAAACAAGTACACTAGGCAAATGGCAATGTGATTTTAGGTAGATATTAAGGTAAAAAAAAACATATTTTTGATATAATAAGGGCAAATTATTTAGTCACGTCACCCTCTGCCTCCATCCCCCTCTGCCACCAACACCCCCTGCCTTCACCCCCCTCTGTGGTACCACAATCTCCCCCTGCCACCAATCACCCCCTGCCTCCATCGTCTCCTGTCTCCATCCCCCTCTGGTGCCACCACCAACCCGTCTCCATCCCCCACCCTCTGCGGTGCCACCACCGCCCTCTGCGGTGCCACTATCCCCCCCTGCCTCCATCCCCCCCTGCCTCCATCCCCCTCTGCGGTGCCACCATCACCCCCTGCCTCCAATCTTCATGCGCAGTTCCAAGCCGAACTGATCTCGGCTACTTTTACTGGCACATTCCCACAACCACGGACATTTACGAACGGGGGTGAAAAGGTGCCCGTTTTTACGAACTGTCCGTAAAAATACGGACGGTTGGCAACACTGCCCCCCCCCCAAAAAAAAAATGTGGCGGCAGTAAAGCTCAGCTTTAAAGGGGTTGTAAAGGTACGATTTTTTTTTTCCCTAAATATCTTCCTTTACCTTAGTGCAGTCCTCCTTCACTTACCTCATCCTTCCATTTTGCTTTTAAATGTCCTTATTTCTTCTGAGAAATCCTCACTTCCTGTTCTTCTGTCTGTAACTCCACACAGTAATGCAAGGCTTTCTCCCTGGTGTGTCGTGCTCGCCACGACACTAAAGGGCAATAAAGTGGCCCTTTGTTTGAAAAGTTTGGAGACCCCTGGTTTACGTGGTTGTGTTTAGTGTATTTTTTTCTCGATATTGCGCCTGAAACACCGATTTCAACAACTGCCATTTTATGATCTAAGGCTGTGATCATCAGCAGCTCCTGTCCTCAGGGCCCACTAACAGGCCAGCAAGATAACTGAAATAGATCACAGGTGAGATCATTTGCTGCTCAGTGATTGCAGTATTCTAGTCTGCATCTTCCCAAGGTAATACATAAAACCTGGCCTGTTGGTGGGCCCTGGGGACAGGGTTGATGACCACTGCTGACCATAGGATTACTATCATGTATTTTCCTGTAGAAGCCCCTTGTGTAGACTTTCAAAAAGCACCAAGACTGCCGCCATCTTGGATAGAATGTCAGCAGGCTCCGAGCTGTGAAGTGACCTCACTTGACAGCTCAGAGCCTGCTGACATTCTATCCAAGATGGCGGCAGTCTTGGTGCTTTTTGAAAGTCTACACAAGGGGCTTCTACAGGAAAATCCATGATAGTAATCCTATGGGATGATCTGTGATGGGTCTCTAAACAGTACTGCTAGCAGTTTTTTAAGCCTGCCTCAAATTTCCACTAACTGGCTTTCTTTATTTTTATTTACAGGTTTAAAGTGGAATCAAGGCTTTGTGCGATCTTTCCAGGACCTGGACCCACTGCTGCACCTCCCTCTGCCTGCACGCTTGTGGATTCTGTGACTAGATCTGTAAAATGTTCTAGAATTAAAAAATTTGGAGCCCAATTTCAACATCCTCAACCTTTCACTGGTGCTGGCTACCCAACATTACCTTCCATGGGAATGCCCTGTACCCCCTATGGGCACGCACTGTTACTAGCTGCTGGTGAATTTTGTAGGGTTTTCATAGATGGGTTGAAGCCCCCCTTCTGCTGCTGGTAGCATGAATCTGATGGGGCTGATTTATTGGGTTATCCTAGAACAGTGATGGCGAACCTTGGCACCCCAGATGTTTTGGAACTACATTTCCCATGATGCTCTTGCACTCTGCAGTGTAGCTGAGCATCATGGGATATGTAGTTCCAAAACATCTGTGGTGCCAAGGTTCGCCATCACTGTCCTAAAGCTTTTTTGCCTTTTTTGGGGGGGAGTTGGCATTGTTTGCAGCCCAAGTTTATTTAGGGTGAGCTGTTCTGTGCCTGCACATGGCCCCAAGTTAAGACATATCCGTTTTTTTTTACAGACGTCCACTTAAGTAAAAATAAAATAAGTTTGGCGCTTGTAATATGGAATAATGTTTTAAATGGGTGTCATTGGCCCCTCGGTGTCTTTCTCCCACTATCCCTCTTGCGTCTTACACGCGGTCACCTGTGAGTGGGTACATTTGGAGGGTATTGGGCTCACGTCTAGCATTTCTCTTGCACTTAATGTCTCAGGGATGTTGGATTCTAGAGGGTAGTTAGACCCCCCCCCTGCTTTGATGCAGTCACACTCCTTATCTGTGCCTCCTCACTTATCCTCACAGCACCTTTTTTATGTCTGCATGTACAGATGGCTAAACTTTTTGTTCTACCGAAGTGCCTATTTGTAGACAAGGGGGGGTAAATTAACCTACAGATGCAGTAGGTGACATGCGGTATTTGGCGCGGGAGCTTGCACTCGCTATCACTAACACTTGTGTTTGGAACACTGTGCCTTATTTTATTGCTTCCAATCCAATGTCACACAATCCCCTTCTGGTCCCTCTTTGCTCCTTTCCTATTGGATAGGTTGCTCACTTTTTGGATACCAATGACAAGATTGTAATCAGTAGCGGGAGGGGGGGGGGGGGGGGAATTGGTCTATGCACAAATGTTTGGGCTGAGGGAGTGTTGGGTTTTCAAAGTGAACTGTATATAGACCACATGTATACGGTATACACCTCTTGTAGAACGCTCCGGTGCCCTGAATATGCAAATGGTAAATTAAATTACCTAAAGTTGTACTTGTCCCTTCCTACGATTAACTGTTCAGTGATGCTTCCAATGATGGGATTGGACCAGTAAGTAATAAGAAGGCTGTAAAGTTGCTTTTTAAGTAGCCGCTCAATCAAATATGGAGAACCCAGCTTTTGGGTCTCGGAACCCCAGCGAATTACTATCTACTGTTTACAGTAAAAAAAATTAAGGATTGTGGCGTAGTTTGCATAGTTGACACCTACTTTGAATGTTTTAAGTGATCATCAAATGAACAATAGGGGCCAGAAAGTTTCAAATTAAAGTTTATTTTTCCATTGAGTGGTCCTCCCTTGCACTGATTGGTGAAATGCTCCTTTGATGGTTTTTAGGAGTTAAGGGCCCCTTTGTCAGTGTGGGGGGCTCCTTTACAGATGGCATGAGACCACCAGGGGTATTTAAAAGCAAAAATGTGTTTACTTAAAGGGCAAGTTCACCTTTACAGAAAAATCTGAGGTCAACTTGCGCAGGACCCCCTCACACCCCACCCGTCTCGCAGCGTAGCGATCTCCCGCTCTGAGCCCTCCTATCGCCGCCTTGCTGGACCCTCTGGGGGCTATTGGCTTCCATTCTTGCGACTCCCAGTACACCGGATGAGATGCATGAGCATGCATAGGTCTCTTTTCGTTTCTGGCTATTCAGTTTAGGAAAGTTGAAGTGTTTAAAAGTTCCTTAAAGTGGAGGTTCACCCTAAAAACAAGTATATACCATTACATCCAGCATACATCTGACATGTACAGTATGCTGGTTTTTTTTTTTAATTTTTTTTTTTCATCGCTGTACATACCGTCTTATTATTCTTTTCACCCAGCTTCTCACTCCCGCTGGGAATAGGCGTTCCTAAGAAGAGGCGTAGTGTCATCTGGGACTTATCCCAGATGATTGACGTGCGGATAAGGTGCGTCACGTATTCCGATAATAGTCGAACTTGGAGTCGGCTCTATACGGCGCCTGCGCAGTCAGCTCTACACGGCTCCTAGTCTGTGCGCAGGCACCGTATAGAGCCGACTCCCAGTTCGGCTATTTTCGGAACGCGTGACGTGCCTTATCCGGAGAAGTCCCAGATGACACTACGCCTCTTCATAGGAACGCCTACTCCCCGCGGGAGTGAGAACCCGGAAGCCGGGTGGAAAAGAATAAGACGGTATGTACAGCGATTAAAAAAAAAAAAAAACGGCATACTGTACATGTCGGAAGTATGCTGGATGTAATGGTATATACTTGTTTTTAGGGTGAACCTCTGCTTTAAATGCTCTTATGTTTGAAAGCAGGTTTTTGGGAATCTTTACCCAGTTTGCTTAAAGTGACTGACTCACAGCAGCCCCCTATGGCACACTTGCCAATCTGTGTGCTCCTTTGACCCCCCCCCCCCCCAACATGATTGGAGCCTATGCTTTTTGTATACTGTTACAAGGTGGGGAGGTGCTGATATCTCACCGCAGGTGGAGACGCTTACTGAGGAGGGCTCATGCAGTAGAGGTGGTGAAGGAATGCAGGTTGGTTGGTATACCTTTCTAGGTTGGATTTTGGTAGACTCTCTGCCCTAAATGGGGAAGAGACTCTTCCAGGCCCAACTTACTCTGAAAATTTCCCAAAAGCCAAGGGGAGCCAAAATGTGATCCAACTGCAATAATACAAAAACAATTGCCAGTTTTGGGCTCGTTGGCTTTACGTTTTCATGTTGAAGATTACCAAGGAATTTCAATTCACATCTTTGTAAAACAGCCTTTTGAGAAACTTTAAATGAGAAAGCATTTCAGGTCTCGGTCCTAAAGCATGCTGCTAAACTGCAAGCACTTATTACAATTTAACATTAACTGACATTTTTGTTCCAAGGGAGCCCCGGATCTTTGAGCCGGCATCAACTTCTGGCCAAGCTGGGGACACGTTCTGAACTGATGGTTGGACTTGGACAGATGCCAAATCAGCCATAACACAAAATTGGTATTAACCATAGAATTCATAATCTTTGGGACCTGCAGGTTCTAAAGTGACTCCCCCCCCCCCCCCCCCCCCCCAGAAGGGAATAAAACCAAACCACATTTTATACTTCTAAGTGGGTGGCAAGAGAAATTGTCACTCTTGGAGAGCTTTAGGTACTTCCATACTACACTTGGTGTCCTCTGGATGCTGTTTCTTTCTTATACCCTATGTCACTACAGTCCTGGTAAGGAATCGCAGCACCCAGCAAGGCACATGTCGTCAACGTACCGAGAAGTGTTTGGATAGTGGTGCCCTAAGCTCTTCAAGAGCAAAGATTTACCTTCCCATTTGCTGGAAAGGGAGTGTAAAGGCTGGCCTGCTTCCATCAGGCAAGGGTCATGGCTATGTTGTAGCTGGTCTACCATTGATTTAAACCTGTATTGTCCATTTTGACTGTTAGGGGTGGCTTCAAATATGCACAGTATGTTAGCAGATGCACCAAGCCAACTATTGCCATATCGGGATCTCAAATCTCTGGGCAGATAATCAAAGAACCTGTCACTCTAGTCCGATTTACTCCAAGTATCTCATAATGGCATTTCTATTGCTGGATTGAGGATCTCTACAGGCAAGGACACAACTTCAAGGGGCTCTTTAGACCATACTGCATCTTTACAGCCCAGCTTTGGGTTTTACTTAATTTGGGAGGTGTGGGACTTGTACGTTAAAAAATGTGGACTGCTGTTGCCAGGTTATACTGCTGTCTAGAGCCGGGATCTCCAGCTGTTGTGGAACTACACATCCCATGAGGCATTGTAAAACTGAAATTCAGACATGACTAGGCATGATTGTAGTTCCTGAACTGGCGGGCCATAGTTTTGGAGACCCTTGGTCTAGAGCAGGGATATGCAATTAGCGGACCTCCAGCTGTTACAAAACTACAAGTCCCATCATGCCTCTGGGTGTCATGCATGTGGCTGTCAGTTCTGCTATGCCCCATGGGACATGTAGTTCTGCAACAGCTGGAGGTCCGCTAATTGCATATCCCTGGTCTAGAGGATTGGACACTGCCAAACTGTAGGCCAGCTCGGGGTAACCTGTCTACCAGCAGGGTCTATTTGCTGGTATCCTGGAAAGGATGATGCCCATTGTACTAGCACTATTTTCTTAATGTTCTTAAATCTGGACCCAAATCTATATAGCGGTGTGGCGGTCGACCTGACTTTTTGAAGTGCTTTTATTGGACTCTGCTGGCTTGGACCTTGCAGGGATAACTTGGCACTGGGTCCATGTAGGGTGCTTTCCAGATTGATTTCTGCTAACAATTTGGATGTAGAGTTTCCTCTTCCAGAGCCATTGGCATTACTGCAGCCCTTGCCCTATCTTTCAAAACTTTGATCCAAAGTTTTTTTTTTAAACAAGTAGGTTATCCCCACTGTGAATCCTGAAATGTCCTACCTTAACCAAAAGACTAACCACCTGTTAGAGCAGTGTTTCCCAACTCCAGTCCTCAAGGCACACCAACAGGTCATGTTTTCAGGCTTTCCATTATTTTGCACAGGTGATTTGATCAGTTTCACTGCTTTAGTAATTACCACAGCAGTTTCATCTGAGGGAAATCCTGAAAACATGACCTGTTGGTGTGCCTTGAGGACCGGAGTTGGGAAACACTGCGTTATAGGATGCACTTGTCCGAAGGACCCAACTGGTAAGCAGTTAGAACGTTTCCAGAAATACTTTTTTGGCTGGGAATGCTATTCATCCCTTTTGGCTGTGACTTGGCCAGACCATGGCAGGCATATCTATTCTTTAAATGTAAGCTTGCCACGGCTCTATTGGATTTCTTCATGTATTCTGTGGAGCAAATGGCTAAAGCTTTCAACTTTAGCTGGGAAGCCTCCAGCAAACTGATCGCTAATCTTCCACATGGGTCTTTTTGTCTCAGTAGATCTGCATAGGGTGCATTGGTTAAAGTTCTGAACTTCAGAACCTGCATCTGAAAAACATCTGGTCTTTTCCTTTCTCTCAGGATCTACTCGTCAAGGAGGCTATTGGGGGGCAAGCACACACAGCTTAAAGCGGGGGTTCACCCTAAAAAAACACATGTATTATCTGACTGAATACAAACAGGCGACACCCCAGCAGGATGGTCAGTCATCTGGATCAGGAGACAGCCAGCCAAGCCCCTGTACTGGAGTTACCTGAAAGATTGCTCCAGTATGACAGTCGGGCATCAGTTTTAGGGTCTTAAAGTGGAGGTTCACCCTAAGAAAAAAATTCTAACATTACATCCAGCATACTAACGACATGTAAAGTATGCTGCTATTTTTTTTCTTTCTCCGTACATACCGTGTAATTGTTGTTTTCGCTCAGGCTTCCGGTTTCTTTTTCCCGCGGGACTTGGTGTTCCTATTGAAAGCTTAGCTGATTGACGTCTGGTGAAAATCTTCCCATGTCGCATAAAGCGCGTCACCAGTTTTCCGTAAATAGCCGACCTGCGAGTCTGCTCTATATGGCGCCTGCGCAGTCAGCTCTACACGGCTCGCAGGTCGGCCATTGGGAAGATTTTCACCAGACGTCAATCAGCTAAGGCTTAGCTGATTGACGTCTGGTGAAAATCTTCCCATGTGGCATAAAGTGCGTCGCCAGTTTTCCGTAAATAGCCGACCTGCGAGTCGGCTCTACATGGCGCCTACGCCCGCCGTGTAGAGCTGATTGCGCAGGCGCCATATAGAGCCGACTCGCAGGTCGGCTATTTACGGAAAACTGGCGACGCGCTTTATGCGACATGGGAAGATTTTCACCAGACGTCAATCAGCTAAGCTTTCAATAGGAACATCCAGTCCCGCGGGAATCAGAACCCGGAAGCCGGGGGGGAAATAACAATTACACGGTATGTACGGAGAAAAAAAAAAATACCAGCATACTTTACATGTCGTTAGTATGCTGAATGTAATGTTAGAATTTTTTTTTTTAGGGTGAACCTCCACTTTAAGACCCTAAAACTGATGCCCGACTGTCATACTGGAGCAATCTTTCAGGTAACTCCAGTACAGGTGCTTGGATGACTGACCATCCTGCTGGGGTGTCGCCTGTTTGTATTCAGTCAGATAATACATGTCATGGCATAAATTGACCAACAGGGAGATTGTCCTTGACAGAACTTCCCAGCTTTGTCATGTACCACCTAGCCTCCAGGTTTATTAAACTGAGCAGGATGTTCTCCATGTACATGGAAAAGGGGGTGATTTGGTCCACAGGACTGACACACCTTGATTTGTACCGCTCCTTCCCTGGGGAAAAAAAACCTTTATTCCCCTTTTACACAGGGAGCAGACCTGAACGGCTTTCCCATGCTTCTCTATGGAGCGTCGGATGTCAGCAGTGACATGTCCTCTGGCATCCAATCCGATAAAATCAGACCGATGGCAATACGTCACCATCTGTCCATATCGAATCGTGTGAGATTTGATAAACGGACATGCTATGCATTTTCGTCGATCTCTCATAGGAGACGGCGGCGCTCAACAAGCCCCTCCTCGCTCAGTGAGCAGAGAGGAACCTGTCATCCGCCGGCTCAATAGAGATCAACAGATCTCCCGCTACAAGTGGATCACCCCATGTGGAAGGGGCCTTAAGATTGTTTTGAGGACTAGGACTTCCTCCTTGCCTTAGCTAGCTTTCTGCTTTTCACCTCAACCAGGATATTCCTTCTCGGGCTCAAGTTCGCCAAAAGGAAATTTCCCTTTGTGTGGATGTGAGTTTTGCAAAGGTAAGACGTGTCAATAGACGAGCAAGAAAATAGGATTTGTGTTGGCAGTAAAAACCATTGAGGCGCTCAGAAACCGCTTTACTACAAGACTAAGGTGTGCAGATAGAAGGGGGTTAACCTAGGCTAGTCTCCAGTTTTGTTTGCCAGTGTCCAATTCTCCTGTAGGCGGCAGTATAACCCGAAGGAAGTGAAACTGGACCGCCAGTACAAAAGTCGTATTTTCAGTAACAAGTTTGGTTTTAAGTCGCACTTATGGAGTTGTCATAGTGGTCTAAGCCAGTGTTTCTCAACTCTAGTCCTCGAGGCGCCCCAACAGGTCATGTTTTCAGGCTTTCCATTATTTTGCACAGGTGATTTGATCAGTTTCACTGCCTTGGTAATTACCACAGCCGTTTCATCTGAGGGAAATCCTGAAAACATGACCTGTTGGGGCGCCTCGAGGACTGGAGTTGAGAAACGCTGGTCTAAGCGCTGTATGGACTCAAAGTGCTCAGACATGGCCAGCCCCTTCCAGAAATAGTATGAACTGATCAATGGAGAGAAATGTGCCGTTGGAGGAAGCTTCCCCTTAAACCTGTACTCATAGGTTAGGAGTAATAAGGGGCAGAGATGACTTTCCTGGAGAAAATGATGCATCCGGCTCCCTCCGGTGCTGGAGAAGTGGCAATATATAGCATTTGGTCATGTGATTCTGCTTAAAGCGGGGGTTCTCCCTAAAAAAAAATATTTTTCCAGCATGTCATTCAGCATAGTAGCATGAGCTACAGTATGCCTTTAATTTTTTTTTTTTGGCGCCATACTCACTATTTAATCGCGTAGTAAAGTTTCAGGGGAATGGGCGTTCCTATGCAGAGGGCTCGTGATTGACGGCTGGCAATGGCGCATCACGCTTGGCGGAAATAGCCGAAATAGGAGTTTTCTCTTCACGGCGCCTGCGCAGTCAGCTCCGATGTCTGTGCGCAGGCGCCGTGAAGAGCCGAGACCTACTCCGGCTATTTTCGTGAAGCGCCATAGCCGGCTGTCAATCACGAGCCCTCTGCATAGGAACGCCCATTCACCTGAAACTACTACGCGATTAAACAGCGAGTACGGCGGCAAAAAAAATATAAAGGCATACTGTAGCTCGCGCTACTATTCTGAATGACATGCTGGAAAGTTGTTTTTAAGGGTGAAACACCGCTTTAAGGGGGCAGTTTAAAATTTTGATCCGTTAGCAAATCGCATGACCAAATGCAGTATTTTCTCCAGGAAAAGTGACTATAGTCCTTGTAATTGTCCCAATCGTCAGATTTGTCTGAATCTTTCACAAACCCTGATGCCACTTGAGCTGTAAAGCTTTGTTCTGGTATTTTGTTGCCCTGGAATGGTTTGGCTGTACTGTGCTCCATGCCACCCCCTAATGGAAAAGCATGGCTGAGAAATAAAATACAATTCGGGGGGGAGTTTAAAAATACAAGTCGTCTGAAGATGGCATTGATGGCACTTAGTCTGGGTACTTCAGGGTTGTCTGCTGAAAGCCTTCCTATTATGTTGTGGGTGGGTGACCTACACATTAACCCTTCCCTCTCTGCAGGACTCAAGTCAAGGGCCCTTCTACACCTAGCCCTAGTTAGCTTGATGTGAACATTCCTTATTGCTGCTGTCTTGTGCTATATTCCATATTCCACAAATCTTCACCAGGTTCCTGGAGTAGTACACCCCCTGGTGGGTGGGCAGACCCCCCCCCCCCCCCTGCCCTGTCCCTTGTTTTGCACATTTTGCTGGTGACAGGACCCTTTTTAGATTATTATTTTTTTTTGTTTACAATGTTATGTATTTATGTTCCTTTTACACTGTATCTCTCCCTGATGTATGAATGATATTTTTGTTTATGCAAGATGTATGTTTTTTTTTTTTCTTTTGTGAATCTAAATAAAAAGGTTATTCAAAATGTTGTGTGTGAACATTTATTTTATTACTATTTATTTGGGAAGCGCACATATATACCACCGGTCGGTGGTGCCAAAGCGCTTTGTGACAAAATAGCCTGGATGTTCTGGCGAGGGGAGCATAAATAAAAGAGAAGGGAGAAAAAAACCAAGAAATCAGCGAAGAAAAATTGCTTTTTTTTTTTTTTTTTTCCCCCTGGGAGTTGTGCAAACATTTATATTTGCTTCTGTAGCAAAATATTTGTCCGTAAATTATTTGGAGTCTTAAAGCTACATTTCGCATACAAAAGCAATACTTTTAACACCTTTGTGCCCAACGGTATGCAAATATGCGGCCCCATTGGACTGGATGTTTTTCGTGGGGACACTTATTTTTTTGTATTCCCTTTGTGCTGGGCGTGTGCCCCGCATGATGTGGTACCAACAGAATGGGGGTCCCACCGAGAGCCCTGTGCCCCCTTCTAACGATACAGACCTGGAACAACTGGTTCTAGGTCACCTGGTTGCTGTGAGGCTGCATTCACACTGGAGAATGGCGTCTATGAGCGCTTTTTCGAGTGGCTTTATATGCAATTTTTTGCATTGTTTTTGCGCCACTTTGGGCTTTTGTATGCAGTGTTTTTAGGCTTTGGCTTTATTGGCCAATGGAGAACTTTTCTGCATCTGTTGCTGGGTATTTTAACTTTTTAGCTCTTTAATTAGCTTTTTGTTTCTTTTTTGTTTAGGGTAAGGGGTTAGAGTTCAGGTTAGGATTAAAGCGGAGCTCCGCCGTAAAAATATTAACAGCCAGCAGCTACAAATACTGCAGCTGCTGACTTAATATTTGGACACTTAACAGTCCTGGAGTCCAGCGACGTTGGCAGCAGAAGACAAGCGCTTGCTCGTCTCTCAGCTGCCCCCACCACCATCATGGGTGAGGGAATCGGAAAGTGAAGCGTTGTGGCTTAAATGGTCACTAAAGGGGGAAAAAATTGCTGAAATGACTGTTTACAGGGTATAGGTTAACTGATTCCTTTTAAAAATGATTACAAATAGATAAAAATCAATCATATAATGTGCCAGCAGGTTAGTTTCACTTTTAAACTGGTTTCATGTTCCTGTGAACTAGAGAGACACACAGAACAAAAACAAACAAATCCAGGGCAGTGTTTTGTTTTTAAAATCTGGTTCTGTTAAGTTTTAGACACACAGTAATGACAGCTTAGACCACCGTGAAAAGCTCCCAGTACTGTGGTTATAAGGAAACAGACAACCAGGAAGTGTGGAGATCAGAGCAGTTTTACAGCAACATCAAAGCAAAAACGAGCAATGAGGACATGAAACCAGTACTGCAGTAAGGTAAAGGAAGCTATTTAGCTAAAAAAGAAAATTCCTTTAGTGATCCTTTAACTTCCCGGTTTTCTACTGCGCATGCACGAGCAGCGCTGCGTGTCGTTCAGTGGTCACTGTTGTGTTCTGGGAACCGTGTGTTTCCCAGAACACAACGAGGGGGGGGGGGACCAGGAAGCGACACACTACCCGCAGACTATGCACAAAAGTGGGTGCAAATATCTGTCTTAGACGGGTATCTGCACCCCCCCTCCCCCTGTAAGGTGCCAATTGTGGCACCGGAGAGGGGGGGGGATCCAATAAGCACAAGTTCCTCTTTAGGGTGGAGCTCCACTTTAAGTTGGGGTGAGGGTAATTTTATTATACAAATGTGAAATACACAAATCATAAATGAGAAACCATTCAATTGATGCCAAGTAATAAAAAAACAACCTTTAACCCTTACCCTTTAACCACTTCCCTACCCGCCCATAGTCATATGAAGTCCACAGATGGCTCTCCCATCCTGGGTGGATGTCCTGGGCTTCCTGGATGTCTAGGGGGCGTGTGCCTGGTGGCCGCGATGTCTGCCGGGCACCCATGATCACGGCAGGACAATGAATCTGTGTGTAAACACCCAGGTCCTGTCAGAGGATCCAATTAACCTACCAGCAGGTCTTTGGCGTGTGGGAGGAGACCCACACAGTCGCAGGGAGAACATGTAAACCCCAGGCAGATGGTGTCATGGTCAGGATTTGAACCAGCGACCCATTTGCTGCTAGTTGAAAGTGCTAACCGCTACACCACTGTGCTGCCCCAGGGAGGCCATTCATTTATATAGATCATGCGACTTGTGCTCCCGATGTCGGAGCGATTGTAGTACCTGGCCTACATCAAGGTAACAGTTGTCATTGCTAGAATCTGAAATCTCGCTAGCCCTGAATCTGAAATCTCGCTAGCCCTGAATTTCCCATTGCTGCTTCGCAGGCTGTGGACCCGACTTGTGTTCTCTCCTTTTTATCAAGCGTCTGATCTGTCCCCATTGTACTGCGCATGATCTTTGTCCTAAGGCTAGTCTGATTGGTTCTGACACCAAACTAAGCTCAATTACTTCAGCCTGGCTACTCCTGAATAGGACCTGTCAGGTCCTGTGTCTTCATAATGCGTCTTCCCAGGCTTTATGAACACCTGTGTGATCCACCTCGGCCTGTACTCGTGTTGTTGGTAAGGTGTGGTACACAAATTACACTTGACTGGCCACACACCTGTGGCTTCAGGATGCCATCAATACCCGGGATCTTTCTAGTACAGCCTGTCTGGCACCCCCCCCCATGCCCTGCAGACACTCGGCCAACTTCTCACCCGTGTTTAGTGCGGAGTCAGCAGACAGCGGCTGGTGACAAAGGACACAATACGTTGGGCCTGACTGCATTATCAAAGTGCTGAGATAGAGGAAAGTTCCCTTTGTTTAGCAGGAGGTGAGGCTTATGTCCAACAATACCGTACAGTAAGGCTCAGAATGTTTGTAGGACGGGGGCAAAATTTCCCAGACAGATGTTTCTTTTAAAGAGGAACTCCAGAAAAAATAAAAAAAAACATTCTCCTCTGGGTGATCTATGTACATTGCAGGGATCTAAACAAACTCAGATTCCAAAACTCGCAAATTTACGTAAACGGACTGCTGACTTTTTTTCTACATCGATATGTACAGGATTTTACACCCCTCACATTTTTGTAAATATTTTATTCCATCTTTTCATGTGACAACACTGAAGAAATTACACTTTGCTACAATGTTGTGTAGTGAGTGTACAGCTCGGTGTAAATTTGATGTCCCCTCAAAATAACTCAACACACAGCCATTAATGTCTGAACCGCTGGCAACAAAAGTGAGTACACCCCTAAGTGAAAATGTCCAAATTGGGCCAATTAGAAATTTTCCCTCCCTGGTGTCATGTCACTCGTTAGTGTTAAAAGATCTTAGGTGTGAATGGGGAGCAGGTGTGTTAAATTTGGTGTTATCGCTCTCACTCTCTCATACTGGTCACTGGAAGTTCAACATGGCACCTCATGGCAAAGAACTCTCTGAGGATCTGAAAAAAAGAATTGTTGCTCTTCATAAAGATGGCCTAGGCCAGTGATGGCGAACCTTTGGCACTCCAGATGTTTTGGAACTACATTTCCCATGATGCTCCAGTACACTGCAGAGTGCATGAGCATCATGGGAAATGTAGTTCCAAAACATCTGGAGTGCCGAGGTTTGCCATCACTGGCCTAGGATATAAGAAGATTGCCAAGACCCTGAAACTGTGCGTCAGCACGGTGACCAAGACCAGACAGCGGTTTACCAGGATGGGTTCCACTCAGAACAGGCCTCGCCATGGTCCACCAAAGAAGAAGAGTGCACATGCTCGGCATCAATATACAGAGGTTGTCTTTGGGAAATAGACGTATGAGTGCTACCAGCATTGCTGCAGAGGTTGAAGGGGTGGGGGGGGGGGGTCAGCCTGTCAGTGCTCAGACCATACGCCGCACACTGCATCAAATTGGTTTGCATAGCTGTCGTCCCAGAAGGAAGCCTCTTCTAAAGATGATGCACAAGAAAGCCTGCAAACAGTTTGCTGAAGACAAGCAGACTAAGGACACGGATTACTGGAACCGTGTCCTGTGGTCTGATGAGACCAAGATAAACTTATTTGGTGTCAGGCGTGTGTGGCGACAACCAGGTGAGAAGTACAAAGACAAGTGTGTCTTGCCTACAGTCAAGCATGGTGGTGGGAGTGCCATGGTCGACCAAAGAAGTTGAGTGCATGTGCTCAGTGTCATATCCAGAGGTTGTCTTTGGGAAATCGACGTATGAGTGCTGCCAGTATTGCTGCAGAGGTTGAAGGGGTGGGGGGGGTCAGCCTGTCAGTGCTCAGACCATACGCTGCACACTGCATCAAATTGGTCTGCATGGCTGCATGGCTATCGTCCCACATGTGTGGTTTGAACACTGTTTTTATATGGGGGTGCGACTTAAAGCGGATGTCCGCTGAAAAAAAAATATTAAAAGCCAGCAGCTACAAATACTGCAGCTGCTGACTTTTAATATTAGGACACTTGCCTGTCCTGGAGTCCAGCGCCGTCCGCAGCAGAGGACAAGCGATCGCGCGTCACTCTGCTGCCCCCCCCCCCCCCTCGCCATCCTCGGTGAGGGAACCAGGAAGTGAAGTGCTCCGGCTTCACTGCCCGGATCCCTACGGCGCATGCCTGCCGATTGGCTCCCACTGTGTACTGGGAGCCAAATGTTTCCAGAGCACAACGGGGGGAGGGGGGACGGGAGGTGACGTCATGCCCGCAGTCTGCCGGAAGTGGGTGCAAATATCTTTAGACAGGTATCTGCACCCCCCTGCCCCCTGAAAGGTGTCAAATATGACACCGTAGGGGGGAGGGTTCCGATCAGCGGGAGTTCCACTTTAGGGTGGAGCTCCGCTTTAAGTATGTACGGCGGGACAGGGCACTTTAAAAAAAAATATTCTTATTTATTTTACTTTTTATTTTTACACTGTCCTTTCAAAATAAATTAAAATGTGGGTCACTTTTATTACAAGGAATGTAATAAAAAAAAAAAAGCGTGACAGGTCCTCTTTAATGTGAGATCTGGGGTCAAAAAGACCTCTAATATTTACACTAAAATGCCAAAAAAAATGTCTTATTTTTAAAAAAAAACAATAAAAAACAATTACCCTTTAAGGCCCCGTACACACGACCGGATCTATCCGCTGAAACTGGTCCGACGGACCAGTTTCAGGGGACAGATCCGGTCGTGTGTAGGCCAGAGCGGACAATTGTCCGGCGGATCGGACAGTTTCCAGCGGACAAAAATTGCTTAGCATGCTAACAAATCTGTGCACTGGAAGCCTGTCCGTCAAACGTGTTCGGTCGTCTGTACAGACTCACCGGACACGTCCGACCAACCGCCATCCCTCGCATGCGTCGTACTGATTCGACGCATGCGTGAAAGCTTTAAACTTCAAGGCCGCCCACGTTGCCGCGTCATCGGCGACGGCGCGGGCACGCCCCGCGTATTGTTTACGCGCGGATTTCTGTCTGATGGTGTGTACAACCATCAGACAGAAATCCGGCAGCCGGACGCAGCGGATCTGTCCAGATCCGATGGTGTGTACGGGGCCTAAGACTATTGGGCAGAAGAGACGTTTGATGTCGCTTCCGTCATCCAATGTTATGGAGCTGAGTGGGGGCCATCTCCCCCCCCCCCCACTTGGCTCCATGCTACGGAGAGGAAAGGATGGGATCGACTCCGCCGCTACCGACAAACCCGGTAAGCGGGGGGGCACCTCTTCTGCCACCACCGATAAGTGATCCCGCGGAGAATCTACCGCAAAGACCACTTTTATCTAAAAGTGACCCACCGTTGAATTTTTTTTTGGGGTTATGGCAGCTATCTGCCGCCATAACCCCGGTTTTTCTACAAGATGGAGGCTGGCTTTGGTCGCCCTGGTGACAGTTGCTACCAATCAGTGGCCTGACCTCACACATTTAAAACTGGAAGATGGTCGGTTGACATTAACTGTCACTTCAGACTGCCTCTAGGACACGGACGCTTGGGCTGCCCCCTTGTATCGGTGAGTTTTTCATGAGATCTTACAAGAATCGGTGAACCAATTTTGCCTATTTCTGGGTATTTAGCGCCAGAAATTGTAGATATTGGTCACATCTGAATACTAATTTTCTACCTTGCTGGAGAATCCATAAGGCTGGGTTCACATATGAGCCGCATGCGGCTCACAGAAGGGGCTCCGGTGCGTCCTGGTTCACCGTTTCAGGTCCAATTTCAGCCCGAATTTTGGCACAACTTTTGCCACAATTTTTAATGCGACTTGAAGCAATGCCTGTGTATTCTTAAAGGTGTTGTAAACGTTTGTGTTTGTTCACCTTAAGGCTCCTGTGCCCCAAAAAGATGGCCGCGGCCCATGGAGACCAATATCGGTAATATCGGTCTAGTTTGTGACTGATACCGATGTCAGGGCCGATCCTAGGCAGGGTGCTTTGCACCCAGGCGCCTGCAGAGGTGGGGGGGGGGCGCCGAAGTGGCAGAGTTCTCCCCTCCCTCCTTCTCTCCTTGTTTGTGTCCGTCCAGAACTAGTGTTCTGAGCATAGGTGTGTGTTCATCCAGAACTGATGTGTCTCTGACCATCTCCTGTACTATGTCTGCAGTCTCTGACCATCTCCTGTACTATGTCTGCAGTCTCTGATCATCTCCTGTACTATGTCTGCAGTCTCTGACCATCTCCTGTACAATGTCTGCAGTCTCTGATCATCTCCTTTACTACGTCTGCAGTCTCTGACTGTCTCCTGTACAATGTCTGCAGTCTCTGATCATCTCCTTTACTACGTCTGCAGTCTCTGACCATCTCCTGTACTATGTCTGCAGTCTCTGACCATCTCCTGTACAATGTCTGCAGTCTCTGATCATCTCCTGTACTATGTCTGCAGTCTCTGACCATCTCCTGTACAATGTCTGCAGTCTCTGATCATCTCATGTACTATGTCTGCAGTCTCTGACCATCTCCTGTACTATGTCTGCAGTCTCTGACCATCTCCTGTACTATGTCTGCAGTCTCTGACCATCTTCTGTACTATGTTTGCAGTCTCTGACCATCTCCTGTACAATTTCTGCAGTCTCTGATCATCTCCTTTACTACGTCTGCAGTCTCTGACCATCTCCTGTACTATGTCTGCAGTCTCTGACCATCTCCTGTACTATGTCTGCAGTCTCTGACCATCTCCTGTACTATGTCTGCAGTCTCTGACCATCTCCTGTACTATGTCTGCAGTCTCTGACCATCTCCTGTACTATGTCTGCAGTCTCTGACCATCTCCTGTACTATGTCTGCAGTCTCTGACCATCTCCTGTACTATGTCTGCAGTCTCTGACCATCTCCTGTATTATGTCTGCAGTCTCTGACCGTCTCCTGTATCATGTCTGTAGTATGTCTGATCGCAGAGGTGATCAAATACCACCAAAAGAAAGCTCTATTTGTGGGAAAGAAATGATAAAAATATAATTTGGGTACATTGCTGTTTGACCGCGCAATTGTCATTCAAAATGTGTCAGCGCTGAAAGCTGAAAACTGGTCTGGGCAGGAAGGGGGTTTAAGTGTCCAGTAATGAAGTGGTTAATTACCCCAAAATGGAACTGAAGCGTTTTTAACCACATAAGGACTAGGCCTATTTTTCAAACCTGTTTTCAAGTTAAAATCGTTTGTTTTTTTTTGCTATAAAATTACTTAGAACCCCCAAACATTATATGCATATTTTTTTCAGACACCCTAGAGAATAAAATGTAATAAGACAACAATAAAGTTAGCCCATTTTTTTTTATTTTTTTTATTGTGAAAGATAATATTAAGCCAGGTAAATTCATACCCAACATGTCACGCTTCAAAATTGCGGCCGCTCGTGGAATGGCGACAAACTTTGACCCTTAAAAATCCCATTAGACGAGGTTTAAAAAATGTCTACAGGTTACCAGTTTTGAGTTACAGAGGAGGTATTTTTCTAGAATTATTGCTTTCGCTCTAACGATCGCGGGGATACCTCACATGTGTGGTTTGAACACCGTTTTTATATGGGGGCGCGACTTAAGTTTGCACGGCCAGACGGGGCGCTTTAAAAAAAACAAAAACAATTCTTATTTATTCTACTTTTTATTTTTACACTGTCCTTTAAAAAAAAATAAAAAATGTGGGTCACTTTTATTCCTATTACAAGGAATGTAATAAAAAAAAAAAGCGTGACAGGTCCTCTTTAATGTGAGATCTGGGGTCAAAAAGACCTCTAATATTTACACTAAATGCAAAAAAGAAAGTCTTCTTTTTAAAAAAAAAAAACATTGACCCTTTAAGACTTTTGGGCAGAAGAGACGTTTGACGTTGCTTCCGTCATCCAATGTTATGGAGCCGAGTGGGGGCCATCTCCCCCCCCCCCCACACTCGGCTCCATGCTACTGAGGGGAAAGGATTGGATCGACTCCGCCACTACCGACAAACCCGGTAAGCGGGGGTACGGCGGCACCTCTTCTGCCAACGATAAGTGATCCCGCGGCGAATCTACCGCAAAGACCACTTTTGTCTAAAAGTGACCCACCGTTGAAGAAAATACCAGGGTTATGGCAGCTATCTGTCGCCATAACCCCGGTTTCTCTATGCCAAAGTACTGACGTAAAATGATAGCAGTTTTCGGCAAGTGGTTAAAGTGGTATTCAACCCAAAACAAAGAATGTAATATTGCATCTTACCAATCATTCGATGGGGTGGCTGCATTCGTTTTCCTTTCTTTGGCCATTTCTCCCTCTGTTTTCATCTGTGATCTGGCCAGTAACACCTCTCTAGTATTAGTGAGACACAGCTCTGGATGAACGAACACAGGCGGCACAGCAGACAGCAGCATTGTCATTCTGGGTGGGGGGGGGGGGGGTGTTACATGTATTAGCAGATTTAAACACAGTAAGCAAAGCTGCAGATCACATTTTATAATTAATTACAGCAAACATTTTCTTGGACCCTCCCGAAATCCACTTAACTTATTTTCGGGGGCAGTGTGGGCTCAAGGGGAAGCTGCTTTGGGCCCCACAACACCGACTGGGCCCTGGGCAGCTTCCCCTTTTTGCCCTGCATTAAAGACGGCTCTGCAGCCTGCCCATTAATGGCTTGAATCTTTGCCAGTTCCTGATGAACCCACCATGATTCCAACCGCCTTAGATGTATTATATTGTTCCAACCCTCATCCAGCTTTATTTACATGGACGGTTAACACTTGGTACCTCAGGGATAAGTTCTACCAAGATGGAGGCTGGCTTTGGTCGCCCTGGTGACAGTTGCTACCAATCAGTGGCCTGACCTCACACATTTAAAACTGGAAGATGGTCGGTTGACATTAACTGTCACTTCAGACTGCCTCTAGGACACGGACGCTTGGGCTGCCCCCTTGTATCGGTGAGTTTTTCATGAGATCTTTTATTTATGGGTATTTAGCGCTAGAAATTGTAGATATTGGCCCGGAATCACGTAAAAGCGCGCATCTTTGTCCGGGGTGTAACGTATCCTATTTACGTTACGCCTCCGCAACTTTGACAGGCAAGTGCAGTATTCTCAAACCAAAGTTGCGGCGGCGTAGCGTAAATAGGCCGGCGTAAGCCTGCCTAATTCAAATGTGGAAGATGTGGGCGTGTGTTATGTAAATTTTATGTGACCCCACGTAAATGACGCTTTTTTACGAACGGCGCATGCGTCGTCCGTGAAAGTATCCCAGTGCCATGCTCCAAATTAACCCGCAAGAAGCCAATGCTTTCGATCGTGAACGTAAATGACGCACAGCCCTATTCGCGAACGACTTACGCAAACGATGTAAAACGTGAAAAATTTGACGCTGTTCCGACGTCCATACTTAACATTGCTACGCCTCATATAGCAGGGGTAACTTTACGCCGGGAAAAGCCTAATGTAAACGGCGTATCTGTACTGCATCGGCCGGGCGTACGTTCGTGAATTGGCGTATCTAGCCGATTTACATATTTCTAGGCGTAAATCAGCGTACCCGCCCCTAGCGGCCAGCGTAAATATGCAGTTAAGATACGACGGCGTAGGAGACTTACGCTGGTCGTATCTTATACAAATTCTGGCGTATCTGATTCTTTGAATCAGGCGCATAGAAACGACGCCTCACACTCAGAGATACGACGGCGTAGGAGACTTACGCTGGTCGTATCTTATACAAATTCTGGCGTATCTGATTCTTTTAATCAGGCGCCAAGATACGACGCCTCACACTCAGATACGACGGCGTATCTGGAGATACGCCGTCGTATCTCCTACGTGAATCTGGGCCATTGGTCACATCTGAATACATTTTCTACCTTGCTGGAGAATCCATGAGGCTCGGGTCACACAGAAGGGGGTCCGGTGCGTCCTGGTTCGCCGTTTCAGGTCCAATTTCAGCCCCAAATTTTGTCGCAACTTTTGCCACAATTTTTAATGCGACTTGAAGCAATGCCTGTGTATTCTTAAAGGTGTTGTAAACGTTTGTGTTTGTTCACCTTAAGGCTCCTGTGCCCCCAAAAAGATGGCCGCGGCCCATGGAGACCAATAATATCGGTCTAGTTTGTGACTGATATACCGATGTTTCGAAAAATGCTGATATCGGTCCGCAATAATGGGCCTTACCGATACTCGGTCCATCCCTAACCTACACACCAACTTCCCCCTATGTTATGGAGATGAGGAGGGGGAGGGGTTTGACAGTTCAAACCAAAAACGGTCCTGCCAGTAAGTCTGTTGTTTTCAGTGCCGATCCTGACCTCCCTGGGGCCCTAAGCAAAGTTACATGTCACATTAAAGATGGGGCCTCTAGTAATTTGGGGGGCCCTCCGCAGCTTCGCGGGGCCCTAAGCAGGTTGCATAGTGAGCCTATAGGGTTGATCGGCCCTGGTTGTTTTTCCAGAACACGCTGTCCTGCCAATGTAGGAGTAAGACCCCTTTCACATTGGAGGCGTTTTTCTGGCGCTTTTGGGCTAAAAATAGCGCCTGTTAAGCGCCTGAAAAACGCCTCCCCTGCAGGCCAAGTGCAATGCTTTCACACTGAGGCGATGCGCTGGCAATACGTTAAAAAAACCTCCTGCAAGCGGCATCTTTGGAGTGGTGGAAGAGCAGTGTATACATCACTCCAACACCGCTCCTGCCCATTGAAATGAATGGGCACCGCTCTCGTGTATACATCACTCCAACGCCGCTCCTGCCCATTGAAATGAATGGGCACCCCTCTGGTGTATACATCACTCCAACACCGATCCTGCCCATTGAAATGAATGGGCACCGCTCTCGTGTATACATCACTCCAACGCCGCTCCTGCCCATTGAAATGAATGGGCACCGCTCTCGTGTATACATCACTCCAACGCCGCTCCTGCCCATTGAAATGAATGGGCACCGCTCTCGTGTATACATCACTCCAACACCGCTCCTGCCCATTGAAATGAATGGGCACCGCTCTCGTGTATACATCACTCCAACACCGCTCCTGCCCATTGAAATGAATGGGCACCGCTCTCGTGTATACATCACTCCAACGCCGCTCCTGCCCATTGAAATGAATGGGCACCGCTCTCGTGTACACATCACTCCAACACCGCTCCTGCCCATTGAAATGAATGGGCACCGCTCTCGTGTATACATCACTCCAACGCCGCTCCTGCCCATTGAAATTAATGGGCACCGCTGCCGAAGCCCCTACAAAGCAACTCGCCAGCACACTACACGGGCGCATTTAACCCTTTATTCGGCCGCTAGCGAGGGTTAAAAGCACCCTGCTAGCGGCCGAATAGCGCCGCTAAAACTAGCAGCGTTTTACCGTCAACGCCCGCCCGCCCCAGTGTGAAAGCAGCCTTAGAGAGTTGAAACAAACCACTTACCATTGACAGGGGAGTTTACTATGATCAGCTTTTATTTATTTATGTAAAACCTTTATCCCAAAGGGGAAAAAAAAAACAGTTTACTGTAACTGCTTATAAAGTGTACGTTGGAGTTTGGCTTCAATTTGTTAGTGTATCTAAATCTGCTAGTACATCTAACACTTTACTCCAATGAAAGTTTAAATTTGCGGTCACATGACTGAATATAAAGATAAGTAAAGATCCCTAATCCTTGTGTTGAATCTTAGTGAATTGAGCCATGCTGACCATTACTAACGATAACCATGTTGCTTCGCCCAGCCTGTGCCCAGGGTTCAGCGCTGCCCTAGTTCTTCCTGAACCCTCGGTAAGGACACATTACACTGATTGAGATTTGCACGCGGTGTTGGCGGGAGGGGAAGGGATGACGGAGAGATGTTCTGATCCTTTATTTCTCCCCTAATGGGACCAAGCTCCTCTCTGGCGCAGATTCAGGTACTGTCTGTCCTGTGCAGTCTACGGATGAGATAAAGCCCAAATGTGCAGCCACCATAGAAGGGGGGGGGTGTGCGTAGACTGGCAGACCTGGCCTCACATGGCACACTGACCCACATACATTCCTAAATATAAACCTAGCACAGTCTGTCACATAGACCTGGCATGATGACCCAGTTTCCAGTTCTGAACATACTCTGCTGCCCTCTGCTGGTCAAAAAGCAAAATGCATTGCATGAGTGAATTCCATTTCTTTTTAGGTAAAAGATTATTAGCTGGATTCAAGTAGGGCGGCTCACTTTTGAGGCGGCGTAGCGTATCGCATATACGCTACGCCGCCGTAAGTCAGAGAGGCAAGTGCTGTATTCACAAAGCACTTGCCTCCTAAGTTACGGCGGCGTAGCGTAAATGGTCCGGCCTAAGCGCGCCTAATTCAAATGAGGATGCCGTGTTTTATCTCAATTACTCGTGACCCGACGTGATTGACGTTTTTTCCGAACGGCGCGTGCGCCGTCCGTGAACATATGCCAGTGTGCATTGCTCCAAAGTACACCGTTCCGACGTGAACGTAAATTACATCCAGCCCGATTCACGTACGACTTACGCAAACGACGTAAAAAGATAGGCCTGTTCCGACGTCCATACCTTGCATGGGCTGCGCCACCTAGGGAGCAGCTTTATCTTTATGCCGGCGTATCTCTAACGTAAACGGCGCAACTAATTGCGACGGGCGCACGTACGTTTCTGAATCAGCGTATCTAGTCATTTGCATATTCTACGCCGAACTCAACGGAAGCGCCACCTAGCGGCCAGTGTAAATATGCAGGAGACTTACGCCGCTCTTATCTTAGCCTAATTTAAGCGTATCTGGTTTCCAGAATACGCTTAAATTTGCAACGGCGTAGATTCAGAGTTACAATGGCGTATCTACTGATACGCCGGCGTAAACCTATCTGAATCTAGCTATATCTTTTATTGTTTTATTTTTGGTTGCAAATCTCTGTGCCTCCCGCGAATAGTTTTAGAAATTATCTTTAATTGGAGGCTTTTCTTTAAAATCAAACCTCATAAAAAGACAAACTTTACCCATAAATAAAAAAAAAATCTAGCAGACTTTCTACAGTATTTCCCCTAAAATATTATTATTATTATGCTCGGGTCTGTGTTATCTGTCACCTGATTGGCTGAAACGACAGGCGCTGTGATTGGACGCCTATCACGCGTCCAATTATAGGAGAGGATGGGAGGAGCGGGCGGGAGAAGACATTGAGGAAGCCATGGAGGACACCAGACGCCGCTCGCCGCCTGCCGCCATCACCCGCTGCCCACCCGAGACCGGGTAAGTGCCGGGCAGGTGGGGGCAGGGCCGCCATCAGGGGGGTACAGGCAGTACACCTGTAAGGGGCCCGGATTGCAACCCCCTTAAAAAAAAAATGTGTTTTTTAAGGGGTCCGGAGGTTCCCAGGGGCCCGGATGGCAACCCCCCCCCCTTTTTTTATTTTATATATTTTATTTATTTTTATATATAGATATTTATTATTATTATTATTATTATTATTATTATTATTAAAGGGCCCAGAGGTCCCCAGGGCCCCGGATGGCAAAACATTTTTTTTCTATTATTTTATTTCTTTTTTTTTTCTATATTATATTATATTATATATATATATATATTTTTTTTATTATTATTAAAGGGCTCAGAGGTCCCCAGGGCCCCATGTGGTAAACCCCCCTTTTTTTTTTTTATAAATGTTTATTTTTTATTTTTGTTTATATATATTTTTTATTTATTTTTTATTAAAGGGCCCAGAGTTCCCCCAGGGCCCGGATGGCTACCCCCCTTTTTTTATATATATATATATATATTTTTCTTTATTTCTTCTTCTTTTTTTTGTCGCATACAGCGCGTCACGAGTTGCCGAAAGTAGCCGAACGTCGGTGCGCAGGCGCCGTATAGAACCGCACCGACGTTCGGCTTCTTTCGGCAACTCGTGATGCGATGTATGCGACCGTCGGAAAGCTGTCAATCAAATAGGAACGCCCAGTCCCGAAGATCATACCCGGAAGCGGCGGAGAACATCTCTCTCTAAAAAGGTAAGTACTGCATTGATTTAAAAAAAAAAAAACACCCGATTGTGCTTCCCACAATTAGCCTCAATCTAATGTTACATTTTTTTTTTTCGGGTGAACCCCCGCTTTAAGGTTGACACCCAAATCTATTTCCGCATCAGTAACAAAAGGGATCATTATCTCGGACTAGAGAAATGCCTCACTTTGATAGAACATTGGATGACAGAGAGTTACCTTACCTCAACTTCGAAACGAAAAAGATCTCCCACAACAATGGGAACACCCCCGCCCATTCTGGGACAACCCATCGTCCCAAGCACCAAAGTAAAAAGTCTCAGAGTCACTTTTGACGCAAACATGACAATTATAGGCTAACCTGTAGGTAAAAGTCAAAATAGTGGGTTTACAACCACTTTAAGTTTTTTTTTTTAGGTTAATGCATTAGGAAAATGAACAGCATAGCTTCTTAGAAAAGTCGATAGCTCAGGGGATAAGAACAGAAAGTTAATGACCAAGAGCTCAAATCCATTTGAGTGACTTAAGTTTTCTTTTTTCTAGTTGGCTAATGCCCTATATTCCAGAAATAGGAGAATAAGCAGCACCCTTTCCGAGAGAAGGGTTTAGATCCAAGGTTAATCTCCAATCAAGGAAGAAAAGATCCAGAGTTCAAATCCACCCAGGTAAAAGTGTTGCATTGCTGTGAATTTTTTTCTAGAATTCTAATACTTAGGCCCAGATTCTCAAAGGGCTTACGACGGCGCAACGCAATGTACGCCGTCGTAAGTCCTAATCTGGGCCGTCGTATCTATGCGACTGATTCTTAGAATCAGTTACGCATAGATATCCATTAGATCCGACAGGCGTAAGGCTCTTACGCTGTCGGATCTTAAATGCATTTTTTTTTTTTCGCCGCTAGGTGTCGCCTTTGCCGTTTTCCCCGTCGAGTATGCAAAATATGCAAATTCCCGAACGTACGCGCGGTCGACGCAGTGAAGTTACGACGTTTGCGTTAGATTTGCGACGCGTAAAGTTGCCCCTGCTATATGAGGGGCAACCAATGTTAAGTATGGCCGTCATTCCCGCGTCATTGTTTGCGTAAGTCGTCCGTGAATGGGGCTGGACGCCATTTACGTTCACGTCGAAACCAATGACGACCTTGCGACGTCATTTGGAGCAATGCACCCTGGGATATTTTCAGGACGGCGCATACTCAGTACGTTCGGCGCGGAAACGCGCCCAATTTAAATGCTCCACGCCCCCTACCAGGCTCATTTGAATTAGGCGGGCTTGCGCCGGGAGATTTACGCTATGCCGCCGCAACTTTACAGGCAAGTTCTTTGTGAATAAAGCACTTGCCTGTAAAACTTGCGGCGGCGTAACGTAAACCAGATACGTTACGCCCGCACAGTTTTACGCCCAGATACGAGAATCTGGGCCTTAATATTCTAGAAATATGAGACCGGATGCTTAGACTGGTGTGGTAGCTCAGTAGGCAGTAGGGTATAGTTCACATAATAGAACCTCTGGCTAATCTGAACCCAGACCAAGGGTTGTAAACCATCTGAATTAAAGCTTTATGACCCTTGACAAGCCATTTCATCTTTCGAGTGTCCTAACGGATAGAGCTATGTTCCCTAATGCCGCGTACACACGATAGGTTAAACAGAGGACAACGGTCTGATAAAACCGTTTTCATCGGTCAAAACCGATCGTGTGTGGGCCCCATAGGTTATTTAACCATCGGTTAAAAAAAAAAGCCAACTTGCTTTAAATTTAACCGATGGATTCCTGTCCCGATGGGAAAAAAACAATCGTTAGTAGGCTAAAATCCTAGGTTAGGTAGGTAAAATCCCTAGTAGGTTAAAAATCCACGCATTCTCAGAATCAAGTCGATTGGAAGTGGAAGTGGAAGCATTGAACTTCGTTTTTTTCAGCACGTCGTTGTGTTTTACGTCACCGCGTTCTGACACAATAGTTTTTTTAACCGATGGTGTGTAGGCGCGACGGACCATCAGTCAGCTTCATCGGTTAACCAATGAAAACGGTCCATCGGTCCGTTCTCATCGGATGGACCGATCGTGTGTACGCGGCATAAGTTGATGTTTTTTTCTTTCTTGTTGGCCAATAAACTTTTTTCCCTTATACAAAAACATATGCATAACCTGACAGGAGGTTATAGTTCAGAGATCAAGACTTTTGCCTCACTATGTAAAAAACAAAAAAAGTAAAAATTCTTATATAGTTCCCTATGTTTTATTTTATAACTAGTTGGCTAATTGCTTATCCTCCAGAAATAGAATGGACAGTTTTGTGACTCAGGGGACGGAACGGTTTATACAAGTCCTTGGTAAAAAAAAGTCTAATGCCGTGTACACACGATTGGAATTTCCAATGGAAAACGTCAGACTGACTTTTTCCATCGGATATTCGGATCGTGTGTATGCCCCATCAGAGTTTTTTCATCGGAAATTCCGGTGAATTCCATCGGAGTTTAGATATAGAACATGTTCTATTTTTCTCAGATGGAATTCCGTCGGAATTCGGATGTGATTTGGCCGGGCAAAAGCCAGATCGTGTGTATGCGGCATAAGAGTTTAAAGCCGTTTGAGGGAAAGACTTGTGCCCCAGGGCAGGTATCTTCACCTTTCAAGCATCCTAATGGAATTAAAGAGGAGGTTCACCCACAGCCAACACCTTTTCCCCTTAGCTTCATGCTCGTTTTGTCTAGGGGAATCGGCAATTTGTTTTAAAATATGAGCAGTACTTACCCGTTTTCGAGATGCATCTTCTCCGCCGCTTCCGGGTATGGGCTGCGGGAGCGGGCGTTCCTTCTTGATTGACAGTCTTCCGAGAGGCTTCCGACGGTCGCATCCATCGCGTCACGATTTTCCGAAAGAAGCCGAACGTCGGTGCGCAGGCTACGAGTGACGCGATGGATGCGACCGTCGGAAGCCTCTCGGAAGACTGTCAATCAAGAAGGAACGCCCGCTCCCGAAGACCCATACCCGGAAGCGACGGAGAAGATGCATCTCGAAAACGGGTAAGTACGGATCATATTTAAAAAAAAATTGCCGATTCCCCTAGACCGAACGAGCAGGAATCTAAGGGGAGAAGAGAAAAAAAAAAAAATTGGGTGAACTCCCGCTTTAAGTGTGTTTCCTTAGTTTTCTTTCTAGTTGGCTAATGCCTTAGGCCCCTTTCAGACTGAGGCAGGAGCTGTGGTGGCGGTATAACGCCGCAAAAAATAGCGGCGCTATACCGCCGGGATTGCCGCGGGATTCGGCTGCTAGCGGTGCGGTATTAACCCCGTCGATAAAAGGTTAATACCGCCTATAGAGGCGCATTGCAGGCGGTATTGCCGCGGTTTCCCATTGTTTTCAATGGGAAGGAGCGGTGAAGGAGCGGTATACATGCCGCTCCTCTCACCGCTCCAAAGATGCTGCTGACAGGAGATTTTTTTGTCTCCCGCCAGCGCATCGCCTCAATGGGCTTTCACATTGAGTCTGCAGTGAAGGAGTTTTTCAGGCGGGATAGCAGCGCTATTTTTAGCGCTGTACCGCCTGAAAAACTCCTCAATGTGAAAGGGGCCTTATGTTCAAGAAATTTGAGAATTATAATCAGCCTAAGGCTCCTTTCACACATGCGGACCGTATGTCCGCTTTTTCATCCATCCGTTTACAGATGAAAAAGGGACATACATTGATCCCTATGAGATTGCGGGTGTCAGTGGATGAACATCCGCTGACTTACGATCTCATCCGGGTCCGCAATCCTTTGATTCTGCAGATGGAGGAAAACCCTATTTTTCCATCCATCTGCGGATCAAATGAACAAGGACAGACGGTCCGTGTTCATCCGATCCCCCCCATAGGGGAGAGCGGAGATCTGGCAGGTCGGTCCCTGCACAGTATGCGGGGACCGCCCTGTCACCCGCCGGCTCAGCGGGGATCAGAGGAGCGAAAATCGCTGATCGCCGCCATTAGTAGTCAAATCAAATACACCAAAAGAAAGCTCTTTTTGTGGGAAAAAAAGGACGCCAATTTTGTTTGGGAGCCACGTCGCACGACCGCGCAATTGTCAGTTAAAGCGACGCAGTGCCGAATCGCAAAAAGGGGCCAGGTCCTTTACCTGCATAATGTAATGTAATGTAAACCCACTTTTTTTACTTTTACCTACAGGTAAGCCTATAATAAGGCTTACCTGTAGGTATAAAGAATATCTCCTAAACCTGCACGGTTTAGGAGATATTCCCCTCGCAATGCGCCGCTGATTGCAGGGGGGATCCTCGGCTAAAGGACCGGCAGCCGCCGGACCTTGCCGAATTTAAATCTCCTGCGCGCACGCGCGCGGGAGTGACGTCATCGCCGCTCCAGCCAATCACAGCGCTGGAGCGGCGATACCCGGAAGACACGCCGAGTCAAGATGATATCTCGCTCGGCGTGGACCAGGTAAGTTCTACACACCTCGTTCCGAGGTAAGTATTTTATAATGAGTTAATATGCGGTGCATATTAGCTCATTATGACTTTTGCCTTGCAGGAGAAAAAAAAATGTTTTTGATGCAGGTTTACAACCGCTTTAAGTGGTTAAAAAATAGGAACTGGCTACTTTGCCTACTTTTCTCCAAAACTAAAGACAGTCTTTAACCCCAATTACTATTTTTATTTTTTTATAAGGGTCTGCTTGCCAATATGTCTTGCCTTTATCTTGAATAGGGTTACAGTGGTACAGAAGTAAATGGCTGAGGCTGGAAGCAACATGGACACGTCAAGCAGTGTGACATCTGTCAACACAGAAGAGGATATAGAAGAACGTCCTGCCGTTTCAAACTGTCGAGAGGCCTACCTGAGGCTCATAGATGATCACATGAGTATGGACACACTCGGAAATTTTGAACATCGTCTGGAACTGCTCAGAAAAAGTTCTTTTTTCATTGATATCGTGCCCAAAAAAATATTGTTTGGTCTACAATATGTGCAAAACATTAGCACAATGCTTCTATTAGACCCTGCGAGATTCAAACAAATGAAAGAAATTGGTAGAGAACAGACAGTGATGCAGCTGTTTCTTCTGGAGAAATATTTGGAAGAGCTGAAGAGAAGCAGAGCAGAACTGGTGGAGATGGTCCCGTCAAACGATCGAGAGTTCTCTCTGACAAAACAGGGGACCCTCGATCAAAATGTGTCGGGGCTGAAGGACTTGGTAGACAATTTTAAGTACATGTTAGTGTCTGGGCCACTCTACATTAAAAACAAACTCATATCACCAACTACATTCCACCACCTTCCCTCCTTAAGGATGTTCTTGAATACTAAAGGACCAGTGATGTTTGATCGGTCTGAGTCAATGGCTTTTGACAATTGGACTTTTCTGAGTTGGCATGTTTCCGGGCATCGTCTGCTGACAGACAGTTTTGAAGTGCACTTTCAACAGCTAAACCTACAATCAAATGAGGAGGCACACAGTGGTGTACATACTGTGGAGGGCAACACGTTACATATCGACAATCTCCTGCCAGAAAAGACGTACCAGTTTTCCATAAGGAGGACCAAGACATGCAACCAAGTGTACGATGAGTGGTGCGACATCATTACACTGATTACAAGGGAAATCTGAGCACCTCCTGCTCCAAAATGCATTAGATGCCTACAAAACACAAGGTGACTCCAAGAACAATGAATAAAAGTAAATGAAAGAAGCTTTTATGTCTGAGAGTTATTGCGCTACACACAGGGAGGTAGACTTGTGTGAGGCCCCGTACACACGTCCGAGGAACTCGACGGGCAAAACTCATCGTTTTGCTCGTCGAGTTCTGTGTGAAGCCGCCCAGGATCTCGGCGATCCAACTTTCCTCATTGAACAACGAGGAAATAGAGAACATGTTCTCTATTTGGCTCGCCGAGGAACTCGTCGGCTTCCTCGGCCGAAAGTGTACACACGGCCGGGTTTCTCGGCAGAATTCAGCTCCGATCGAGTTTCTGGCTGAATTCTACCGAGAAACTCGGTCGTGTGTACGGGGGCCTCAGGGTTGAGTTGACCTGCTGGTGGCACTGGGGTTCACTTTGCAGATGGCTGCAGTTCCAGTGTCCACCAGCAGGTGTCTCCCAGAAGCCAGCAGGTTCTGATCAACCACACCTGGCTCCAGCTGCCAGGTGGATATTTAAGGCTGCTCCTCCCTTCCCCCGGGGCGTCACTATCCTGTCTGCTTGCCTCCTTGCTACCAGCTTGTGCCTGATAACTTTCCTTAACCTTCCAGCAGGGCCATCTTAATAGCATCATGGGCCCCTGGGCAAAGTAATGCTCTTGCTATGGGGGCACTTGAGTGTGCTCACTCCCAAGTGCGTTTTGTGTGTGTCCCTAACACACACAAAACGGGTCTCAGCTCGGCCCCGCCCTCTGCTTGGCCCCCGCCCTCTGCTCATTCCTGATTGACTCACTGGCTGTTATTGACAGCAGCGGGAGCCAATAGCCCCCCCCCCCCTGCTGTGTCTTAGCCTATGAGGAGGCAGAGATCCGGCAGAGCAGCCGCTTTCGTGCACATTGCTGGATCAGGGCTTGGGTAAGTATTAATGGGAGCTCCCAGGGAGCTACATACTGAACGTTTTTTATCTTCATGCATAAAAACCTTCAACCCTGTTAACACTGGCGCGTCACGCGCTCTGACTTTGAAAGCACAGGTCACATTACAAGTCACACCCTATTCAGTGCAATAGAACTTGCGTTGCTCCAACTTAGAAAAAGGTTCCTGCACTACTTTTGGTCCGACTTCGGCATGACTTGCATTGACTTCTGTTATAGAAGTTGCATGCAAGTCCTGCAGAAGTTGCGTTGGAATGTCAGCTTTAAAGTCACGCGGAAGTCGCGGCAGTAAGAACTGGGCTTTAGAACCACTTTAAGTTTAGGGAAAAATCAGGTGAGAAACGACACAATCAGTACTGAGCTACCTACAGCCCGGCCAAAAACTAAATTGACATAGTAGCCCTGGTTTATGATAAGGGGGCTACAAATATAAACATAACTCCCAACTGTCCCTAATTTTCGAGGGACTGTCCCTGATTTGGAGCAATGTCCCTCTGTCCTCCTCATTTGTCCCTCATTTTGGTCTGATCTATTTAGATGAATTTTTTATCTTTAAAAAAGTGTTTCCCAGCGCTAAACCTTTCATCTGATTTCTAAATTGCTGCAGTTGTACATTTTAAAAGCCAATATAATGGAATGGTAGTGGTAAAAAAAAGCTCTAGTGGATTTAATGAACCTTTTTTTTTTTTGTTAATTCTCCTTTAAGGGGGTGTGGCAGGGGGGCGTGTCCCATGCCTGCATACGTTTGCTAGTAGGTGTCCCTCGTTCCCATCTCTAAATGTTGGGAGGTGTGTATAAAGTACATGTAAACCCTGACAATGAACTCTTATAAACACAACTTTAAAAGCTTTTTGCTGTATTATCTCTATGAGGGCAAACATATGCCAGAAATCCAGTGAGCTTATAATTTCCTGTGTTCTCTGCTCGGTGCACACATTATGTACTCATTATGTATCAACCCTGCCCAGTTCACTTCTGTGAGCTACAGTAACTTCCGCCCTGTGTACAGGGCCGTTTGAAGGAATTTGGGGTCCCAAGCAAAATGGGGGGCCCCCAAGCACCCCCTCCCCCACACGCAAAGCCTACGTTAGCGCTACACTAATTTTTACACCCATGTTCTTACTCCCCCCCCCCCTCCTAGTCCCTATGTTTTTCTATTCTCACCTCCCCTTCTTCCCTTTAGGCTGTCGCTGTAGCGTGGCAGAGCTCCTCTTCCTCCTATCAGTCAGGTGTTCTATCATTATGGGTCCCCAGTTCCCCATCAGATAGTGCCCGGGCTGGGCTGGGTACCGCACGGTACAGGAGATTCAGTTTCCTGTGTTCCTGGCTGGACTGAAAGGAAGTGAGCACTCAGTGTGCACTTCCTGTCAGTCTGGCCGGGAACAGGAAACTGAATCTCCTGTACCACGCGCGGTACCTGGCCGGACTGACAGGACTCCAGGAATAAGGAAGAGGAGCTCGGTCACGCTGCAGCCTGGGAAGGGGAAGTTGGGGGCCCCAGGCCAGCTCGGGGCCCCAAGCAATTGTTTGTTTTGCCTGTCCTGTAGCGACGGGCCTGCCTGTGTATGGAGATGAGTGGGGGAGATGTGCTGTTGTCCTAAAACACTTTCTGTCCTGGGCTGGCAACACCGCTTCTCAATAACTACAGTACATTAAGTGTTGTCACCTTAGGAAAGGAAGTGCAGAAGGATCACCAGGTGAAAAATACCTGAAAAAAAAAAAAAGAAAATGAATGCATACACCCCATAGATATGGGCAACGCAGACCACACTGAAACCAGTACATTTGACATTGTAGGTCAATTTATTTCAAGAATTAAAACCTAAAAATACATTATACATATAAAAACATATAATAAACAATTGTGGAAAATATAATTTTCACAGATAGATTAAATACCAAATAAAATGTACAAATTTCCACATGCTTTCCCTTTGAGAAATGTGAACAGGGAACTTTACAGTGGTTTAAAATCCGGAACTAGCCATGTAATCATAAAAAAAGGCCAATAAAAGGGTCAATCCATCTGATATCTTTTGGAGAGATGTGTGTTGCTTGTTCACAGCTCTACCTACCTGCCCCTGCTAAAGGCTTCTCACTCTTTCTGCACATTATAGAACAGAGTTTGTTATAAAAAAAAAAAAATTAAGGTGCCACTAACACATTCGGCATTAAAAAATCCACCTCTAACCCCATACATTTTTGGTGGACTGACCCTTTAAGATTTAAAAGGGACACGTCAATTCTGCACAGAACATGTAGCTATCCTGCAGGTGGGTTACAAATTGAACCCATTAATTTACTAGAAGCTAGTTTTATTCCTGAGGCACTTTATGACATAGGCCAGTGATGGTGAACCTCGGCACCCTAGATGTTTTGGAACTGCATTTCCCTTGATGCTCAACTACACCGCAGAGGGCATGAGCACCATGGGAAATGTAGTTCCAAAAATTTCTGGGGTGCCGAGGTTCACCATCACTGACATAGGATGTCACATGGTTTAAGTTACTGTATTTATCGCCCTATTACGCACTCCGGCGTATAGCACGCACCCCTAATGTAGCCCTGAAATTCCTGGAAAAAAAATGTTTTATACTAAGGCCCCGTACAGACGAGCGGACAGTCCGATGAAAACGGTCCGCCGGACATGTCCGCTCGGAGATTTCGGTCTGATGGTTTTACACACCATCAAACCGAAATCAATGCTTCCACGCATGCGTCAAATCACTTCGACGCATGCGTTGGATGGCGGCCCAGCAGACATGTCCGGTAAGTCGTACAGACGACCGAACATGTCCGACGGACAGGCTTTCAGCGGACATGTTTCTTAGCATGCTAAGAAACATTTGTCCGCTGGAAACCTGTCCGATCCGCCGGACATTTGTCCGGTCGGCCGTACACACGACCGAACATGTCTGCTGAAACATGTCTGCTGTTCGGTCGTGTGTGCCTTACAGTTTTGGTGTCTTGCAAGGGCATCCATTGGCGGCCTTGTCCGGTCCGGCGTCCTTCTGCGGCCATCGCGGTGTCCGTGGTGTCCTCCCGCGCTGTCTCCGAGTCGAATCCCTGCTTCCCGCGCTGTGTTTGAATCACTCCGCCGACATATACCGAGCACAGTACACTCGGGTATACTCGGCTCCTCTCGCATAAAGGACGCACAGGACGTGACCGCGAGCGGAGCCAAGCCTGCCCGAGTGTACTGCGCTCGGTATATGTCAGCGCAGTGGTTCAAACACAGCGCAGGAAGTGAGATTTTAAGGGCATAAAAAGTGCGCGGTATACGCCGATAAATACGGTAACTGTTCTAGATGCTGCTCAAGTCAAAAAAACATGGCAGCAAACCCTGGTTGTCTTCAACATATACAAGTTTGAATATCAGGGATGGAAAGATGTGGACCTCCTGTATTAAGCGGCATGTTCCAAGTGAGTTCCGGTAGCAGTTTTATTGGCAAGGTGTCCATCTGGAATGTTGGTGACACACAAAGTATTCAGTTGGTCCTTCAGGAATGTATGTAAGAGAGTCTGTGGTCCAAAGAACACAAGTTGGTTACCAACTGTGCCCAACAAATAAGACAGGATCGGATTTAGCCTGTCCGATTGCGGTAAAAAAATGTCAGGGGAGTAGAGGATGGGTGGTCGGCAAGGAAGTGTACAGGGGCCAGCAGAACAGATGATAGGGGTCAGTAGGACGAAGGACAAGGGCCCCCAAAATAGCGAAAAATATAATATAATATATATAATATATAATATAATATATTTTTGCAAAAAATACACAAAAAAGGACACAAACGCAAGATAACTTACAAAATTCCTGCTGTATCTAACAGATAAAAAACTGCATTGAGTTAATAAATAAAGCTCTGTGTGTTACTGAGGTCTTGGGGTTCATGTATATGGGTGTTGTGTGGCAGTGTTTTTTTTCCTTTCTTTCTTTTAACCACTTGCCGACCTGCCACCTCATTATATGGTGGCAGATCGCCTCGTTCCCGCGGACCGCCGTAGCTGTACGTCAGTCCCTTTATCACTCCCGCTGTGATTGGACACGGCGGGAGCCAATCAGCCGGTCTGGCAGACCCAATGTCTGTTGGAAATCTGGCGATCGTTCCAAAAGAGACAGAACGGCAGTCTGCCTATGTAAACAAGGCAGATCACCGTTCTGCTAGTAAGGAAGACAAAGATCGGTTTGTGTCCCGTCCCCCTCCTTTTTACTGCTACGTTTATGCTACTGTTAAGGATTGTTTTAAGTAACCGTGGTGTAACTGACAAGAAATACGCATTGTGTATGTGTGACATTTACCCGATCTTCACTTGCTGCCAATTACTTGGGTTCTAACCCTGAAAGTGATGTATGCTCCTGACACTCTGATTTCTGCATTGATGCAATTTCTGTGACGTATCTGTAATGTAATGCTGATTTGTCTAAATAAAATGTATTTCTGTTAAAAAAAAAAGAAAGACAGAGATCTTGTGTTTCTGCTAAGCAGGAACACGGGTCTCTGTCTTCCTTCAGTTAAACCAATGGTTCTCAACTCCTGTCCTCAGGACCCACCCATGGGGAGATGCAGACTAGAATATTGCAATCACTGAGCAGCAAATTATATCACCTGTGATGTATTTCAGTTATCTTGCAAACCTGGCCTGTTAGTGGGCCTTGAGGACAGGAGCTGAGAACCATCCCCCACACAGTAAGAAAGCACTCCCAGGGAACACAGTTAACTCTTTGATTAACCCTGATGTTAACCCCATTCCAGTGTCGTTAGTACAGCGACAGCGCATTTTTTTAGTACTGATTACTGTGTTGGTGTCAGTGCATTTTTTTTAGCACTGATCACTGTGTTGGTGTCACTGGTCCTCAAAGTGTCAGTTGGCTATCCGATTTGTCTGCCGCAAAGTCGCAGTCCCCCGCCCCCCAAAAAAAATTGCTGATCTTTGCCATTACTAATAAATAAAAAATCCATAAATCTATCCCATAGTTTGTAGACGTTATGACTTTTGCGCAAAACTGCTTACTGGGATTTTCTTTAACAAAAATATATAGCAGAATGCAGATTGGCCTAAATAGATGCAGAAATTAGACTTTTAAAACATTTTTATTAGCAGAAAGTAAAAAATATTGTTTTTCTTTCAAAATTGTCGGTCTGTTTTTGTTTATAGAACAAAAAATAAAAGCCGCAGAAGTGATCAAATACCACCAACAAAAAACTATTTGTGGAGGGAAAAAAAGAACAATTTTATTTGGGTACAACGTCGCACTACCGCGCAATTGTCAGTTAAAAACAATACAGTATCGCAAAAAATTTCCTGGTCAGGAAAGGGGGGGGGGGGTGATTCTTCCGGAGCTGAAGTGGTTAAAAGACCAGGTCAGACCCCCCCTTCTCTAGACAGATACACCTACTCACTTCCTCAGCACTACAAGGCTGTGTCCGAGGTGTGTAAGCAACACAGAGCTTCGGAGGGGAATGCAGGAAGGGCAAATGTATTTTAAGAGAACTCCAAGTGGAGATTGAGATAAAATGATAAAACATGGCGGTACAAGACTACAAAGAAAAAAATAAAAAAAATAAAAAAAGGGTGAGATTTAAATATGGTTAAAAATGTCCTCTTTTGTACCCCTCACCCAAACCCAGGAGCGTGTATTCTCTGAAGCAGTGTCAGACTTTATTGCACAGGTGACCAGCACCATTATTTTCGGGTTTTGCAGAAACTGAGAATAGACAATATTTTTTTTTTTTTTTTTCAGCGTCGGCGGTTTTGCGCAACCATGATATCAGCAGCAGGGACATGGGCCCCCCTCTGGATGTAGTGCTGCAGAAGTCTCTTCCACATAGGACAACACCATAACAGTTTAGAGTTTCCTGTGGAGAAGAATTGTAAAAAAAAATTTTTAATTGGCACAAAAAAATAAAATAAAATCATAGCTCTCTATGTGTTATAAATGGCTTTGATAAAACTTGAACCTTTAACCACTTAAGGACCGCCTCCTGCAGATATACGTTGGCAGAATGGCACGGCTGGGCACATGCACGTACCTGTACGTCCTCTTTAAGTGCCCAGCCGCGGGTCGCGGGCACACGCCCGGGACCCGGTCCGAAGCTCCGTGACCGTGGCCGCGGACCCGATCGCCGCCGGAGTCCCGCGATCGGTCCCCGGAGTTGAAGATCGGGGAGAGCTGTGTGTAAACACAGCTTCCCCGTTCTTCACAGTGGCAGCTTCATTGATCGTGTGTTCCCTGATATAGGGAAACACGATCAATGACGTCACACATCCAGCCCCGCCCCCCTACAGTTAGAAAAACACATGAGGTCACACATAACCCCTACAGCGGCCCCTAGTGGTTAACTCCCAAACCACAACACACTTTTAAACAGAATTTGGAACATCCCGCCCCCAACAATCGCTTTCCTATTAGTCAATTGTAAAGTACATGGAGTTCTCCTTCAGGTCCTCATAACCATGCAAATGAGGACTTGAAAATGAGTTCAGCAGGGATTGGTCCGATAGCTTGAATGGAGGGACTGTTATGTGTATTGAGACAGAAGCCCCAAGGGGCAATCAATGTACACAATAGCCAGACACAGAACAATGGAGCCGTCTGGAGCTTTAAGACAGGGAAGAAGACCCCCCACTGTGTAACAGCTTTCAGGGAGGGACACTTCTGCATTCCAAGGTCCATGACAGTCATTTTGACAGTAAACAATGCATTTTTATAGCATTTTTTGCTGTGAAAATGACAATGGTCCCAAAAATGTGTCAAAATTGTCCGAAGTGTCCGCCATAATGTCGCAGTCATGAAAAAAAACGCTGATCGCCGCCATTAGTAGTAAAAAATGTTTTTTATAAAAATGCAATAAAACGATCTCCTATTTTGTAAACGCTATAAATGTTGCGCAAACCAATCGATAAACGCTTATTGCGATTTTTTTTTCACCAAAAATAGGTAGAAGAATACGTATCGGCCTAAACTGGGGAAAAAAAGTTTTTTAATATATTTTTTGGTGATATTTATTATAGCAAAAAGTAAAAAATATTGATTTTTTTTCAAAATTGTCACTCTATTTTTGTTTATAGCGCAAAAAATTAAAACCGCAGAGGTGATCAAATACCACCAAAAGAAAGCTCTATTTGTGGGGAAAAAAAGGACGCCAATTTTGTTTGGGAGCCACGTCGCACGACCGCGCAATTGTCAGTTAAAGCGACGCAGTGCCAAATCGCAAAAACTGTCCGGGTCCTTTACCTGCATAAAGGTCCGGGTCTTAAGTGGTTAATATCACTTTAATAACAAGGCTTTAATATTTGATAGCACTGAGCAATCACAGCTGGGAGGCAGAATAAGAGGCCAGGCAGATAAAAAGGAAAGCGTTTTCAAACTGATAACCTCTGACTTACAAACTGAAGATGAATCCTTAGATAAAGAAAAGCCCGATACACGAGCAATTATTATTTTTATATGATCATTTTAACCGTAGTTTTTCAACTCTGGCATGAGACCAGTGAGTATGTATTCCTATATGGTGCTGCTATATACATGAATATCTAAATGTGTCCCCTCTCACCTAGTATACAGAGGCCCTCCTTGGCTCTGGTAAGTGCAACGTTAATCTGGTTTGGATCACCCAGAAATCCAAGATATCTCCGCTGCCAGCCGATGGTGGGACGACTGTCCAGGTCTTGAGCGGAAGCAGAACGCACAGTGGAAAAGATCACGTATCGCCACTCGCTCCCTGCAGGAGTAGACAGTGAGGAATGAGGAATCATTGCAAAAGAGAAGAAAAATGATATTCCTTTTCAAAAATGTTTAGAAAGCTTATCCTGTAGCTCAGTCAGGGATGGACTGACCATTGGGACTACAGGGAGTTTCCCGGTGGGCCGATGGCTCAGTGGGCTGGCTTCAGGGACAGCGGACCGCCGCCGCCCCCCTTCGCTCCTCTGTCTCTCCCTTTCTGCAGCGCTCACCTCCTCTCCCTCCCCGCAGCGCTCACCTGGGGGGGAACAGAGAAGCAGGGGGAGGACCAGAGGAGCAGGGGGGACGACAGAGGAGCATGGGGGAGGGGACAGACAGCTGACTCAACAGCTATGGCCGGGGAGTTTCTGACTTCTGCCTAATCTGGTCCCATAAGGGGGGGGCACCAAACTGATTCTTTGCCCCGGGTGAAATAATGTCTAGCTTCCCCACTGGTACTGCCTATAAGAGGACCAGTACCAGCCATCCTACTCTAATAGGAAGTAGAATGGCTAGTGAAGGGGGAGAGGGGGCTTGGGTGCGGGAGTTGTCCGGCCGCCATCGGAGAGACCGGTCAAAGTGGGCAAGTCTGGATGAAGTCCAGGGCCAAATTTTTGTCCCAGTCCAGCCCTGAGCTCAGTGGTCTCCAAACTGCGGCCCGTGCCCCTTTGCTTGCCTTTATCCGGCCCTTGGGGCACTAACCCATCCCACTGATACAAGACACTATTCTGCCATCTGACACCGACAATGGAGCACCATTTCTCCCACTGACACAACTAATAGAGCACTATTCCTCCCTATGATACCAGCAATGGGGAACAATTCCTCCTCCTAATACCAGCAAAATTTCCACTCCCGCTGGCCAAATTCCGGCCCTCCAAGAGTCTCAAGGACAATAAACTGCCTCTTGTTTAGAATGTTTGGAGACCTCTGCTGTAGCTGGGTTTATCTCAGTAGCATGGGTGCTAACTTTATATTTGAACCACCTATGGTCGGCTTTAGTCTTTCATCAAGGAAGGAGGAGGGGGCAGGGCCTAACGGCATGTCGCCAGAACGCTGCCGGCTGAACCTGGAAGAGCCGGCAGCTTCCTGATGACATCACCAAAGGAGATGGCGGTGCGGAACCAAAGGGAGGTGGAAAAAGAGCAGCCAATATCAGCAGGACAACACTGGATCCACTGGGCAGGTGAGTACCTTAAAGTGGTTGTAAACCCACTTTTTTCACTTTTACCTACAGGTAAGCCTATAATAAGGATTACCTGTAGGTATAAAGAATATCTCCTAAACCTGTACGGTTTAGGAGATATTCCCCTCGCAATGCGCCGCTGATTGCAGCGGCGCATGCGCAGGGGGGATCCTCGGCTGAAGGTCCGGCCCCGCCGACCCATGCCGGAAAGGAAATCTCCCGCGCGCATGCTCCAGCCAATCACAGCGCTGGAGCGGCGATACCGGGAAGACACGCAGAGGCTCGGCGTGGACCAGGTAAGTTACCTACCTCGTTCCGAGGTAAGTATTTCATAATGAGCTAATATGCGGTGCATATTAGCTCATTATGGCTTTTTCCTTGCAGGTGTAAAAAAATAATAATAATTAGATGCGGGTTTACAACCGCTTTAACTGTGCAGGAAAGGCAACAAGGTAAGTGCGGGGGGGGGGGGGGGGGGTTAAAAAATAAATTGGTGGTTCGGGGACTGAGTTATGATCCCCTTTCAGAGTTATGTAATAATGTGTTTGTTTTTGTTACAGACTTACCTGTCCAAGGATTCCCTCTGGTGCCGTGCCGTCACGGGGTCTGTGGCTGATTAAGGTGGTAATTAAACTCACTTGTTGCCTTATCTGCATTTAATTAGCCTCAGAACCTGTGTAATTAATATGTATTCGAGTTTCAATGGATGAGGTGGCAACCCTAGCTCAGCTGCTTGAACCACTGCTGTTAGAATCACGGGGGCCCCATACTGCTTAGCTGACAGGGGCCCGTGCCCAGTACAGTAGTTCTGCCTGTGTTGCCTTATCAGTGGCACTGTTCCCGTGTATATGCACAGCAGTCACGTCACCACAGCACAGAGCGGTTGCTGTAAACGCACTATGAGTTGCGCATGCGTGTCTGTGTACATTACCGCTGACAGGCAGGGGGAAGCAATTATGACAGAACAGACCATTAGGGTCTGTTCTGTCAGAAAAAAAATAAACTGCCTGTCACTGATGTAAATTTGCATTTAATACTGTTTTAAAGGTAACACTACAATAATCAGAGTATACGCTCTCTAAAAACACACTATATACTTTTATAATGAAAATGCACAGTAGTATAACAATGACACACTAACCTTGGCTCTTCATTACGGTGGACACGGTCACATTGCTCAGTCTCATTGTCTGCAGCCTCTTGCTGATCTCTGACACCTGTGCATTGTAAGCGGTCAGGATGGCAATTTCACTTTGCTCTACAGACTGAGAAACCAACAAGGCAGCCAAACGAACCTGGAAACAGAAAAGGATGCACTCATCAGGCTGGGATCTGGCATGTTAGCCATGACATGTTTACTAGATGTTCACTACTCCTCCAACATGCTGAGCGGAAAATGTAGAAATAAATTCTGCTGGGCTATTGTTTGCGCTTTTTCTGTTCTTTACCACAATTACAGCTGCACATTTTTATTTCAAATAGCAATTGTGTATAATCAAATGAGTAATTTTTTGAGTGGGCAATCAATGCATGGGTCTTTGCATATCTCCTACCTTCTGTCTAAAGTTCTACCAGAACCCAATGGACTTTAATAGCAAATCAATGACTGATCACATGTGCAGCACCATGGCAACTGCAGATCAAACTAAAATGGCAGCTTCCTTGGTTGTAAAGCAGTGGTCATCAACTCCTGTCCTCAGGGGGCCACTAACAGGCCAGGTTTGCAAGATAACTGAAATATATCACAGCTGATATCATTTGCTGCTCAGTGATTGCAGTATTCTAGTCCCCCAAGGTAATACATAAAATCTGGGCTGTTACTGGGCCCTGAGGACAGGGTTGATGACCACTGTTGTACAGGATTGGAGGGTTTTGTTTTGCTTTAACCCTTAGCTGCCAGATCAGTTTTTGCTTTTATTTTTTAGCATACATATTTTAAAAAATCATTTTAGGTCTGAAGATTACATAACCCCCCCCCCCCCCCCAAACATGATATATTTTCTAAAAGCGGATACCCTACAGCAGTGTTTCTCAACTCCAGTCCTCAAGGTGCCCCAACAGGTCATGTTTTCAGGCTTTCCATTATTTTGCACAGGTGATTTGATCAGTTTTACTGCCTTAGCAGTTACCACAGCCGTTTTATCTGAGGGAAATTCTGAAAACATGACCTGTTGGGGCGCCTCGAGGACTGGAGTTGAGAAACACTGCCCTACAGCAGTGGTCATCAACCCTGGCCTCAGGGCCCACTAACAGGCCAGGTTTTATGTATTACCTCGGGGAGATGCAGACTAGAGATCTGCAATCACTGAGCAGCAAATGATATCACCTGTGATGTATTTTAGTTATCTTGCAAACCTGGCCTGTTAGTGGGCCCTGAGGACAGGAGCTGATGACCACTGACCTAGAGAATAAAATTGTGGTAGTTCCAAATTTTTATGTCACACAATATTACCACTAAAGTAAATTTAAGGGCACAGAAACACAATAAACTACCCACATTTTTGGTAAAATATAAAAGAGGAGGTTGCACCGAGTAAATAGATATCCAACATGTCAAATGCTAAACTTGTGCACGCCTGTGAAATGGTTCAGTACCCTATATTTTCTAAAGGCGACGCTTCAAAAGCCCCCTATAGGTCATCAGTTGAGTGTTGCGGAGGAGGTCTTGTGCTGGAATTATTGCTCTCACTCCAGCGTGCACAGTGATATGTAACATGTGTATCATAATGGACGTTTTCATGCGTAGGCGCCCCCGACACATGAGTTTATATTCGTATGTGTGTATAGGTGGGGGGGCCTCAACATTTTTTAATGAGATACGTCTCATTTAGGCTCCACTGTATGTATGACAATGCAAGGCATCCTTATTCCTATGCTAGCCGGGGACACAGAGAGGCTGACCCAGAAGTGACATCATACACGTCGCTTTCCAGGTCACAGCAAGGGACCCTCCCTTCCACTGTTCACTCAGGCCCAAATTCTCGTAGACGCGCCTATCTATAGGCGGGCGTAGCGTATCTCAGATACACTACGCCGTCGTAACTTAGTGAGGCAGGTCCCGTATTCTCAAAGAACTTGCGCCCAAAGTTACGGCGGCGTAGTGTAACTGTGCCGGCGTAAGCCCCGCGTAATTCAAAGTAGGCTGGTGTGGGCGTGTTTTATGCTAATAAATCGTGACCCAACGTGATTGACGTTTTTAACGAACGGCGCATGCGCCGTCCGTGAACGTATCCCAGTGCACATGCTCAAAATTACGCCGCAAATAGTCAATGCTTTCGACGTGAACATAACTTACGTCCAGCCCTATTCACGGACGACTTACGCAAACGACGTAAAATACGACGCTGTTCGTACGTTTCACATGAGTGTGTCATGTGACTTGGCTGGAGAGTTGGAGCAGCGCTTGGTTTGAAGTAGTGACCACAGTCGTAGTGCACCATGGAGTTCTTGTTGGGAAACCCTTTTGCCACACCGGTGGGGCAGCGTGTTGACTGAGCCAATTGGTTCTGGGATACCAACATCAGTATAGCTTCCGGCTTACTCCTGGGGACCTATTCCATATAAGGACCTACCCACCAGTTGGACCTACGCTTTCTGCCAAGGATCGCTGTTTGACAATTGTCATATAAAGCCTTGACTGACCTCTTTTGGCATATGCCACCAGTGGTCAACAAGTTCCGGTAAGCCTGCACTTTTTCCGGTGATGGGATTGTCACGATAAAGGAGTCACGCTTTTTCCATTTATTCACTTTTTCACTTGAATGATTTGTGGATGTTGATGAACTTTGCTATATACATCGGATTATCACAGCTAGGAGTTTTGTTGGACTCTGCTTTTATATTTGATACCACCTTAGGTGCATCAGATCACGTGCCAGTCGGCACTGTCGTCACTCCTCGCCACAGAGGAATCTCACATGTTTCATAATTTGTGTCCAACATTTATTAATGTTGTATGTGTTTTATTTTTTATTACTACACACATTTTTGGTATTTTGATATTCATTTATTAATTTTAGTGCTACACATACGTATTTTTTCGACGTCCATACCTAACATGACTTACCCCTGCTTTATGAGGGGTAACTTTACGCCGGCGTATGTCTTACGTAAATGACGTATCTTGCTACGCCGGGCGCACGTACGTTCGTGAAGCTAATTAGCTTCAGCTAATTAGCATATACGACGCAGAAATCTACGGAAGCGCCACCTAGCGGCCAGCGTAAATATGCACCCTAAGATACGACGGCGTTGGAGACTTACGCCGCTCGTATCTAGGCAACTGTGAGGCGTATCTGATTCTATGAATCAGGCGCCGAGTTGCGACGGCCCGCACTCAGAGTTACGACGGCGTATCTGGAGATACGCCGTCGTAACTCCTTTGAGAATCTTGGCCTCAGAGACTAGAGGAACAAGACCTGTAGACCTTACATATACCCAGTGAAGGGACTATCCTCAGGTGATTCACAAAGATAAAAAAAAATGCTTCTACATAAGTTTTACCTGGTTACCTGCAGTCTCCTCTTTTCTACATCCGTTAAAAGTGCTGAATTTAAAAGCTTGTCTAAGACTTCAGAAAAAAGGGGGTGGAGAGCTGAAGTTACACTCTGCAGAGCTCGCTCAGTGAGAAGAGCCAAGAGAGCTGATTGGAAGGAAGGAAGGGACACCCCCCCCCCTCCAAACAGTAGACAGAGGCTGTCAGACTGCTGGAGCCCCATCCCCTGTCACCTTTTTTCTCTTGGTGTCCCCGCATGCAACTTTTTAAAAAGTGTGTGAGTGTTGGCTCGCAAAACGAGCAGGATTTAAGCCTCTGCGCTGTGCAGTACCACATTTGGCCAGAGGTGCAGGGGTGCCGGTGAAACTCGGAATGGTTCGGAACCGTTCCGAGGGTTTGTGAGTTCAGCCAAGCTTTCTCTGAAGTATTTCCGAGTCACTCCGGCACCCCCCCCCCTCCACCTTTGGCCACATGCGATATTACATGCAATAGAAGTCAATGCGGAACTAATTATTTTAGTTTCCATTGGCATCTATGGGGAAACTTGCTTTGATAAGCGAGTGCTTTGGATTACAAGCATTCTCCTGGAACGGATTATGCTCGTAATCCAAGGTTCCCCTGTATTGGAGAAAAGTAACAATACAACATAACAGACATATACATACTGCTTCATTGGCCTCTTCTAGGTTCGCCTTTGAGCTCATGTTCCCTTCTGCCGTGGTGACCATCAGGCTTTGCTCCTGCCCATTCACTTCCCCGAATACTATACGGTGAAACATTCGCGTAAAAAAGAGGCTGTTTGGCAGGTTATTCTGCTGGGGGCTGGTACGGAGGCGATTATCATAAAATTCCCGAGATGGAAACGTGCAAATATCTAAATGCTAGAGATAAAGAAGACACACAAATGGGGTTAGCTACAATGTACAGTGACACATTTCCTCATCACCCAAAGAGTTTGTAGAGCTACAATATATGGGATTTTTCGTTTGGATATGTCTTTAACCACTTCATTGCTGGGCACTTAAACCCCCTTCGTGCCCAGACCAATTTTCAGCTTTCAGCCCTGATGCATTTTGAATGACAATTGCGCGGTCCCTACAACACTGTACCCAAATTATATTTTTATAGTTTTTTTCCCACAAATACAGCTTTCTATTGGTGGTATTTGATCACCTCTGCGGTTTTTATTTTTTGCGCTATATACAAAAAAAGACAGAAAATTTTGAAAAAAAAATAACACAATTTTTTACTTTTTGTTATAATAATATCCCAATATTTTTTTTATATATATATTTTTTCCTCGTTTTAGGCCAAAACGTATTCTTCCACATATTTTTGTTAAAAAAAAAAAATCGCAATAAGCGTATATTGATTGGTTTGCGCAAAAGTTATAGCGCCTACAAAATAGGGGATAGATTTATGATTTATTTTTATTTTTTACTAGTCATGGCGGCGATCTGCGTTTTTTTGTTGTCAGACCTGCGATATTGCGGCAGACATATCGGACACTTTTGACACAATTTTGGGACCATTCACATTTATACAGCGATTAGTGCTATAAAAATGCACTAATTACTGTATAAATGTGACTGGCAGGGAAGGGGGTTAACACTAGGGGGTGAGGAAGGGGTTAAATGTATTCCCTGGGTGTGTTCTAACTGTGTGTGGAGGGGGACTGACTGGGGGAGGTGACCGATGGGGGAAGGGACACAGCATCGGTCTCCTCTCTCCTTGACAGGACGTGGAGCTCTGTGTTTACACACAGAGCTCCACGTCCCTGCTGTCACCGCCGATCGCGGGTACCTGGCGGACATTGCGGTCGCCAGGCACGTGCATCGGCTTCCCAGCGATGCGCCGGGCACAGTGTTTCCCCGGGTGGACGTCCACTGCCCTACTGGCACCAATCTCTGTTCTACTAATACCTTTCACTGCTCTGCTGATATAAACGCATGTGCGTCTGTGCTACTACAAGAGGCTGCGCACACCAATGCCACCTTTAGTTATGTGGGTAATAAGAACCCTAAAATTTTCTAACCCCCCCCCCCGCTTCCTTTGTTATGTACATAAGATACAGACATGCTTCTTACCATACGATACTGAGTGTCCAGAAACAGCGCCCTTTCCTCATACCTCTCGAACAGCGAACGATCCATTTTAAGAAGTTTACAAACTTCATTTTTTACTACAGAGCGAAGCTGACGATGGTCCCCAATCAGCACAATCTGCGACAAAAACCAAAGGAAAAGATGAACTTTCACTGTTTTAGAAGGACTTAAAACGACCCCGCCCCCCCACCTTTATTTTCATCTAGTGATCCTGGGCCAGATTCTCGTAGTTTTGCCGCGGGCCTAGCGTAAGCCATTTACACTACGCCGCCGCAACTTACTGGAGCAAGTGCCGTATTCCTCAAGCACTTGCTCCGTACGCGGCGGCGTAGTGTAAAAGGCCCGGCGTATCCCCACGTAATTCAAAGGGGGCGGCTTGTATTTAAATTAAGCGCGCCCCCGTGCCGATCGAACTGCGCATGCGCCGGGCTTAAAATAGCCCAGTGCGCATGCTCCAGTTCTCGACGGAAAACGTCAATGACGCCGACGTGTGCGTCATTGACGTAAAGTCGTATTCAAGAACGACTTAGGAAAACTACGTACCCGACGGAAAAAGACGACGCGGACCCGACGCCATACTTAACATGGCATACGGCGGACTGGCGTAAGGTTACCCCTCATATAGCAGGGGTAACCTTAACGACGTAAGCGACGGCTACGCGACGCGAATTCGTTCGGGAATCGGCGTATCAGGCTCATTTGCATAAACAAATGAGACCTGAACGTAAACGCCACCTAGCGGCCGGCGGCGAATTACATTTAAGATCCGACAGTGTAAGTCACTTACACCTGTCGGATCTTGGCCGTATCTATGCGAAAATGATTCTAGGAATCACTCGCATAGATACCTGGGCCAAAAAAGAGATACGACGGTGTTTCTTGAGATACTCCATCGTAACTCTGCTGAGAATCTGGCCCCCTGCCACTAGCAACACTTACTCAGCATACTATACCTATGGAGGAGCAGCTTTGTCTGTTCACTAACATAGGTGGAGGTGTTTTGTAGTCAGTATAACTGAGAAGAATGCAGGACAGGCAGAAATGACTGGAAGTTATCACAAGATTTCTAAAGGATCAAGGTAATATATTGCACTGTCAGGTGCAATAGAAGACTTGTATTGGAGTAATGCAATAACAGATAACGACAAACCCTGTGTGAAACTGCCTAACCAGGGTACACTCAAGGGGGTAGATCCTCAAAGAAATTACGCCGGCGTATCTGTTGATACGCCGCGTAATTTCAAATTTTGCGCGTCGTATCTTTGTTTTGGTATCCACCAAACAAGATACGACGGCATCTGTCTTAGATCCGACAGGCGTACGCCTTAGTACGCCGTCGGATCTAAGATGCAATTTTCCGGCGCCCACTGGGTGGCGTTTCCGTCGTATTCAGCGTTGAGTATGCAAATTAGCTATTTCCGACGATGCACGAATGCATTCTTTTACGTAGTTTCCATTCGGCTTTTTCCGGCGTATAGTTAAAGCTGCTATCTGGTGGCGTACTCAATGTTAAGTATGGCCGTCGTTCCCGCGTATAATTTTGAAATTTTAAATTCGTTTGCGTAAGTCGTCTATGGATGGGGCTGGACGCCATTTACTACAAGAAAAAATCCCACTGGTAGCGCTACACCATAAAAACGATAATACACAGTGTTCTGTGTAGTAAAAAAGGTAACACAGAAACCCTCCCGTGCAGCTGTCAACCACTTGAGAACATGGGCAACACACTAAAACAAAAAATACAGCGCTCAGGGTAGTATATAGGCAGGCTAGGGTAGTATATAGACAGGCTAGGGTAGTATATGGACGGGATAGGGTAGTATATGGACAAGCTGGGGTAGTATATAGGCAGGCTAGGGTAGTATATAGACAGGCTAGGGTAGTATATGGACGGGATAGGGTAGTATATGGACAAGCTGGGGTAGTATATAGGCAGGCTAGGGTAGTATATAGACAGGCTAGGGTAGTATATAGACAGGCTAGGGTAGTATATAGACAGGCTAGGGTAGTATATGAGCCAGCTAGGGTAGTATATGAGCGGGATAGGGTAGTATATAGACAGGCTAGGGTAGTATATAGACAGGCTAGGGTAGTATAGGGGTGGGCTAGGGTAGTATAGGAGTGGGCTAGGGTAGTATATAGACAGGCTGGGGTAGTATATAGGCAGGCTAGGGTAGTATATAGACAGGCTAGGGTAGTATATGGACGGGATAGGGTAGTATATGGACAAGCTGGGGTAGTATATAGGCAGGCTAGGGTAGTATATAGACAGGCTAGGGTAGTATATAGACAGGCTAGGGTAGTATATAGACAGGCTAGGGTAGTATATGAGCCAGCTAGGGTAGTATATGAGCGGGATAGGGTAGTATATAGACAGGCTAGGGTAGTATATAGACAGGCTAGGGTAGTATAGGGGTGGGCTAGGGTAGTATAGGAGTGGGCTAGGGTAGTATATAGACAGGCTGGGGTAGTATATAGGCAGGCTAGGGTAGTATATAGACAGGCTAGGGTACTATAGGGGTGGGCTAGGGTAGTATAGGGACAGGAAGAGCTGCACGGCCTGGGGGGCAGTTGTCATCGTGACACACAAAACTGCTGGAAAAAAAATTTTGGTCGTCAATTTGTTGGGTAAATAGAAGGAGAGGTGGCCATGGCTCAATTTGCTGCCCATCTCAAAGTGCTGCCTGGGTCCACTGGGAGGCATGGTAGGGCCGGCCCTGCTTTTACCAGTAATTTAGGAGTATTGCACAATATACACACCACAGTGCATGGCATTTCAACTTACGGACTGTACACCTTTGTGGCTGACAAGTGGCACAAGAGACTCCGGCTCGGTGCACATCCCGCACTCGTCAATGACCACCTGCGTGATAGGCACCGCTGTCAGCATATTACTGGAAGATGCCACGCAGGTACACAAGATGATGTCATGTTGTTTCAGCTCCACTTTGCGGGCATCAGCTATCAGACCCTTGTACCTGAAACAGAAAGAGGAAGATGAGAGACACCAGACCCAACAATGCAGACCAGCTGAAGGCCGCTATCATAACAACCTGGACTTCCATAACACCTCAGCAGTGCCACAGGCTGATCTCCTCCATGCCATGCCGCATTGATGCCGTAATTCATGCAAAAGGAGCCCCGACCAAGTATTGATTGTATACTATACTGTACATGGACAGACTTTTCTGTGCGCCAAAATTCTATTTTTTATTGCAATATTCAAATTTTTGGAGATACTTACTGAATTTTGGGGTTTTCACTAGCTGTAAGCAATAATCATCAAAAAAAAAAATGGTTGAAATATATCACTCTGTGTGTAATGCATCTATATAAAATATACTTTCACTTTTTGAATTAAATTACTGAAATAAATTAACTTTTTGATGGTATTCTAATTTTATGAGATGCACCTGTACTTTGATCCCCTGTACACACGATCGACCTTTGTCCGACCAAATTCACATCGGAATTCCATCGGAGGAAAAGAGAACGGGCCAGATTCAGAAAGGAGATACGACAGCGTATCTCCGGATACGCCGTCGTAACTCTGAGTGTGCGGGGTCGTATCTATGCGCCTGATTCGTAGAATCAGTTACGCATAGATTTCCCTAAGATCCGACCGGCGTAAGTCTCTTACACCGTTGTATCTTAGGCTGCATATTTATGCTGGCCGCCAGGTGGCGCTTCCGTAGATTTACGCAAGGAATATGCAAATTAGGTAGATACGCCGATTTAGAAACGTACGTCCGCCCGGCGCATTTTTTTACGTCGTTTACGTTAGGCTTTTTCCGCGGTAAAGTTACCCCTGCTATATGAGGCGTATCCTATGTTAAGTATGGACGTCGGGCCAGCGTCAAATTTTCCGTCGATTACGTCGTTTGCGTAAGTCGTTCACGAATAGGGCTGGGCGTAATTTACGTTCACGTCGAAAGCATTGCCTTTTTGCTGGTTTAATTTGGAGCATGCGCACTGGGATACGTTCACGGACGGCGCATGCGCCGTTAGCCAAAAACGTCATTTACGTGGGGTCAGCCTTCATTACCCTACAACACGCCCACTGCATGGAGAATTTGAATTCCGCGGGCTTACGCCGGACCACATACGCTACGCCACCTTAACTTAGGGCGCACGTTCTTTCTGAATACGGAACTTGCGCCCTAAGTTACGGCGGCGTAACGTATCTGAGATACGTTACGCCCGCCGATAGATACGCAATTGTATCTGAATCCGGGCCAACATGTTCGCTATGTAAACTCCAATGGAATTCATTGGAATTTCCGATGGAATTACTCCGATAGGGCATACACATGGTCGGAATTTATGATGGAAAAAGTTCGTCCCTTTTCCATTGGAAATTCCGATTGCGTGTACGAGGCATTGGAGAATGCTGTAGAGAAATTACCCTGCTGACATTTATGTCTTTGGCCCCTCCCACAAAGGGTATAACGATGATTTGGTGTTAGATTTAAATTGTACTTTGGGTGCTAGGCTGTTTCCAGTTTATGAAGTGTAGAACCTCTTTTTCTGCACCCCCAGGGGCCTCACTAGAGCCTAAAGCCTTGTACACGCGATCAAACTTCGATCAGACTTTTTCCGTGGAATTTGATCCGAAGGGACGTTGGCCGTGGTATGGTATGCATAACATTTTCAGCCAACAATCACGAACGTAGTGACGTAATAGACGTACTACGTGTTTTTTCTGCTCTTTGGCGCCACCCTTTGGGCAACTTCTGCTAATGTTGTCTTTTGGTTAGCATTGGTTCTGAGCATGCGTGTTTGTACTTTAGATTTTAGTCCAATGGACTTGTGTACACACGATCGGATGATCCGATGTAACACATTTGTTGTCAGAAAGTTTGAGAGCATGCACAGCGAACATTTGTCAGTGGAAATTCCTACAACACTTGTCTGATGGAGCATACAGACGGTCGGATTGTCCGATAAAATACGTCCAGGTCAACCAAGCTTCAAGCTACGCCTCTGCGTATGAGATACATTTAACCCTTCAATTTTTCCCTTACATATCTATATCCTCTTGGCTCATCTCTTCTCCGTTGCGGATTCTTTGGTCCATATCTCGAATTTGTTTGCTGTAGGGTTTTGAGGGCTCCCGGATCAAGTGGTGCAGGGCGATAGGTCTGTATGAGACAAACAACCATCAGTCGACTACCTAGTAGAACATTTCAACCTGAGCACTAATCCCTAAGGACTACAGCACTGCAGACTATTGCATTCTCTAGGTCATGCAGAGCATTACAATCATTTATATCCAACATCGTGCAAAATGGCCTTGCAGACTCTTTTTAGTAATGCAGTCTAAAAATGTTCTAAGGTACTACACGTTTTAGCTGTATTAACCTTAAAAAACAAAATGTTATTATATTGCAGCTTACCAATTCTTATCACATGTTAAAAGTACATATCTCACATGACAAATCCAAATTTCCACAGTCATAGTGTCCCCTTCCCGCAGGACCTGCCGATGATAGAAAACCATGGCCACTTGCAGGGCTCACATGGCTGGAGGAGATGTAAGAAGTTTTCGGGGGCCCCTGTAAACCAGCTTGGAGCACACACGTGGGTATAGGGTGGAAGTGATGTCAGCTAGGAGGCAGACTGCCTATACATCTCCTTCAGCCCTGTGAGCACCGCAAGCGGCTGAGGCCTTCCACCGTTCCGCGGGATGAGGACACTATGACCACACAGATTTGGATTTGTCATGAGAGATATGTTTTAAGGTAATATAAATTATTACCGCAATATCTTGTGTAACAAACACGCTGTGATGTCAGCAAGCCCCTCCCCTATGCGTTGCACCACAGGGCCACATGGCTTCCTCAAGGGGATGTAACATTTATGTAGTGGTGGATATCTAAGAAGAAGTCACCCCTTTTGTGGGGAATTGTGGGGAATGTACTGTATATTACATCTGCTGGATTTGGGTATTTATGATACACATTAAAACAAGGTTCCGGGCATAATTTTCTTTTTTTTGCAAGCTAAAATTAATCACATTAAATAGTCCCTAAAACATAGTAATAGCTCCCCAATCATTCCAGAAATCATTGCAAACACTTGCCTTATGCCTCAACCCTGATTTTTGGTTTTGGCTTTGATACTGCTTTCAAATCTTTCAGAGTATTAAATTCTCCAACAATCAACTGTCTGAAAAGCTGGAAGTCTTGTCCTGCCCAATTCTATTCCATTTTCAAGTTCCCTCCAGTAACGGTTTCAAACTCTGGTGGGAACTTTAATATACATGTGTGTAAATGGTATAGCTCTTTTACATACTGACAAATTGTCTTGTAATGGTAGCAATTTTGGACCATTACAAGGTATTGTGACAGGTTAAGTTAGCAAAATGTGAATTTATCCAAATAAAAAAAAGACGTACCGTATATACTCGAGTATAAGCCGACCCGAATATAAGCCGAGGCACCTAATTTTACCACAATAAACTGGGAAAACGTATTGACTCGAGTATAAGCCTAGGGTGTCCATCTGCATGCCTCACTGTCCCTCACTGTGTCCATGTGCATGCCTCACTGTGTCCATGCCTCACTGTGTCCATGCCTCACTGTGCCCAGGGCTGTCTTAATGAGAGGGCACACCTGGGCACTGCCCAGGGGACCTAGCTGCATGGGGGGCCCCTGCACTTTCCCCAAAGCAGCTGGTCCTTGAGCCCATGCTGCCCCATAATTGGGGGCCCCATGATGGCACTGAGAGTGATAGATACACAGGGGAGGCAGTCTGCCTCCTACCTACTTGATGTCTTTTTGCCTGCATTGTCATCATAGTATGGGCCAAAGAGCATTACTTGCCCAGGGGCCCATGATGCTATAAAGACGGCCCTGACTGTGCCCATGCCTCACTGTGCCCATGCCTCACTGTGTCCATGACTAGACTTACATTTAACATGGGAGTCTATGGAAGGGGTGCCCGGCTTTGAAAAATCGGTGCTCCCCGGCCGTAGGTCCCCCAGACAGCAAACTTTGCACACTTGTAGAGGAGAACTCGTGCTACATGTGTGCCAAGTTTCGGACCGGCCGGTACTGGGTCCCCAAAGTTACTGGAGAAATTGCCGTTTAACATGGGAGTCTATAGAAGGAGTGCCCAAATCTGAAAAATCGGTACTCCCCAGCTGTAGGTCTCCCGGACAACAAACTTTGCACACTTATAGAGGAATAGTGTGGCTATGTGTGCCAGTTTGGGGTACAGGGGACCTATGGCCGGCCGGTACCGGGTCCCCGAAGTCTGGGAGATTAGGCGCAAAAAGGTGACTCGAGTATAAGCCGAGGGGGGCATTTTCAGCACAAAAAAATGTGCTGAAAAACTCGGCTTATACTCGAGTATATACGATATATAAAATTCCTCTGTTTTTCCTTGCCAGTAATAGATTTTCCAGAATTGATCTGCTTCAGGTCGCAACACAGAACAACAAGCATCGTGCAATATGATCCCAAAACAGATGACTGATGTGCCGTGTGTGACGGACTTCTCTACAGAATCCCTCCCACCCTCACCCTGCATGTTGGCATGCACCTTTGTTGGTGGTATCGGTAAAATCCTTAATACCATTGGTGCCATGACTATTTCCCCAGACCTCCTACCTCAATGTTTCATTAGGCTTCCCTTCTCGGAGATATCCGGAAAGTTTGAGATTGCTTCCAGGATAAGGAAACTCACTCAGCTCCATCTGTTCGCTATACACGCGCACTGGGTGGAGCTTGTCACGTAGTGGGAGTAGCATTTCTGAAATAAAAGGAATAACAGAGTGATAAATGTAAACATGATGATTAGTAAAATATTTACACAAATTCCTGTACAGATACACACAAATGCTGGAGCGCCTATGACACAATGGGATTGACTTACTAAAACTGGAAAAGGGCAAAATCCGGTGTGGCTCTGAATAGGAACCAATCAGCTTCCAGTTTTTTTTTTTTGTCAAAACTTAATGGAACAAGCTGAAGTTAGAAGCTGATTGGCTACCATGCACAGCTGTACCAGATTTTGTGCTCTCCAATTTTAGTAAATCAACCCCCATTGTGTCTGGCAATCTAAAGACCCAAACCTCAAAGTTCTTTCGTAGAGAAAATACAGCTTCCCTTATAAATTCCTCTAGGGCAGGGGTTCTCAACCTTTCTAGTGTCGTGACCCCTTGATAACATTTCACAAATTGTGGGGACCCCTAACAGTAAAATTATTTTCGGAACGTGGAACCCGTACTACAGTGGTGTCTCGCAGCAGTGACACCTATGCTGAAATCAGGAGATAAGGTCTCTTTCAACCCCTCCCACTTCACGTTCCTCACCAGTCAGCTGACTTCTAGTCTCTGCCCCCCAGCCATGGCGTGAACTGGACAGGCGGCTGCAAAGAGGCTGAGTGGGCGCCCGCGGGCTCCAGGAACAGCCCAGCTGGGCGGCCGAGAAAATGCTGGGAAAATAGGATTTTTGTACTGACCGTAAAATCCATTTCTCTGAGTTCATAGACGGACACAGCCTTCATTGACCTTAGGGTTATGCTTCTTCCTACCAGGAGACTGCCTAATGTCAATGAAGGCTGTGTCCGTCTATGAACGGAAGAGAAAATAGGATTTTTGTACTCACCGTAAAATCCATTCATTGACATTAGGCAGTCTCCTGGTAGGAAGAAGCATAACCCTAAGGTCAATGAAGGCTGTGTCCATCTATGAACGAAAGAGAAAACGCTACGTTCTTCAGAAACAGACCAGGATTTGGTGACCCCTGGCAAATCATTATTCGACCCCCAAGGGGGTCCCGACCCCTAGGTTGAGAACCACTGCTCTAGGGGAAAACACACAAAACCTTTCTAAGGGTAAAAAAGAAGAGTCTCTATGTAAGTTTGACCATAGGAATTCTCCAAAGCCATGTCTTACCGCTTACAACATCCACTGACTTGTTTGATGGACCACAGTACATGAGGACTCGTCGGCCATTCACTTCTTCCTCCTCCGCTTCATTGTCCGCGGCTAATTCTGTAAACTGGTTTATGTGATGGAACCAGTAAGCAAGGTGAACACCGACCACGGTTTTACCAGTGCCTGATGAGAGAAAATGGCCGTCAGCTGAGTAATGTTCCTGTTCCCCACAGGGTCAAACTGGGGCACACACACACATACACACACAAGACAATATATACACACACACACACACACACACGTGACAATCTAGGATAACATTTACCAGGGGGTCCTTGAATAAGGGTGAAGGGCTGAATCAAGGCTTTGCGCACAGCTTCTGTCTGACTTTCATTGAGTGGACGGGGTTTCTCTGGGATGGTAAATGACTTCTGAGTTTTAAACTTTTTGTTCATGTCTGTAAAGAAAAAAACAGAGCAATTGTAAAGAGAAACAGACACAGATCTATATTCTGATACTGAGAATCCAACAAAGGAAGTGGAAAGTCATCGGATCAACAAATAATAACACTATGTTATGGGGGACCCAGAATAATAAAAACTCCCCCTCTCGGGGGATCAGAAGGATTTTTTTCCCCTGCTGTAGCAAATTGGATCATGCTTTGCTGTTTTTTTTGCCTTCCTCTGGATCAACTGTGGGTGTAAGTTTGTGTATATGGGATTGTATTTATTCATTTTTTTGGTTGAACTCGATGGACTTTTTTCAACCTGACTAAGTATGTATGTAAATATATATACATAGGATGCATTAAGGTGAAACAACATGTAGGTTTACAACCCCTTTAAGCTTTGGCAACAAAACCTAGAAGCTGATTGGTTTCTATGAAGAATTGTGACTACTTTTGCACTCTCTAGCTTTAGTAAATAAACCCCCATGAGTCTACAATATTGAACTTTTTCACAATATTCTAAGAGATATACTAAATTTCGTGTTTTCACGAACTGTAAGCCATAATAATCAAAATGACCGTATTTTCCGGCGTATAAGGCTTTTGGCATGTAAAAAAATGCCTTAAAACTCGGGGGTCGTCTTATACGCCGGGTACCTGTGTGTTCAGGCTGCGGGCATCCATTATTCAAAAGCTGCACTCCTCCATGCTGTTCCGTGATAGGCGGAACACTCATTTTCCCAGCAGAGCCTCTGTTTCAGTGTTCCGCCTATCACGGATGCCTTCTCATCCTCGGTCTCGGACGAGAGGACATCCTTGATAGGCGGAACACTGAACAGAGGCTCTGCTGGGAAAATTAGTGTTCCGCCTATCACGGAACAGCATGGAGGAGGAGGCGCGGCTTTTGAATAATGGACGCCCGCAGCCTGACAAACGGTACAAACAGGAGAAGGTAGGGAAAATCGTGACAGTGAGGTCGGCAATGACACAGTGGGGCATATGTAATGGCACAGCAGGGGCTTGTGTAATGGCACAGTGAGGCATGTGTAATGGCACAGTGAGGCATGTGTAATGGCACAGTGAGGCATGTGTAATGGCACAGTGAGATTTGAGAAAAGCTGAAAAAAGCCTGTTTCTGTCAGCAGTTGTTCTGGCTACCCCTCAGCTTCCAGACAGACTAGTAGGAAGGGGGTCGTCTTATACGGTGAGTACCGTATTTATTGGCGTATACCGCGCACTTTTTTGCCCTGAAAATCAGGGCAAAATCGTGGGTGCGCGGTATACGCCGATACCCGCTTTCCCGCGCCAAGTTTGAATACTGCGCCGACATATACCGAGCGCAGTACACTCGGGTATAGACGGGCAGTCTCGGCTCCTTCCGCGCTCACGTCCTGGACATACAGGACGTCAGCGCGAGAGTTGCCGAGCCTGCCCGACAATACACAAGTGTACTGCGCTCTGTATATGTCGGCGCAGTATTCAAACTCAGCACGGGAAACGAGCGGGGAGGACGCCGGACCCGACGAAGAGGACACCCGAAGCCGCAGACGGACGCCGGACCCGACGAAGAGGACACCCAAAGCCGCAGGACGCCGGACCGACGAAGAGGATACCCGAAGCCGCAGACGGACGCCGGACCCGACGAGGCCGCCGATGGACGCCGCGCAAGACACCAAAACCGTAAGTACAAAAAAAACTTTTTTTCCACAGGATTCGGGGCAACTTTAGGGGTGCGCGGTATACGCGGGAGCGCGTTATACCGCGATAAATACGGTATATCCCAAAACCAAAATTTTAGCTGGAAAAATAGGGGGTCGTCTTATACGCCGGCAAATACGGTAAAAGAAAGAAATGCTTGAAATATATCACTCTGTGTGCATTGAATCTATATAATATACGGGTTTCACTTTTTAAATTGAATTACTAAAATAAATTAACTTTTTGATGATATTCAATTTTTTTTAGATGCACCTGTGAGTTCCTAGGCTCTGTTCATTTGTCAATGATTTTCACCTTTTATTTACTAAACTGAGTTTAATGTACTTCACTTGTGCTGTTTTTATATCTGCATGTATTCCGGGCGGGTTGTACTCATAGTTACGCACCTACATCAGGAACCTGCTTTCCCAGCGCAATACATTTTGTGAGTTCTGATGCTTTATTCAGGTCGTTAACAGCCCTTTCCTTCCGTCTGAGAAGAAAAATCGAGACAAATAAATAAAAGATGGATGAATGAATGGACATGGACAGGTAGATAATCGGGAAATGAAAAATAGTAGCAAAGCAAGTCCAATTTAAGCAGGTCATAGAACAAGAAGATGTTTTATCGAGTAATAGGCATAATAGGGAATTAAACATCTACCAATCCTCATTTGTGGGTGTGCTGTGGCATAGCACTGCCAATCCAATGTGCTGATACATGTGGACAGCTGCAGATTCTTACCGCCTGTCACTGCTTAGTGCAGGTTGAGTGGCCACAGTTGTCCGCAAACCGAAGGTCAGCCCAGCCTCAAGAAGCGGCTGATTCTTGCTGCTGACCCGGGTCTGTCTGTGTTTATTAACCACTTGCTTACTGGGCACATATACCCCCCTCCTGCCCAGGTGAAATTTCAGCTTCCGGCACTGCGTCGCTTTAACTGACAATTGGGCAGTCGTGCGACGTGGCTCCCAAACAAAATTGACGTCCTTTTTTCACCACAAGTAGAGCTTTATTTTGGTGGTATTTGATCACCTCTGTGGGTTTTATTTTTTGCGCTATAAACAAAAAAAAGCGTAAATTTTGAAAAAAATAATTATATTTTTTACTTGTTGCTATAATAAATAGCCCATTTTTTTTTAAAAAACATATTTTTTCTCAGTCTAGGCCGATACGTATTCTTCTACATATTTTTGTTAAAAAAAAAAAAAAAAATTGCAATAAGCCAATGGTTTGCACAAAAATTATAGCGCCTACAAAATAGGGGACAGAATTTTTATTTTTTATTATTTATTTTTTTACTAGTAATGGCGGCGATCTGCAATTTTTATTGGCACTGCGACATTATGGCGGACACATCGGACACTTTTGACACATTTTTGGCACCATTCACATTTATACTGCGATCAGTGCTATAAATATGCACTGATTACTGTATAAATGTGACTGGCATTGAAGGGGTTAACACTAGGGGGTGAGGAAGGGGTTAAATGTGTGCCCTGCATAGTGTTTCTAACTGTGGGGGAGGTGACCGATCTGTGTCCCTATGTACAAGGGACACAGATCGGTCTCCTCTCTCCCTGACAGGACGTGGATCTGTGTGTTCACGTCCTTGTCTCTGTAACCGCCAATCGCGGGTGCCTGGCGAACATCACGGCTGCCAGGCACGCGCATCGGCATCTCAGAGGCTGGAGGCCGTTGGCCGTATATAGACGGCCTCCCGGAAATTTAGATCCACCCTGCGGCCGTATAAAGTCGTACGGCCATCAGGAAGTGGATAATCTGTGTAAAGGGGGCTTAATGTGAAAGCAGGTGCACAAGAATAGATTGGCAAAAGTGATGAGACCTGACTTTACAGCTTATATTGTGATCTTTGAGGATTAATTACTCCACAATGTCTGCAGCTACAGACGTCAGTAAGGGCTTGTTTTAAAGCTTGTAAATAATATGTACACATTCCTTAGAAGCTAATCACCAGGCCTGAACCCTGTAGTATGGCAAAATGGGCGAGATCCTCAACCAAAAAATATATAAAAAAATAACTAATTTATTCATCTGTTAAGGCCAATATGTATTCTGCTACATATTTTTGGTAAAAAATAAAATAAAATGCAATAAGCGTATATTGATTGGTTTTCGCAAAAGTTATTGCGTTTCCAAAATAGGGGGAATATTTAGGAACTTTTTTGTTTTGTTTTTACTGGCAATGGTAGCGATCTGCGATTTTTAGCGGGACTGCAACATTGCAGCAGACAGATCTGACCCCTAAGTGACACATTTTGGTGACCAGTGACACCAATATAGTGATCAGTGCTACAAAAATGCACTGATCACTGTATTAATGGCACTGTCAGGGAAGGGGGTTAAGTGTTCCCTAGGGAGGTATCTCTAGCTGTATGGGGGACGGACTGACTGATCACTAGGAACAGCAGATCTCTCACTCCTCCACCTGTCAGAACGGAGATCTGTTTGTTTACATTGACAGTTTCCTGCTCTGGCTCTCTTTCCCACCATCACGTGTGGCCAGCGGACATCAAGTCCACCGGACTCGCAGGCGAGCTTTGGCAGTCGCAAAAGCTAGTGCACGGATCGCCGTACCAGTACAGCGATTCACGTAGGGGAGCCAACCTGCCACAGTATAACTGCGGTGGCTGGTCGGGAAGTGGTTAATAAAGGTGCATGCTACCAGTATGAGCAAACCTTAACAACCAACTGCAAATGTAATCCTGTATCCTAATGTGACAAAACTAAGGACTCATTGTTGGGGTTGTTACGTCCTCGATACCGATATGAGACATATATACATACAGATAGAGAGTAAGAAAAGACAAAAAAGACATAAAATATACAGTAAAACCTTGGTTTGAGAGTAACTTAGTTTGAGAGCGCTTTGAAAGACAAGCCAAATTTTTTAATAAATTTTGACTTGATATACAAGCGATGTCTTGATATAAGAGTAGCGTCATGTCACAACTGAGTATAAAATAGAAGAGAGGCACCTTTAAGTGTAGCAATAAGGTTACATTTAACGATGGTACAACATTTAGAAACTCACATGGTTGATGATTAAAAGAGGCACATCTAAGTATGCAGGGATCCAGGGTTAAGCTGTCCACATAGACCATCCTCTGCACCACCATTGATGTCGTCCCTTCCACAAGTGGTTCAAGCCTCGCTTTCAGATTACTCTACTGCAGGGTAGTCTTCCCGGTCACGATTGCAGACTGACAGTGGTGAGGAGGACGGTCTATGTGGATCGCTTTACCCCGGATCCCTGCATACTTAGATGTGCCTCTTTTAATCATCAACCATGTGACTCGCTAAATGTTGTACCTTCATTAACCACTTCCCGACCTCCTCATGTACATTTACGTCGGCAGAATGGCACTGACAGGCACATCAACGTACCTGTACGTGCCTGCCTAGACGTGGGTGGGGGGTCCGATCGGGACCCCCCCGGTACATGCGGAGGTCGGGTCCGCTCGGGGAGCGATCCGGGACGATGGCGCGGCTATTTGTTTATAGCCGCTCCGTCGTGATCGCTCCCCGGAGCTGAAGAACGGGGAGAGCCGTGTGTAAACACGGCTTCCCCGTGCTTCACTGTGGCGGCGCATCGATCGAGTGATCCCTTTTATTAGGGAGACTCGATCGATGGTGTCAGTCCTACAGCCACACCCCCCTACACTAGTAAACACATACACAGTGATCCCTAAATGTTACAGCGCCCCCTGTGTTTAACTCGCAAACTGCAATTGTCATTTTCACAATAAACAATGCAATTTAAATGCATTTTTTGCTGTGAAAATGACAATGGTCCCAAAAATGTGTCAAAATTGTCCGAAGTGTCCGCCATAATGTCGCAGTCACAAAATAAATTGCTGATCACCGCCATTACTAGTAAAAAAAAAAAAATGCAACAAAAAATATCCCCTATTTTGTAAACGCTATAAATTTTGCGCAAACCAACCGATAAACGATTATTGCGATTTTTTTTTACCAAAAATAGGTAGAAGAATACGTATCGGCCTAAACTGAGGAAAAAAAAAAAATTTATATATGTTTTTGGGGGATATTTATTACAGCAAAAAGTAAAAAATATAGATTTTTTTTCAAAATTGTCGCACTATTTTTGTTTATAGCGCAAAAAATAAAAACCGCAGAGGTGATCAAATACCACCAAAAGAAAGCTCTATTTGTGGGGAAAAAAGGACGCCAATTTTGTTTGGGAGCCACGTCGCACGACCGCGCAATTGTCTGTTAAAGCGACGCAGTCCCGAACTGTAAAAACCCCTTGGGTCTTTAGCCAGCATATTGGTCCGGGGCTTAAGTGGTTAAATGTAACCATATTGCTACACTAAGGCCGGGTACACACGGACAAACATGTACGGTGAAAGCGGTCCGTCGGACCGTTTTCACCGTACATGTCTGCCAGAGGGCTTCTGTACGATGGTTGTACACACCATCGTACAGAAGTCCGCGCGTAAACAATACGCGGGGCGTGTCCGCGGTGTCGCCGCGCCGATGACGCGGTGTCGCCGCGACAATGACGCGGCGACGTGGGCGGCCCGCCTTTAAAATGCTTCCACGCATGCGTCAAAGTCATTCGACGCATGCGAGGGACGGCGGGTGCCTGGACATGTACGGTAGGTCTGTACTGACGACCGTACATGTCCGAGCGGGCAGGATTCCAGCGGACTGTTTTAAAACAAGTCCAGGAATATTTGTCCGCTGGGAAAAGGCCCGGCGGGCAAATGTTTGCTGGAATTCGGCCCGCTCGCGCCCACACACGACCAAACATGTCTGCTGAAACTGGCCCGCGGACCAGTTTCAGCAGACATGTTTGGTCGTGAGTATGGGGCCTTAGAGGCGCCTCTCCTTTCCTTTATACTCTGTAGCTCCTGCTGGATTTTGCTTCTAATCCCCTGGTGGAGGCTTCCATTTGTGGACGGACATTTTATAGTTACACAACCTATCACATTGCTATAATCTTTTTATGTGGACTATAAACTGAAGGACTTATAAATAAATGGTTGTGGAACAAATCATTTGAGTTTCCATTATTTCTTATGGGAAAATTTGCTTTGGTATACAAGTGCTTTGGATTACAAGCATGGTTCTGGAACAATTTATGCTCGCAATCCAAGGTTTTACTGTAGTTGATATAATAAAAATTATAAAGAAATAAATACATAAGAGGCAGATATACAGAAAGGTAGATAATCGTAATGCTTACATGTCCGGCAATAGCTTGGGTATGATCTCCATGGTAAAGGGCTCTGTGGATCTCAAAGCTTTCTCAGGAGCTTCATGCATATTACACTGGTGTAACTTAAAGTCCACATCACCACCTTTATCTTTAATGACCGAACTTGTGATTTCTGTTAGGCCATGGGCCACCCATATGTAGCTCTGCACATCAAAAAGGTTTTGTGTCTTTTCTGCTGGTAGCCCTTCCAACCGCACGCACAGGTAGCAATTTTGGAAGTCCATCTCCAGATCACACTCTTTGATAAGTATGGGGGTCAAGGTAAAGCTGCCTTTTAGTCCCACAGATTGCTTGGAACGTCCTTCTCGCCTCCAATTGACGGGCACATCTCTCAGCAGTATAGATGCCCCCTCCTTCACAGCACACTCTGCCGCTTCCATGGCGCACAGTGGCAGCCACACATTTTGATATTCTTTTACATTGCGGTAGGTTTTAAGAGGCGGTCGGTTTGCCAATTTGGAGAAGCACTCAATGGGCCGAGATGTATGCTCCAAACAGAGATGGATTCCTGGGGCAAGAGTGCAAAGCTGGAGACTTGGGCTTGGCAAACCCCGTTCAGTAACAGTGCAGAATTGGATAGGAAGAGATTCCCCAGCCTGTAGTTCAAGAGATATTTCCATATAATGCCCACATTTGCTGCGAGTCACAAAGCTCATCTGGTCAGATTTCTCTCTACCAAATTTTAAGGATGCTAAAGCTTCTTCTGGTTCTCCTTGACCAATGGCTTTTATTGCTTCCTGCCAGGCATAGGGATTAAAGGAGACTATGTCTTTCCTAGCTAGATTGCTCAGAGGTTCATCCTTGTAATTAATGTAAGAGTACACACGACGTCTCCATGTCAAAAGCAAGCCATTTTCAGTAGGTTCTGGCTGCTTATCTGGCTGAAGATGGCTGTAATCCAGATTCATTGGGCTGGAAAGAGAGTCTCCATCTAATGGAAAAATTGCCCTAAAACTTCGATTCCTAACATCAATTGTCATGACCACTGCAATCTTTTGCTGTACTACTTTGCGTAACGACAAAGCGAACTTCAGCGTATGCGCTTTCTTCTCATATGCTGACTCACGTTTAACTTTCCTGTTAAAGTCAAGGCACAGCAAGTCCATGTCCTTGGGAGCAATCCTGAAGGCTATATCTGGGCTACGGGTGAGGATCCCTTGGAGCAATCTTTGCACCACAATGTCTATGTACCGTCGGAGAGGTGATGAGGCCCACGTGTAGTCATCAACTTGAAGGGAGTAATGGCCATTGGCATTTGGAGTGCCAGAACGAGTGAAATAAGAGCGACTAAGCTGACATCTAAATTCCCGAACTGCATAGCTCAGTTCAGGATGCAGGTCATCTGTGGAGAGAAGGTCTGTAATTTTGGAATGGCTGGTTGTCATGTCCTGCAGGTGATTCCATACTGAGGCTAACATGGTAAATTTTTTCTCAGATGATGGCTTTGGTAATTCAGTTTCCGCTAACAGATGATGTGACAAATAAGTGGATAAAGGTAAAACGTGTTCAAATTTTCTCCTCATCTCTTGAATTTTCTGAAGGCTTATACCATTTTGGCATCGTACTGGTGTTAGATTCATAAATGTATCTGTGTTTGTCAAATAATCTGCCGCCCAACTGTTGTACATGATCATGAGCTCCTCAATCATCATCTTGGCATCCCGGGATCCTGGTATAGAGCCTTCGTCAGGCTGCTTGTAATTGGCCGTTTTCTCTAAGCGGAAAGCTCGGTGAATTTTTGCAAAGTGTTCTGCAATACAAAGACAACCCTCTACGCTAACAAATGTCCGTGGCCTATCACGTTCATCTTCCAGAATGGAATTGGCTTCCTCGTATGACAGCTGACGGTCAGAGCAGATTACAGAGCGGCAAAAGTCACCGCTCACAATTTGATCCGTTTTTTTCTCCACTAGTACAAAAAAGGAGATTGCCATCCGGTCAAAATGTGGTTTCAAACTGCAAAGGTCAGAGCACAGCTTGTGCGGCAACATGTGCACTGGGGTGTTCCCAGGGGAATAGAAGGTGACGCCTCTCCTTTGTGCTTCACTGTCTAGTTCACCACCTTGGGGAATTACAGCAGCAAGGTCTGTGATGTGAATGCCAATCTCATAGTGTTCACCTTGCTCCCGCACAGAGATGGCATCATCTAAATCTTTGGCATTGGAAGGATCCACGGTGAAGGTTACAATTTTTCTGCAGTCCTCTCTGTCTTTTGTCTGGACAGTTGCTGGTAGATTATTGGCTTCTTCTAAAGCCTTTTTGGGATACTCATCACTATTTTCAATCCCGTATTCCAAGTCTAATATCTCTAGTCCATTTTCCAAGGTCAAATTCTGCGGGAAAACTTGAGTTACAATCCCCAAAGGGTAGTAGAAACCCTCCCGCCATCGGACCACCTGTACCAGAAAAATAGTATTTCGTCTCATTTGCTGTGTTACCTTCTCAAACCCTAGAGTAGCTATATGACCATTTCGATATTCACGGATTGGAATAAAGTTTGGCTTATCTTTAAATTTTGGACAGTAAATCTTAGTGATGGTTCGGTCAACAGGGACCATGATGTTAGAGTCATAAGTATCCATGTAGCAAACAAACCTCCGAATTTCTTCACTCGCATTAAGGACTCCAACAACTTTTCCTTTGTCTGGTTGGACATTTGGGAACAACTCAACAACAACCTGATCGCCGCTAAATCCTATACTACAGTTCTCCCGTCCATGAATAGCAATATGACGGGGTACAGGATCATCAAGTGTTACTGCATAGCCACGGTCAAAATCTTCCTTGACCAATTGACATTTTTTGTATATGTTGGGTTGCATTATCAAATATTGTTCAAGTGTGTGTGTGGGAAAGTTTGTATATTTGTCTACATCCTTTGTGGAACTAACTGTTGGTCTCATTTCCAACATTCCTTCCGCAGACACAGTCACACATGCCTCATTTTTACTGTCTAACAGTTCTTGGAGGATAGCATCTTCTGCATTGATATCCACATCGGTTGTCCAAGAATCGCTGTCTTCTTCAGTATCTTCTTCCTCCTGTTGCTTCCAAGCTTGCCGGTCAGAAGCCATCTGCTTTATTCCCTCCACGCTAAGATCTGGAGGATTGGCACTGCCGGACTCCATACACTCCCGCAAGTAGCTTCTCCAGATACGACTACAAGCTCCAAAAGAACATAAGGCCACTACATCTCCAACAACAATGACCTGGACACGGGCACGTGTTAGGATGGTGTTTAGGATTCGTGGATCACAAAAAAAGTCCAGACTGAAAGTGGAAGAGGTGGGAGGTTGAGCTGGGAGGCTGTCAACTGATCGCACGGTACTTAGGATGATGACAAAGAACTCTTGACCTGCAAAGTAAATGATAAGAGCTAGATTTGTGAAGAAGAATCATCAAGACAATAATTACATGTGATGAAAATGATAAATGTGGTCTATTTGGCTGTAAGACTTTAAAGCGGTATTAAACCCAAAACCAAAAATGGCAGATGCTGATCAAGTACTTGAGAATGAGGCTGAGGCAGTGAGGGAGGCTGAGGCATGCAGATGGACACAGTAAGGGAAGCTGAGGCATGCAGATGGACACAGTAAGGGAGGCTGAGGCATGCAGATGGACACAGTAAGGGAGGCTGAGGCATGCAGATGGACACAGTGAGGGCAGTGAGGGAGGCTGAGGCATGCAGATGGACACAGTAAGGGAAGCTGAGGCATGCAGATGGATACAGTAAGGGAAGCTGAGGCATGCAGATGGACACAGTAAGGGAGGCTGAGGCATGCAGATGGACACAGTAAGGGAAGCTGAGGCATGTAGATGGACACAGTAAGGGAAGCTGAGGCATGTAGATGGACACAGTAAGGGAAGCTGAGGCATGCAGATGGACACAGTAAGGGAGGCTGAGGCATGCAGATGGACAAGTAAGGGAGGCTGAGGCATGCAGATGGACACAGTAAGGGAGGCTGAGGCATGCAGATGGATACAGTAAGGGAGGCTGAGGCATGCAGATGGACAAGGTAAGGGAGGCTGAGGCATGCAGATGGACACATTAAGGGAGGCTGAGGCATGCAGATGGACACAGTAAGGGAGGCTGAGGCATGCAGATGGAAACAGTGAGGGCAGTGAGGGAGGCTGAGGCATGCAGATGGACACAGTGAGGGAGGCTGAGGCATGCAGATGGACACTGTGAGGCTGCAAATGGGCATTGTTGACCCTCTTTTTCTACTTACAGTAGCTGCTGCATTCTCACCCTAGGCTTATACTCGAGTCAATAAGTTTTCCCATTTTTTTGTGGTAAAAGTAGGTGCCTCGACTTATATTCGGGTTGCCTTATACTCGAGTATATACGGTACTTTAGGTAACATCTCCTTGTTTACAATAAAACAGTTTTCCTGCAACATAAGGTTCCAGTAAAAAAAATACTAAAAAGGTAGTACTGGGGCTCACCGATGATGTTGCCATAGTTGTTCACAATGACATGAGACAGTCTTACTTTGCGTAGCTCTTGACGTATGAGTACAACCTGCAGAGGATGAGAGGAGAGGTTTAATTATAAAAGACATACAGGTATATTCGGCTTCAAAATTATTTTAGGAATCTTATATGTACCAACCTTTATCTCACCACCCTAAACTGTGCTATTATTAACCACTTTCACACTGGTCACTTGTCAGTTAAAGTGACGCAGTGCCGTATCGCAAAAAATGACCTGGTCATTAAGGAAGGGGGCAAATGTTTCTTTACATTTTAGGCAGAGACCTGTCTGGATTACATTTCTGGGGGTTTGACAGAGTTTATTTCTCATGAAGGGGATCCAATAGGGACAGGGATCTCTCTAGCAGGGAGACGCACCGGATGTGACGAAGTGGAGGACCAGGTGAGGTGCCGATAACTTGGCCTGTATACCGCACTACTGGATCTTCAATTTATCGAATTGGGAGTTGTTGGGTGTGCTTTCTTTTATATGCTTGTTGGTAGGTTTTATCAATTTTAAATGAAGGGCCAGATTCAGAGAGACTTACGCCGACGTATTAGTAGATACGCCGTCGTAAGTCTGAAAATGCGCCGTCGTATCTATGCTCTCATTCTTAAAATGAGCTACGCTTGAATGTTGCCAAGATACGACCGACGTAAGTCTCCTACGCCGTTGTATATTGGGTGCATATTTACGCTGGCCGCTAGGGGCGCTTACGTTGATTTACGCATCAAATATGTAAATGAGCAAGATACGCCGATTCACGAACGTACGTACGCCCGTCGCAGTGAGCTACGCCGTTTACGTAAGGCGTTTTTCCGGCGTAAAAATAAACCACCAAAAAGATGGCGCAGCCCATTCAAAGGTATGGACGTCGGAGTGCCGTCGGCTTTTACGTCGTTTACGTAAGTCGTACGTGAATGGGGCTGGGCGTAAGTTAGGTTCACGTCGTACGCATTGAGCCGTCGTATCGTAGGGAGTATTTGCAACGTGATTCTGAGCATGCGCGCGCATGCGCGCGCATGCGCCGTACGAACGGCCCTTCATTTACATGGGGTCACGGTTAATTTAAATGTAGCACGCCCACTACCTGCCTACTTTGAATTAGGCGGGGTTACGGCGGCCCATTTTCGCTACGCCGACGTAACTTACGGAGCAAGTGCTTTGTGAATACTGGCCTTGCCTCACTATGTTACGTCGGCGTAGTGCAAATGGGATGCGTTACGCCGCCCAAAAGATACGCCGATCTCTCTGAATCTGGCTTAAAGTGTTTATGTAGTATCATGCTATGGAAGTTCCCTCTTTCTTTGTAAACTTCTATTTATTGACCTCTTTCTCTTTATTATATGGTTGTGGAGTGATATACTGTTATGCCGCGTACACACGGTCGTAATTTCTGATGGAAAAAGTCAGACGGAATTTTTTCATCGGACATTCCACCGTGTGTATGCCGCATCTGACTTTTTCTGTAGGAAATTCCAACCGCGTGTACACGGCATTACAGTATATCACTCCCACGGACTTAGAAAGAGAAGATGTTCTCTTTTTTTTAGACGGAAAAAAACTCTATCAGAAATTTTGTTCGTCTGTAGGCTCGTCGTAGTGTTGTATGTCGGCGCGTTTTTGACGGTCGGAATTTGGTGTGTCCGTGTCCCTCAGGCTGTAGTCGGCTTCCAGATGCTTATCCTCGGGACGCACGGGGGGTGCGTTCCTTGGATAAGAGTGACAGGCGTCTCAGCCAATCAGGTTCACCGGTTCTGAAGATTGGCTGAAGCGTCACCGAGGGCGGGAGAAGACATTGAGGGACGGTAGAAGCACGGCTGACCCCAGAAAGGTAAGTGCCAGGCGGGGGGGGGGGGGGGGGGGGGGGGGGGGGCATTTTACAGGTCACAGTGGCAGCCAGCATTTTACTGGGCACAGTGGCGACAATTGCTACAATTGCTGGGCACAGTGGTGACAATTGCTGGGCACAGTGATAACAATTGCTGGGCACAGTGGTAACAATTGCTGGGCACAGTGGTAATAATTGATGGGCACAGTGGTAACAATTGATGAGCACAGTGGTAACAATTGATGGCACAGTGGCTGCGTTTGGCATGGCACAGTGGTGACAATTGATGGCACAGTGGCTGCGTTTGATGGCATAGTGGTGACAATTGCTGGGCACAGTGGTGACAATTGATGGCACAGTGGTAACAATTGATGGCACAGTGGTGACAATTGATGGCACAGTGGTGACAATTGATGGCACAGTGGCGACAATTGATGGCACAGTGGCTGCGTTTGATGGCATGGCACAGTGGTGACAATTGATGGGCACAGTGGCGATAAATGATGGCACAGTGGCTTCATTTGATGGGCACAGTGGCTGCATTTAATGGGCACAGTGGTTGCAATTGATGGGGACAGTAGCTGCGTTTGATGGGCACAGTGAGGCTGCAATTGTTTTTTTTTTTCGTTTGTTTGCGCCCCCCCCCCCCCAAAAATGTTGAGCACCAGCCGCCACTGTCTCTCCATTTCCAGTACATCCCTCCTGAGGACTGGTGCCCAGAACTGGACTGCATACTCTAGGTGCGGCCAGGCCAGAGTCTTGTAGAGCGGAAGAATTATCATTTTATCTCTCGAGTTAATCCCCTTTTTCATGCATGCCAATATTCTGTTTGCTTTGTTAGCAGCAGCTTGGCATTGCATGCCATTGTTGAGCCTCTCATCTACTAGGACCCCCATGTAATTTTCCATTCTAGATTTTTTAAGAACAGGCACCATTTTTAAACCATGAACAATGGATAAGTGGTTTAAAAATGGTGCCTGTTCAAAAACAAATTGGGTAAAATAAAGTTGGTATGTATAGGTTACAAATGTGATTCATGAGAAAGAGTTTGAAAGATCCTGGAAAAAATAATTAGCTCAGGAAATTTGAAGGTCTTTCAGAGTTGTCAAATCATGAGCATGGAAAAAAAAGTACTCAAAAGATCAATAAACATTGAATCCTTAGTTATAGTGACTGGGAATATTTGTAAAATGTTTTACCTGAGAACCATGGGACACCACGCAAATTTTGCTCCCGTCGACTTTCCCCCAATTCTGTGGCCAACGTTGAAGAACATCTTTGACGGTCTCCACCACCTGCTGCGCTTCCAACACATTTATCCATGAATTGCCTTCAGCAGAACACTGACCATGGACATGGAACAGGGCCAGGGCCTGGGATCCTTGAGGAGGTTCCATTGGTTCGACTGCACAAGCCTCAATAGCATCATCACGTCCAACATAAAAGCAACGGGACACAAAAGAGGTAATGGCGGGTACAGAGCGGTAGTTCTGGTGGAAGACAATGCGGCTGTTCTTAGCTGCTGGGCAGTCTTTACTCTGATAATGGGTGAAAAGCCGAGTGAGTAGTGTGTTCTCTTCCACGTTGGTCCTGTGGAAGAACCTTGGGGTCTCCTGCATGTGGTCTCCAGCCACCACCACCCGTGTCTTGTGGTTCATTAATGCTAATGGTATGAGAGCTTCGCTCTCCATCATTTGTGCCGCCTCATCCAGTAATATATGAGTGAAATGACCTCTGGGTACATCTAGGTCCCTGGCCGTTACTGCAGTTGTCACAACAATGCGGTGCTTGTCCAGGAGACTCTTGGTGGGCGTAACAAAGCAAGACTGGTCATCTTTGAGGGCACAGTACTGTAAAGTGATGGGTGTTGTCCTGTTGACAGGACTCCTGGTGTACTTCACTCTCAGCGGACTGGCTTCTGGGTGACCAGATTTCACAAATGGATCAAAATGTTCTTCTATATAGAGATCAGCCGCACTAGGGGGAAAAAAAAAAATGTATGCTGAGATAAAAAAATAGAGAAATGTACGCGGAACTAAAATGTGAGCGAGGGACGTTTTGTTTTATAGTAAGGGAAGTGGAGAGAGAGGTGCCAGGCCGCCAATAGTGCAGAAAGATTTTATTTATATAAAATGTATTAAAACAATGGTAATGCACTCACAAGTGTCAGTGTGAAACAGGCATAGAATTAGTTCAATGTGAAGCTGTCGGTAGTGTTAATAGTCCTGACTGGAGCCACTGGGTTAATGGAGAGGCAGGAGATGCCGGCGATAAGATCCGGACAAGCTGTCAGAGAGCCGCCGCAGGAACCTCAGAAGAACTGCCAGATGGAGCTGTCAAAAGCCTGGGTGCTAGTAGCCAATCAGGAACTGTTTCAGAGGCAAAACCACGCCACCTTCATCAACTGATGAAGGAAGAGGCTAATGAAGGTAATGGAGGTGTGTTTTTTTCCTCTGAAATGGTTCCCGATTGGCTGGTTCACATTGGTGCGATTTGGCATGCGATTTGACATGTCAAATTGCATGCCAAATCGGCAGCAATGGCACCATCCTAATTGGTGTGACGCCACATTTGCGGCGCCGCACCGATTTCAAAAAGTAGTTTTTTTACTACTTTTGGCGATTTCGGGGTGTGATTTCCATTGACATCTGTGCAGATATCCGCACAGATGTCTCTGAAATCGCCCCCGAAATCGGGACTGAAATGCGGGAGGGAAAGTGTGCGAGTTCCGCTGAACTCGCACGCTTTCATTCCCGCAGTCAGTGGGAACCTGGGCTAAAACCTGGAAACTGGTTTCTATGCAGAGCTGCACCAGATTTTGCACTCTCCAGCTTTAGCAAATCTCCCCCTAGGTGTCTAAACTTTATAGCTCAGCATGTTTCTCCTAATCCAGTGACAGTGGGGCAGATTCATCAAGAGATACGACGGCGGATCTCCTGATCCGCCGTCGTATCTGTGAGAGCCGACGGTCGGATCTGTGAGATCCCACGGTCGGATCTATGCGACTGAGTCATAAGAATCAGTTCCGCATAGATCTCCCTTAGATCCGACTGGTGTAAGTGACTTACACCAGTCGAATCTTAGGCTGCAATCTCCCGCCGGCCGCTAGGTGTCGTCGCTTTTTTTTCCGTGTCGGATATGCAAATGAGGAGAACTGCCGATTCAAGTCCGTACGCCCGGCCCGTCGCTTTTTTTTAACATCGTTTGCGTTCGGCTTTTTCCGGCGGATAGTTACCCCTGCTATATGAGGGGTAGCTAATGTTAAGTATGGCCGTCGTTCCCGCGCCGAGATTCAAATTTTTACGTTGTTTGCGTAACTCGATCCGGAATACGGATGGCCGCAATCGACGTAGCCGCCGCAAACAATGACGTCCTAGCGACGTCATTTGGAGCATGCGCACTGGCAAATTTCGCCGGCGGAGCATGCGCAGTTAATTCGGCGCGGGAACGCGCCTGATTTAAATTGTACACTCCCCCTAGCCGCGGAATTTGCATTCCGCCGGGGGAGTTACGATCCGACGGTGCAATTTTCGAGGTAAGTGCTTGATGAATCATGCACTAGCCTCGCTAAATTGCACCGGCGGATCGTAAAACACGTAGATCGAGCGGATCTAAAGATCCGCTGATCTACATGAATCTGCCCCAGTGTCTCTACAGGCCCTTTTCACACTGGGGCGGGAGGTGCGTCGGCGGCATTTTTAGTGGCGGATTCGCAGCGCTATTTGGCCACTAGCGGGGCAGTTTTACCCCCCACTAGCGGCTGAGAAAGGGTTAAAGCCGAGGTGTCCCATTGATTTCAATGGGCAGGATCGGTGGCCCAAAGATGCGGCTAGCACGACTTTTTTTACCGTCCTGCTAGCGAGGGCTTTCACACTGGAGACACAGCAGCGGCTGTTTCAGGTCAGTTTGCAGGAGCTATTTTTAGCGCTGTAGCGCCTGCAAACCGACCCAGTGTGAAAGGGGTCTTAACAACTTCCGGACCACCCCCTGTCATCATACGTTGGCAGTTTGAAGAGGATTATTGTTGTTATGGCAGAAGCTAGCTGCCATAACCCCGGGATCCTCTTCTTCAGAGGGCGGCCCGCATTCAGATAAAAGTGGTCTCTGTGGCGGAATTCTTAAACGTCGCCTATGGAAATTTTTAAGGGTAAAACGTTGTCGCCATTTCCACAAGCGGGCGCAATTTTGAAGTGTAACATGTTGGGTATCAATTTACTCAGCGTAACATTATCTTTCATAATATCAAAATTTAATTGGGCTAACTTTACTGTTGTCTTATTTTTCAATTCAACAGACAGAAAGTATTGCAACAACCGACATTTTATTCACTAAAAAATATATATATATATAATGTCTGGGGGTTCTAAGTAATTTTCTAGCAAAAGAAAAATGATTTTGACTTGTAAACACTGAGTCTGAAAAGTAGGCCCGCTCCTTAACCAGTTCCCTACCGAGCCATAGTAATATGACGTCGTCAGGAACTGTCTCTCTCTCCGGGTGGACGTCATATGACGTCCTTTGCATCGCGGCCGATAGGGGACCCGGTGCGACCTGGTGCGCGTGCCCGGCGGCCGCGATATCCACCGGGCACCCCGCGATTGCCGGCAATCACGGCAGGAGTGTGGATCTGTGTGTGTCAGAGGTGAGGAGACCGATGTGTGTTCCCAGTACAGAGGAACACACATCGGTCTCCTCCCCTTGAGAGTCCCCTCCCCCTACAGTTAGAATCACTCCCAGGAAACATATTAACTCCTTCAGCGCCCCCTAGTGTTAACCCCTTCCCTGACAGTCACATTTACACAGTAATCAGTGCTGTTTTATAGCACTAATCACTGTATAAATGTGAATGGCCCCAAAACCGTGTCAAAAGTGTCTGATGTGTCCGCCGCAATGTCACGGTCACAATAAAAAAATCGCAGATCGCCGCTATTACTAGTAAAAAAATAAAAAATAAAAAATGCCATAAATCTATCCCCTATTTTGTAGACGCTATAACTTTTGCGCAAACCAATCAATATACGCTTATTGCGATTTTTTTACCAAAAATATGTTTTTACCCAAACTGAGGAAAACCTTTTTATTTATTTTTTAAATTGTGATATTTATTAAATCAAAAAGTAAAACAAATGGTGTTTTTTTCAAAATTGTCACTCTTCTTTTGTTTATAGCGCAAAAAATAAAAACCTCAGAGAAGATCAAATACCACCAAACGAAAGCTCTATTTGTGGGGGGAAAAACATAAAGATTTCATTCGGGTACAGTGTTGAATGACCGCGCAATTGTCATTCAAATTGCAACAGCGCTAAAAACTAAAAAGTGGTCTGGGCAGGAAGGGGGTGAAAATGTCCTGTATGGAAGTGGTTAAAGTGTAAGTAAACACCCCCCCCCCATCGTTCTCAGCCAAGGAAGCTGCCATCTTTGCCTCTGTTTAATGTACAACTGCCTTGATGCTGCACATGTGATCAGTTTAGGAACCAGCCATTGGATGGTTTGACAGTTTGGTTGAGAGCACAACCAATGGCAGTGTTACAGTTCCGGCACGTGCCAGAAATTAAACTGTTTTATGGATGGGTTTACTTCCGCTTTAAGTGGTTGAATATTTATTTTTAAAACAACATTGGCCCAGATTTAAGAAGCAATTGCGCCTGTGTAACCATAGGTTACGCAGCGCAATTGCTTACTTGCTCCGGCGTTACGAATGCTCCTGATTCAGGAACATCGTAACGCCGACTGCAGCCTAAAATCTGCGTGGCATAAGGCTCTTATGCCACGCTGATTTTAGGCTGCGCTCCCATTGTGATCAGCGTATAGTATGCAAATTGCATACTAACACCGATTCACAATTGTTGCGCGGGCCCTGCGTACGCAAGTTACGTCGTTTCCGTACGGCGTGCTTAGCGTAAGGCTGCTCCTGCTAATAGCAGGCGCAGCCAATGCTAAGGATACCCGTTGTTCCCGCGTCGCAAAATTTGAAATCTACGTCGTTTGCGTAAGTGATTAGTGAATGGCTCTGGACGCCATTCACGTTCACTTTGAAGCAAATGACGTCCTTGCGACGTCATTTGCCGCAATGCACGTCGGGAAAGTTTCCCGACGGAGCATGCGCTCTACGCTCTGCGCGGGAGTGCGCCTAATTTAAATGATTCCCCCGGCGGGATCATTTACATTGCGCGCGCTACTGCTCCGTGAATCGAGGGCAGCGCAAAATATTTGCGGGGGCGCAGGGCAAAATCGTTGCCCTGCGCCTCCGCAAATAGAGCGCAAATGTACCTGAATCTGGGCCATTGTTTCAGCTTAAAAATCATAAAACAATATTTAAAAAACTTTTAAAGCTAAAAAGAAATTTTCTTTAATATAACGTTTGCTTACAGTCAGTACCTGTTGTTGTGAGTGCAGATCAGTACCCTGGTTCCGGCCTGTTTGATCACTTGCAGTGCAGCTTTGGCCATGGTTGAAGTTTTTCCAGTCCCGAAAGGGCCATAAATAACTAGTGGGGCCACAGGTTGTTTGCCCGTCACTGTTCCGGTTATGTAAGAGATTGCCATTTTTTGCTTGTTGTTGCCCCAGGACATCTGCTCTTCAGAGGTGGGCACGCAACACCTGCTTAGGTCCGGCAGCAATAGGGTCACATCTAAAAGGCGGTCTATGGCTTCGTGGTACTCACAGAATGGCAGCCGGTCGAGCTGGAATTGGATCTCCATTTTGACAGAGGTTTCCGGATGAAGGGACAGCTCACGGCAGCACCGTTCTGGGATGCGGAGCACAACACTGCCATCTAATTCACTGCTGAGCTCCATGTGCACTTCATAGACTTTGTCTCCCTGCTGCGGACTGGGAGCCACCAATGCAGTGGGCACGGACCTCTGTAGTAAATATCCTTCCTCTGTGTCTTTCGTCAGGCCCTTAGGAAGTGGCGCCTTTGCAAAAAGCTCCCCGTTTGAAGAGAACTTCATCTCATTCTGCAAGCTTAGCGTCATCGTCAAGGTCACATCAGTCTTCAAGTTTAACCTAGAGAATGCAAAGATGGTGGTCAGCTGAAGGTATTCAAGTTCACGCAAACAGTTCACTATTTTAGCATGCCGAAGGTTTTGTGATTACACAAGATTTACACACTCTTGCCACAACCAGGAAGATTAATCTGCAACTTTTTGCTTTAGTTTTACTGCTTAATGGGTCACCAACCTCGTAAGCTGGAGGTGAGTTGGAGAGCACTGATGAGCATAGGCGTGGTCGGACGTGAAGCGGTCACTGCGTATAGCCAATCAAAAGTGTCTGAGACATTCTCCAACACAAAGCCACATGTATACACACGCCTTGTATATGTGAGGCTGTGGGGCAGAGAATGCCTTGGCCACTGGTGGTTGGCTGTCCGCAGTGACAGCTTCCTGACAGTATGGCTTTAGCGGGTTCGCACTCATGTCTGAACACGCATTATAATAAAAAGCCTTTTTTCCCTGTTAAAAAAATAAAATAAAAAGCCTTCTGTTTGCATCAGCCCTCCTAACACTTACCTGAGCCCCATTTCTATCCAGCAATGTCCAAGAGTGCCTCGGCTGTCCCGGGACTCTCCCTACTGATTGGCTGAGACACAGCAGTGGCACAATTGGCTCCCGATTCTGTCAATCAAACTCAGTTAGCCAATCAGGAGAGGGGTGGGCTGAACCGCAGCTTTGTGTCTGAATAAATAAACAGAGCTGCAGCACGGCTCGGTTGCCCCCTTAGCAAGCTGCTTGCTGTGGGGGCACTTAACAGGAGGGAGGGGCCAGGAGCTCCAGCAAGGGACCCCAAGAAGAGAAAGATCCGGGCTGCTCTGTGCAAAACCACTGCACAGATCAGGTAAGTACAACATGCTTGTTATTTTAATAGAGAAATCGATTTAATTTGTGCATTCAACTCTTTGCCTGAAGGTTCAATTTAAAGCGTGAAAGGGAAGCTCCAATTACATTTTTTTTAGTCTTGGATAGTATGAAGAAGGGATAAAGCCCTTGGGCCAGATTCAGCTAGATCCGCGCAATATTTGCGTGGGCAAAGGGCAACGATTTTTGCTCTGCGCCCACGCAAATATTTTGATATGCCCGCGATTCACGGAGCAGTAGCTCCGTAAATTGCGCGGGCGATATGCTAAATAGCCCGGCGTAAGGGCGCCTAATGTAAATGATCCCGCCGGGGGCGGGAATCATTTAAATTAGGCGCGCTCCCGCGCCGAGCGAACAGCGCATGCTCCGTCGGGAAACTTTCCCGACGTGCATTGCGGCAAATGACGTCGCAAGGACGTCATTTGCTTCTAAGTGAACGTGAATGGCGTCCAGCGCCATTCACGAATCACTTACGTAAACGACGTGAAATTTAAATTTCACGAGCGGGAAGGGCGGCTATACTTTAGCATTGGCTGCCCCTGCTATAGCAGGAGCAACCTTGCGCTAAAGTCGCCGTACGGAAACTCCGTACCTTGCGTGCGCAGGGCCCGCGCAACTTTTGTGAATCGGTGGTAGTATGCAATTTGCATACTATACGCCGATCACAATGGCCGCGCCCCCTAGCGGCCAACGCAAGAATGCAGCCTGAGATATGAAGGCATAAGGAGGCTTATGTCTGTCATATCCTAGGCTGCAGTCCGCGTAGCGATGTTCCTGAATCAGGGGCATTCGCTACGCGGGAGCAAAACAGCTATTGCGCCGCGCAACCTATGGTTGCGCGGGCGCAATAGCTTCCTGAATCTGGCCCCTTGTAATTTTTTTCACTGCAGGTCATGCTTAGATTCCACTTTACATCCTATAAAAGTAATACTCGAGGATTTGCTTCTGTTTCCCCTTGCTATAGTCCATCCAATATATATGCCTTTGTAGAATCTCCTACATCATATATGTCAAACACAAGGTCTGGGGTCCGAATCTGGCCTGCCAGGCCTTGTCATGTGGCCCTCGGACCCAGTTCTTCACACTCCCCAGCCTGCTGATTTGTTAATAAGGAAGCAGCAGCACACTCATGATTCACTAGTCACCACAGTGCTTACTTCCCCCTTTTTTAGGTCAGTATGCTGTTCGCCATCATCACATGTGTACCGCAGTTGAGGCAAAGTGGCTTCATGGTGTGAGTTGGTCTCCTCACTCTTTGATTCTGAATGTCGCTGTGCAGAGGAATACAGAAACATATACTAACAGCATGTTTAATAAATACATAACTTCAATAATTGGTGATTTTTGTTTGATGATGCTGGTAACATTTTCCAGGCCTCTTACAGCCTGAATGATTCCTGTACATTGCAGGTAGTTAAATGGATTGTTCTGTAAAGGTGCTGACAGTTATGGGGTGCCTTGTTAGGGTGATGTACCATAATCATCCAGGTTTTTACAGAAAATAAGGACATTGACATGAGTATGCTGCGAAAGATGAATGGCAACGAGCCATTCCGCAACTAGGCTAATGCCACGTACACACGATCGGAAATTCCGACAACAAATTTTCGATGTGTGGGTTTTTGTCAGAAATTCTGTGTATAGGCTCTATCGGACATTTGATGTTCGAATTTCCGACAACAAAAATTTGAGAGCTGGTTCTCAAATTTTCCGACAACAAAAGTTCTTGTCAGAAATTCCGATCTTCTGTATGCAGTTCGGGAATCATTGAACTTAATTTTTCTCGGCTTATCGTAGTGTTGCACGTGACCGCGTTCTTGATGTTCGGAGATTTCCGACAACATTTGTATGACCGTGTGTATGCAAGACAAGTTTGAGCGAGCAATCCATCGGAAAAAAATGTATGGTTTTGTTGTCGGAATTTCCAATCGTGTGTACAGGGCATAAGACTTGTGACCGTATGGGCAAGTGTCAACTGGCAATGGGCTTGTGTCATCTACATCGGTTTTACATTCGTTTGAGCTTGTACAGAGATCATTCAAAAATGTATGACAGATGCATTTTACAGGTGCATCTTACCTGCATTTGACCTGCTTCAAGTTGGTTTTGCATTCCTATAGTCTTGCATGAGAATGAAAACCCACCTGATGCAAACAAAAGCCTGCCTACACAGGCTAAAAACATTATAATCTGCAATCATTTTAAGATTTACTAACATCTCTGTCATCGGTGTCAAACACAAGGCCCGCGGGCCAAATCTGGCCCTCCAGGCCATTTCATGTGGCCCTTACATCTCTATTGCAGCTGCAGGAGAGCTCCAGCACTCCTCTGGTCCTACTCCCGACCCTTACTTTCTGCTTTCAAGCAACGCATCCAGCTTCTTCCCAGCAGCAGCATAAGGAAAGGGGGGTGCACTGTGATGTAAGGGAGAGTGGGGGACTCAACTTCTGATGGTGGGGTGGCTCTTGACATCTAATGTAAAGGGAAGGGATGCGCTGGACATCTAATCTTACAGATACAACCGGCCCTTTTGAAAGCAATCATAATGCTGATGCGGCCCACAATGAAATTGAGTTTGACACCCCTAATCTATGTGGTGAGATGGCTTACATGGTTGGATAATAATGGAATGGTTTACATAGGCATTCCGTTATGACAAGGTTGTTGGTAAATCTAAGGAAGACTACAGAGATTGTTAAATAACACTGGAATGTGTTTGGCCAGCTTAAAGGGTCACTAAAGGCAAACTTTTTTTTTTAAATAACAAACATGTTATACTTACCTCCACTGTGCAGCTCGTTTTACACAGAGTGGTCCCTAACCCTGTCTTTTAGGGTCCCTCGGCGGCTGTCTCGGCTCCTCCTCGCAAAAGCTTTCCACCTTCATGCGAGTGAGCTCGCATGGTGGAAAGCTTTTGCGAGCGCACTCCCGTGATACAGCGGCGGGCATAGCCGCCGACTGTATCACCCGGCCCCGCCCCCCGGCGCGCTGCGCCATCCGCTGTGATTGACAGCAGCACCAGCCAATGGCTGCGCTGCTATCAATCCGTCCAGCCTAGCCAATCAACGGCCAGGCTGGGAACCGAAGAGGATCACGTGGACTTTCGAGGGGTCAGGTAAGTAAAACGGAGGTTCGGTGGGGGGGCGGTACCGTCGGATATTTTTTCACCTTAATGCATAGGATGCATTAAGGTGAAAAAACATTTACCTTTACAACCCCTTTAAGTTTTAGGTGTAGCTATCCTTGTCCTTGTGCTCACCTGGCTATTATCTCTTCTCTAGCGGCCTCTTCTTGAAGAACTTTGATGTGCATCACCTCCCGATAATTTTCTACAGTCAGCGCCTGTTGCTTTGCAGTTCTCCCACCATAACTTGGATTCATGGAGGGAGGTTTGTACATGTTCAAAAGTTTTTCTTCCTCATGTGTTCTCTCCTTGCATGGGACCCACAAGTGCTTTCCTGGGATCCAGCGTTCAGACGATGTCAGTGGGCTGTTATCCTGTTCTGGAGTCTTTTCCAAATCACTCTGGATTTCTTCCTCACATCCCACCTGCACAAAGATCTTCTGTAGTAAGACGGGCCGGATTCCAAAATCCATAGTCAACCATTTCTCAAAGACTCCAAACACTGAACATTCAGCGCACACTCCGATTTTATAATAATATGTCCGGGAGCTCTTAACCTGGAAACAGTGGCCAGGGGCATAATGGCAGGAATCCAACAAGCCTTGGGCTGTTAATGAAAAGGCGGCTCCAGGATCCATCTTCAGCAAAGCCACGTGTTGGAGTTGCATCTATAGCAAAATAATTCAACAGTTAAAAATAGTCAAACCCTACATAGGAAAAAGGAAAATAAATATACAGTTGGACAAGGCTACACTTTCTGGGCAAAATCATCACCCCTAGCGCCAAAGTCAAAAGTCTTGGGGTCATCTTTGACTCCTACATGACAATGGATGCACAAATAGGGTCAGTAGACAGCGGATCTCACCATCTGCTGCGCCTACTACGCAGACTCACTCCTTTTATTCCCAAGGAAGACATAGCGGTCGTGGTGGGAGCTATTGTAAACTCAAGATTGGACTATGCAAATGCCCTTTACCTCGGACTCCCCAAGTACCAAATCGCTCGTTTACAAGTCGTTCAAAATACGGCCGCTCGACTAGTGACTGGGAAAAAACCTTGGGAATCAATCTCACCTTCACTGAGAACCCTTCACTGGTTACCAGTAAAAGACAGAATCACTTTTAAAGCACTCTGTCTAACGCATAGATGTATCTATGGGAATGCTCCCCATTATCTATGCGAAAAAATAAAAGCTCATAATCCCAATCGCGTTCTGCGATCCACCAATCAAAATCTCCTCCAGATACCGAAAGACAACTACAAGTCCAAAGGAGAAAGGAGATTCGCGGTCCAAGGGCCTAGACTATGGAACGCTTTACCAACCAGCATTCGGTTGGAGGAGAACCACTTGACGTTCAGGAGAAAGATCAAGACTCATCTCTTTTGATACCAAAGGAGACAGGAACAACAAGCGCCCAGAGGCGATTAAGTTTGCATGTGTTGCGCTATATAAGTTTTCATTCATTCATTCATTCATTTAAGACCCCTTTCACACTGGAGCGTATTGCAGGCGCTATAGCGTTAACAATAGCGCCTGCAATACACCCTTAAAAATCTGTCCCCATTCACTCCAGTGTGAAAGCCTGAGGGGCTTTCACACTGGAGCGGTGCGCTAGCAGGACGGTAAAAAAAGTCCTGCTAGCCCCATCTTTGGAGCAGAGAAGGAGCGGTGTGTTTACCGCTCCTCCCCATTTAAATCAATGGGACAGCGCGGCTATACCGCCCACAATGCGCTGCTTCGGCAGGGCATTGCGGGCGGTTTTAACCCTTTCTCGCCTGCTAGCGGGGGGGTAAATGCGGGCAAAATGCTAGCGGGCAAAATGTGCCGCAAATCCGTCCATAGCCTCAGCGGTAAAAATAGCCGCGTTTTACCTCCGACGCTATGAGCAGCACAGTGTGAAAAGGCTCCAAATGAATGTAGCCTAACCGTTTACTGTTGCTGATGACATCACTGAGAATGTACCTTATTCTTTACCTAAAAACTGGGGATATCATTTTTAGACTGCAAACTGACTACTAAAGGCAATACAGGAAATTTTCACTTCACTAGTTTTTAAAAAATAATAAATTGTATTCCCTTTGTGTTCCTTACCTTGGAATGGACAGTAAAATTCCACACATGTTTCACCGGCTTTTGTTTGGATTGAATTTTCAAAGGACTATCGCACGAGACTTTAACACCTTTAATGCCTTCACCTTCTTCTGAGAGCTGTGGAAGAAAAAGATATTTCTAAGTATTCTCATGCCGCGTACACACGATCGCGCTTTTGCTCGGCCAAATCACATCCGAATTTCCGACGGAATTCCATTGGAGAAATACAGAACAAAACAGAATTTCCGATGAAAAAACTCTGATGGGGCTACACACGATCGGAATATCCGAAGAAAAAAGTCAGTCTGACTTTTTCCATCGGAAATTCCGATCGTGTGTACGGGGCATTAAATTATAATTATGATGCGAGTTTTGATAATTATGATCTGAGTTCTCACAAGAATTTCCAGGTAGGTCTGTGCTGTGTAGATTTCCTTTCTCTCTGTAGAGCAACAATAGTTGGTACAGGGGGTCCCCGGGTTACGAACAAGATGGGGACTGTAGGCTTGCTCTTAATTCGAATTTGTTTGTAAGTTGGAACAGCGACGCAGGAATCTGCAGGCTTCACTAGGCCGCACCAGGCCGCCGCCGCGACAGGCTGTTTTAGCAGCCCGGCAGGCCACCGGACCGTACCAATGGCTTGCCGGGCCGCTAAAAAATATGGGGATTGTAGGTTTGTTCTTAAGTCTAATTTGTTTGTAAGTCGGCACAGCGGCGCAGGAAAGAGCGGTGATCTGCAAGCTTCACTAGGCCGGACCAGGCCGCAGCCACGACGGGCGGTTTTAGCAGCCCGGCAGGCCACCGAACCGTACCGGTGGCCTGCCGGGCCACTAAAAAAGATGGGGACTGTAGGCTTGTTCTTAAGGCTAATTTGTTTGTAAGTCGGAACAGCGGCACAGGAAAGAGCGGTGATCTGCAGGCTTCACTAGGCCGGACCAGGCCGCGGCCGCGACGGGCGGTTTTAGCGGCCCCGCAGGCCACCGGACCGTACCGGTGGCCTAAAGGGCCGATAAAAAAGATGGGGACTGTAGGTTTGTTCTTAAGTCGAATTTGTTTGTAAATCGGAACAGCGGCGCAGGAAAGAGCGGTGATCTGCAGGCTTCACTAGACCGGACCAGGCCACGGCCGCGACCGGCGGGTTTAAGCAGGCCGGCAGGCCACTGGACCGTACCAGACATGTGCATGTGCATGGGCAGGCAGGATGACGAAGGGGGCCTCTTAACTCGCAGCCAGGCTAGGGTGTCTCACTCCAGCAAGGCACAGGCCATGAAGATGGCGGCGGCTGCGGGAGTGCGGGATCGCCGCAATACAGGCACAGGACACAGCAGGTTATGGAGAGGAACCGGCAGGCAGGTAATTAGGTTGTTTTTCAGTGTTTATGTGCAAGAATGGCTAAGGATGGAGTGCAGGATTCTTGGAGCTCCCCACTAACACCCAGGAGTCGTTCGCAACTCGGTTGTTCGTAACTCGAGGACCCCCTGTAATTGGAATGCCCAGCCTGCATCTACAGTAAAGTACATGCTTTGGTGCACTACCAAAACATCTGGATAAATAAATGGAAGTCCTGAGTAGACAGGTTGTATTTCTTGCATGTATTTGAGGAATTGGGTTTAATTTCTGAGTGTTCCTATAGTGTCTTTGTAAAAGCAACTAGCAATGAGGCGTCTGCCTGTCATTGAATGCTACCTATCAGGCAAGCTATGTGTAGGGTCAGAGGTCACTTCCAAAATCTGATGGCATGATTGGCTGGTCAGCACGCATAGCCAACCATAATATAAAGCCTGTCAGTAGCTTTCCACCTATACTTGTGCCAAGTACTCTGCAGACTGAGGCTGTGCACTGAAACACACACGCGAAACAAGCTCCCTGTGTTAATATTCTTCATGCTCGAAGTTTGCACAATATATTCTCTAATTGCCCACATCAACAAACAAAGCTCAGTGTGTACAGTATATGCCTCAAGCTGATTTATGTTATTGTTGGCACCAATGCTATGAGTAATGCCAGTTAAAGTGGTTGTAAGCTCCACTTTTAAACTTGTACCTACAGGAAAGCCTATAATAAGGCTTCCCTTAGGTACAGTGACTATCTCCTAAACTTGCACTGTTTAGGGGATATTCACACTGGATGTAGCCAGCGACGTCACCGGCGCATGCGCTCTGATGGGGATGGCATACCCGGCAGCGGTTAATTCCCAATTTAACTCTGGTCTAATAAAAAATAGAGACATGGGGGGAATTTATTAACCACTTAAGACCCGGACCAAAATGCAGGTAAAGGACCCGGACTGTTTTTGCGATTCGGCACTGCGTTGCTTTAACTGACAATTGTGCGTTCGTGCGACGTGGCTCCGAAACAAAATTGGCGTCCTTTTTCCCCCACAAATAGAGCTTTCTTTTGGTGGTATTTGATCACCTCTGCGGTTTTTATTTTTTGCGCTATAAACAAAAATAGAGCGACAATTATGAAAAAAAAACAATATTTTTTCCTTTTTGCTATAATAAATATCCCCCAAAAATATATATAAAAAAAGTTTTTTTCCCTCAGTTTAGGCCGATACGTATTCTTCTACCTATTTTTGATAAAAAAAAATCACAATAAGCGTTTATTGATTGGTTTGCGCAAAATTTATAGTGTTTACAAAATAGGGGATAGTTTTATTGCATTTTTATTAATATATATTTTTTTTACTACTAATGGCGGCGATCAGCGATTTTTTTCATGACCGCGACATTATGGCGAACACATCAGACAATTTTGACACATTTTTGGGACCATTGTCATTTTCACAGCAAAAAATGCTATAAAAATGCATTGTTTACTGTGAAAATGACAATTGCAGTTTGGGAGTTAACCACAAGGGGGCGCTGAAGGGGTTAAGTGTGACCTCATCTGTGTTTCTAACTGTAGGGGGGCAGGGCTGGACGTGTGACATCATTGATCGTGCTTCCCTATATCAGGGAACACACGATCAATGACGGCGCCACAGTGAAGAACGGGGAAGCTGTGTTTACACACACCTCTCCTCGTTCTTCAGCTCCGGGGACCGATCGCGGGACTCCAGCGTTGATCGGGTCCGCGGGCCCTGCAGCTTCGGACCGGGTCGCGGACCCACGGCTGGGCACTTAAAGAGGACGTACAGGTACGTGCTTGTGCCCAGCCGTGCCATTCTGCCGACGTATATGTGCAGGAGGCGGTCCTTAAGTGGTTAAACTGGAGTGTACAAACTCTGGTGCAGCATCGTAACCACGTAACCATCAGCTTCCAGGGTTTATTGTCAGAGCTTAATTGAACAAGCTGAAGTTAGAAGCTGATTGGCTACCATGCAGAGCTGCGCAAGATTCTGAGCGCTCCAGTTTTAGTAAAGCTTCCCTATTGTTAGACCCCCTTATAATCTTCTTTTCTGATGTGTTGGGTTAACATGTGCCTTTTGAATGGCCTATCAATGCACAAGATAGACAAAGAAACCTTCTGGTGTGAAAATGACAATGGTCCCAAAAATGTGTCAAAACTGTCCGATGTGTCCGCCATAATGTCGCAGTCCCGAAAAAAAACGCTGATCGCCGCCATTACTAGTAAAAAAAAAAACATTCATAAAAATGCCATAAAACTACCCCCTATTTTCTAAACGCTATAACTTTGCAAACCAATCAATAAACGCTTATTGCGATTTTTTTTACCAAAAATATGTAGAAGAATACGTATCGGCCTAAACTGAGGGAAAAAATGTTTTTTTTATATATTTTAAAGTAAAAAATATATATATATATATATTTTTTTTACTGTCGCTCTATTTTTGTTTATAGCGCAAAAAATAAGAACTGCAGAGGTGATCAAATACCACCAAAAGAAAGCTCTATTTGTGGGGAAAAAAGGACGCCAATTTTGTTTGGGTGCCACGTCGCACGACCGCGCAATTATCAGTTAAATCGACACAGTGCCGAATAGCAAAAAGGGGCCAGGTCCTTAACCTGCATAATGGTCCGGGGCTTAACTGGTTAAGGGTGCACACCCTAATGCATTAGGCTGCGCACACCTATGACCACCTCCTTAAAGCGGATGTGCGCTGAAAAAAAAATATTAAAAGCCAGCAGCTACAAATACTGCAGCTGCTGACTTTTAATATTAGGACACTTACCTGTCCTGGAGTCCAGCGCCGTCCGCATGAAGAGGACGAGCGATCGCTCGTCACCCTGCTGCTCCCCCCTCCATCCACGGTGAGGGAACCAGGAAGTAAAGCGCTCCGGCTTCACTGCCTGGTTCCCTACGGCGCATGCGCGAGTCGCGCTGCGCCCACCGATTTGCTCCCGCTGTGTGCTGGGAGCCGAGTGTTCCCAGCACACAAGGGGGGGGGGGGAGACGGGATGTGATGCAATGCCCGTCTTTTGCCCGTGAATGCTGGGCCGGAAGTGGGTGCAAATACCTGTCTTTAGACAGGTATCTGCACCCCCCTCCCCCCTGAAAGGTGTCAAATGTGACACCGGAGGGGGGAGGGTTTCCGATCAGCAGGAGTTCCACTTTAGGGTGGAGCTCCGCTTTAAGTGTTTACTTACCACCGGCATGTCAATATTGCTGTGCTGACATTCTTGTAGTAGTCGGTCCCGGTAAGATAGCAGACCTTCTTCCTCCACCACCTGCCTGTTCCGTCTGCTTACTTTCACCCTTAGGATCCATTCCTCCAGTTCTTCCTGGCTGTGGGCATTCCCACAACCCTCCCCGTAGATGCACTGTGATGGGCTTTATAAGAAAAAAAATTAGTCAGGACAAAAATCACTTATAAACTCAGATACATAGGGGCAGATCCACAAAGAAAGTACGCCGTACGCCGGCGTAATTTCAAAATTCCCGCATCGTATCTTGTTTTGAATCCTCAAACCAAGATACGACGGCATCTGGCTTAGATCCGACAGGCGTGTGTCTTCGTACGCCTTTGGATCTTAGATGCAATTTTTTGGCGTCCGCTAGGTGGCGTTCCCGTCGTAATCCGCGTTGAGTATGCAAATTACCTATTTCCGACGATCCACGAACGTACGAGCGGCCGTCGCATTTTTTTACGTCGTTTCCATTCGGCTTTTTCCGGCATATAGTTTAAGCTGCTTAACTCAATGTTAAGTATGGCCGTCGTTCCCGCGTATAATTTTGAAAATTTTACGTCGTTTGTGTAAGTCGTCCGTGAATGGGGCTGGACGCCATTTACGTTCACGTCGAAAACAATGACGTCCTTGCGACGTCATTTGGAGCAATGCACCCTGGGAGTTTTGACAGACGGGGCATGCGCAGTTCGTTCGGCGTGGGGACGCGCTTCATTTAAATGAAACACGCCCTCTACTCGCCGCATTTGAATTCCGCGCCCTTACGCCGCGAGAGATACATTACGCCGCCGTAACCTACGATGCAAATTCTTTCAGGATTCAAAGAATAGCAAAGTAAGTTACAGCGGCGTAGCGTATCTCACATACGCTGCGCCCACGCACATGTATGTGGATCTGCCCCATAGTATGTTATATGCACATTAGTAAGATAAAAGAGTGGTTACTACAAAAAAAAACACACCAAAAACTAAACCGCGGTACATTTTTTATGGATTTTCCATTCATTTCAATGGGGAGATGTGTTTTATATACTATATTGTCAAAAGTATTGGGACAACTGCCTTTACAAGCATATGGCATCCCAGTCTTAGTCCATAAGGTGTTCTATCAGGTTTAGGTCAGGACTCTGTGCATGCCAGTCAAGTTCCTCTACCCCAAACTCGCTCATCCATGTCTTTATGGACCTTGCTCCTGACCTCAACCCGATAGAACACCTTTGGAATGAATTAGAGTGGAGACTGCGAGCCAGGTCTTATCAAAAACATCAGTACCTGACCTCACAAATGCTCTTCTGGAAGAATGGTCAAACATTCCCATAGACACACTCCTAAACCTTGTGGACGGCCTTCCCAGAAGAGTTGAAGCTGTTATAGCTGCAAAGGGCGGGCTTACTCAATATTGAACCCTCCAGACTAAGACTGGGATGCCATTAAAGTTCATGGCCCAGATTCTCAAAGGCGTTACGACGGCGCAACACCATTTGTGCCGTCGTAACTCCTCATCTGGCCCCGGGTATCTATGCGACTGATTCTTAGAATCAGTTACGCATAGATACCCATTAGATCTGACAGGCGTAAGGCTCTTACGCTGTCAGATCTTAAAAGCAATTTTTTTTCCCGCCGCTAGGTGTCGCATCGTCGTTTTCCCCGTCGTCTATGCAAATGAGGTAAGTACGCGAGATTCCCGAACCTACGCGCGGTCGACGCTGAGAATTTACGTCGTTTCCGTAGCGTACGCGACGCGTAAGGTTGCCCCTGCTATTATGAGGGGCAACCAATGTTAAGTATGGCCGTCGTTCCCGCGTCGAATTAAAAAAAAATTACGTCGTTTGCATAAGACGTCCGTGAATGGCGCTGAACGCCATTTATGTAAACGTCTAAGCAAATGACGTCGGGGCAACGTCATTTAGCGCAATGCACGTCGGGTAATTTACCCGACGGAGCATGGGCAGTACGCTCGGCGCGGGAGCGCGCCTACTTTAAATGGTGCCCGCCCCATTTGAATTGGGCGGGCTTGCGCCGAGCGATTTAACGATACACCGCCGCAAGTTTACAGGTAAGTGTTCTGAGAATCAGGATGTAAACCTGCGGCGGTGTAACGTAAATCACATACGTTACACCGCCCAGGAGCAACGTAAATGTATGAGAATCTGGCCCCATGTGCGTGTAAAGGCAGGTGTCCCAATACTTTTGGTAATTCAGTGTATCTGTCTGATAAATTCAAGTATTATACATTTTGTGAGATGATAACTTCCTGTGCTCTCCGCTTGTGCTGACTCTTATCAATTGAAATGTTCTCTGGGAACTACAGAACCACGCCCCTCAATGCTATGGTAATAAAAGAGGGGTTGGGTTCCGTAATCTTGTCTTGTTTCTGTTCTTCTGATACAGAAAGTCGAATAAGTTTTGTTTTCCTAGAGCAGGAAGTGTGTTACTGCCAGGATTTCCATCTCAAAATAAAGGAAAAAAAGCCTAAAAAAAATAAAAAAATGTCACTACCTCGAAGTACTGGTAAGCTGCAATATATTCTATTCTTCTTTTTGGTTTTGATACACTTTAACCACTTCAGCCCCGGACCATTTGGCTGGCCAAAGACCAAGAGCACTTTTTTGCGATTCGGCACTGTGTCGCTTTAACTGACAATTGTGCGGTCGTGCAACGTTGTACCCAAACAAGATTGGCGTCCTTTTTTTCCCCACAAATAGAGCTTTCTTTTGGTGGGATTTGATCACCTCTGCGGTTTTAATTTTTTGCGCTATAAACAAAAATAGAGCGAAAATTTTGAAAAAAAAGCAATATTTTTTACTTTTTGCTATAATAAATATCCCCAAAAAATATATAAAAACATATTTTTTTTCCTCAGTTTATGCCGATACGTATTCTACATATTTTTCGTAAAAAAATCGCAATAAGCGTTTATTGATTGGTTTGCGCAAAAGTTATAGCGTCTACAAAATAGGGGATAGTTTTATGGCATTTTTATGATTATTATTTTTTTTTTTACTAGTAATGGCGGCGATCATCGATTTTTATCGTGACTGCGACATTATGGCGGACACATCGGACACTTTTGACGCCATTTTGGGACCACTGTCATTGATACAGTGATCAGTGCTATAAAAATGCACTGATTACTGTGTAAATGACACTGGCGGTGAATGGGGTTAACCACTACGGGTCGATGAAGGGGTTATGTGTGTCCTAGGGAGTGATTCTAACTGTAGGGGGGGTGGGCTGTGTGTGACACGACACTGATCACCGCTCCCGATTACAGGGAGCAGTGAATAGTGTCCTTGGCCCGGATTCAGGTACGACTTGCGCATTATTTGCGGAGGCACAGGGCAACGATTTTGCCCTACGCCCCCGCAAATAATTTGCGCTGCCCTCGATTCACGGAGTAGTAGCTCCGTAAATTGCGAGGGCGCGCCGGCAAAATTGCCCGGCGTAAGCGCGCGCAATGTAAATGATCCCGCCGGGGGCGGGAATCATTTAAATTAGGCGCGCTCCCGCGCCAAGCGTACAGCGCATGCTCCGTCTGGAAACTTTCCCGACGTGCATTGCGGCAAATGACGTTGCAAGGACGTCATTTGCTTCAAAGTGAACGTGAATGGCGTCCAGCGCCATTCACGATTCACTTACGCAAACGACGTAAAATTCGAACGTCGCGACGCGGGAACACCGGGTATCCTTTAGCATTGGCTGCCCCTGCTTTTAGCAGGGGCAGCCTTACGCTAAAGACGCCGTACGCAACTTGCGTACGCAGGGGGCGCGCAACATTGTGAATCGGCGTAAGTATGCAATTTGCATACTATACGCTGACCACAATGGGAGCGCCCCCTAGCGGTCAACGCAAGAATGCAGCCTAAGATCTGCGTGGCATAAGAGCCTTATGCCACGCAGATTTTAGGCTGCAGTCGGCGTAACGAGTTCTCTGAATCAGGAGAACTCGTTACGCCGGCGCAAGTCAGCAATTGCGCTGCGTAACTATGGTTACGCAGGCGCAATTGCTACCTGAATCTGGGCCCTTGTCACTAGGAAGAATGGGGAAATGCTTGTTTACATCTCTACGCGAGACGATTGCGGGTATCCCTGTGAACATCGAGTCTGCGGGACCCGCGGTCAGACTCACGGAGCTCGTGTCAGGCGCGCACGCGCCACTGTCGGTGCGCGCACGCTTACAATGCCGCATCTTAAAGGGGCAGTATATATACGTCGATCTGCCCACAGGAGGCATTGTGTCGACGTATATATGCGTGACCGGGTCGTTAAGCGGTTAATATATTGCAGCTTACCAGTTCTTAGGCCTCGTACACACCACCAAACATGTCCGATGAAAACGGTCCGCCAACCGTTTTCATCGGACATGTCCGTTGGGAGGTTTTGGTCTGATGTGTGTACACACCATCAGACCAAAATCCCCGCGGCCAGAAAACGCGGTGACGTGGCGGCGACGATGACGCGGCGACGTGCGCGACCCAGGAAGTTCAATGCTTCCACGCATGCGTCGAATCACTTTGACGCATGCGTGGGATTTCGGGCCAGCGGACATGTCCGATGAGTCGTACTGACCATCGGACATGTCCGACGGACAGGCTTCCAGCGGACATGTTTCTTAGTATGCTAAGAAACTTTTGTCCACTGGAAACCTGTCCGCTAGGCTGGAAAACTGTCCGGCAGGCTCTACACACGGTCAGACGGACCAGTTTCTGCGGACATGTTCGGTTGTGTGTACAAGGCCTTAGATGTGTTGGGTGCATTCATTTTCTTTTTTTCAGACCTCTTTGTTCATAATTTTATCTGGTAGTCCTGTAGACAACACACTTCTAGTCCTGGGATGACAACACTCATTCACTGTACGGTACCTTTGGAGGGAACCATGGTTGTCACCCTAGGCTGCTCTCTTGATTTGGACATGGATTTACTCTTGAAAATCTAACAAACAACGATCTATCAGTTTTAGGTGGACATGTGTACTTACTTTTCGCAGAGAAGGAATCTTTTCATGCCATCTGGCGGGTCACGGTGATTCCACACTGGTGACGAATCGGCCTTCAGCATACGCTCGTGTTCCAGTGAAGAGCAGTGCGCTTCAAAACCTTCTTGAGTGCTTGCCCTGACCAAGCAGAGGCGGCAGTAGAAGCCTACGTCCTCTCCGCCATCCTCCTGTATAAGACTCCGGCTGAGGCCGTATTTCAGCTCTATCTTCCACACCGCAAGCTCAACCTCGCTGTGTGCTTTGGGGCAGTGCCCGTTTTCCTCCCGACACAGGAGACCCCTGGAGCTGTGGGCACACAGTTGAACATGGGGCGCATAAGGAACAGTTCGGATGGCGACGGCGTTACACTGTTTCCTGATGTTGTCAGTAACAATGTGAGCGAGAAGAGGCACCGGGCGAGGGTGGGATTGGCATAAATTTGTAACCTTCCGAGGGCTTTGATAGAAACACTGTTCACAGATATTCTGAAAGCGTCCTCCAAACTCACGTAAGATATCTTCCCAGCTACTAAGCTCCTTGAGGCTCGCACCTGCCGTGGGCTTCTTTAGTAGAATCGATTGCAGGTGGCTCCTCTCTAGATTATGGCGCTTCTCAAAAGACCAGACATCAACTTCTTCCGCAGTCCAAGCAAAATTACATTTTTGGAAGTGCAGAATGCAGCCTTTGGTAGGCCGGTAGTGCCAGCAGATGGCATAACGTGCCGGCACTGGGTAAGCAGGGCGACGCCTCACCTCGTGCCATTCATTGACTTCTTTAGCATTCTTTGACCTTGAAAGAAGCAGGTTGGCATTGCAGCTGTGATGGGCAGGGTTATAAGTGTAGGTGATCTCATAAAGCCTCTTGCTGCACTTGGTGCATGCCAGGCGGAGCTCCACACTTGCTAGAAGTGGCGCCACATCTGGTGGAACCAATGGAGCAAACTGTCCCATGGCTATGCCTTCAACAACAGTATAAATGAGCAATCAGAAAAGCAGAACTGATTATAATGACACACAGTACACTAAAACCACAAGTCCCCTACACCACATTTCCAAACTGCCATTCAGGTACACCCCCCCCCCCCCCCCACTTTCATATACCTTTTTTTTGGGACCCCATAGATTTCACTGGTTCATCCTGGGGCTTCACTGGTGGGGGGGGGGGGGGCACACATATTCAGCTCTGAGGGGTTCATGGTGGGACCTGTAGTCCTTCACGTTTGGGGGTCACATCCCCCCAAAAGTAAGGGACTACAAGTCCCAGCATGAACTCCTGAGATCTAAGGGTGTGATCCCATAGATTTCACAGGTTTATTCTGGGACCTGTAGTTCTTCACTGTTTGGGGGGTGGGGGGTCTCGCATCTTTGGAATCTATGGGATCACACCCTTAGATCTCATGGGTGAATTTGGGGGGGTCACATCTTTAGATATCAGGGGTTCATGCTGGGACCTGTAGTTCTTAACTTCGGGGAGGTCACACACCCCCAAAGTAAAGGACTACCAATCCCAGCATGAACCCCTGATATCTAAAGATGTGACCCCTCAAATTCACCCATGAGATCGAAGGGTGTGATCCCATAGATTTCACAGATCTATGCTGGGACCTGTAGTTCTTCACTTTTTGGGGGGGTGTCACATCTTAAGCTCTGAGGGGTTCATGCTAAGACCTGTGTCAGTTACATTCCGGGACACTGTATTGTCCCAGTGTGAAGGTGCCCGGGACAGACCTGCAGAATGCGGGACTGTCCCGGGCAATCCGGGACACGTGGTCACCCTACCTAGCATGGACCATTAGGACTTTTAGGCTTCATTTCCATGGACGTTTTTGGACGTTTTTACAGCCACTTTTCTGAGCGTTTTTTGCAGCTTAAAAACGGCTCTCCATGTTAGTCTATGGCCTCATGCCCACCATGACGTTTTTGAGCTGTCGATGGCTGAGCCGTTTTTAAGCTGCAAAAAAAACCCAGGACCAGTGCGTTCTGAAGTTCCAGCGTTAGAGCTGTAAAAATGCCAGACGTTATAAAACGCTTAAAAACGCTCAAAAACGCCCAAAAACGCCCAAAAACGCTACCGCGACATTTTTGAGCCCCAGCTAAAAAAAAATAAAAAAAATAAACATGGACAGGCATTTTTAAGCTGTAAAAAATGCTAAAAAAAGTGGCTGTAAAAACGTCCATGGAAATTAAGCCTTAAAGTGGATGTAAACCCCTCTCATCCTTTCAAACTACTGCCATAGTGCTGATCTATAAGGATATAGATGCCTCCTCCATGTATCCTTACCTGTCAAATGTCTCCCCTCTGTCTGTTATGAGACCCGAAAAACTGCAGATTCTGTGGGTGGATCTGTTTTCTGGAGCTCGGTGGGTGGAGTCGTGATGTCAGTAGACTCCCCGCCCACCTCTACACTCCCCTCCCCGTCAACGTGCATTTTTTCCTGTGTATTCCTTACACAGTATTCCTCCACACTATGCAAGCTCCCTCGCATAGCGTGGAGTCCTTGCAGGCACGCTCCCGTGATACAGCGAGTGGCCATATGCGCTCACTGTATCACTCGGCACCGCCGCGTCATTGGATGTGATTGACAGCAGGGCCAGCCAATGGCTTGCGCTGCTTTCAATCCATCTGCTCTAGCCAATCAATGGGCCAGGCTGAGCGGCGAAGAGGATGTAGGGGCCGAGCATGGGACTTTCGAGGGGTCAGGTAAGTATAACCTGGGCGGGGGGGGGGGCGGTATACTCTGAAGTTTTTTCACGTTAAGGTGAATTTTCTTTTTCCTTTACAACCCCTTTAAAAGCTCCACCATCTTCCACCTGTCTTAGTTTTGTTGCTGTATTCACTACACCCCAGGCACCTGTGTCTCCCTTGTCCCCACCCTGCACTCAGTGGGAGCCACTCAGGAGATCAGATCTGTGGGAGCCATTGGGAGACATGCGGTCACTTGTAAACACAGAGGGGCAGATCCACAAAGATCTGCCCCGGCGCATCGTATATGAGATACGCTACGCCGCCGTACCTTACCTGGCTTTATTTCGAATCCAGGAGGATTTCGCGCTGTAAGTTACGGCGGCGTAGTGTATCTCAAGCGGCGTAACGGCGCGGAATTCAAATCGGCGATTAGGGGGGCGTGTTTCATTTAAACGAAAGCGCGTCCCCGCGCTGAATGAACTGTGCATGCGCCGTCCCTAAATTTCCCGCCGTGCTTTGCGCTAAATGACGTCGCAAGGACGTCATTTTTTTTTAACATAGACGTGAATTACGTCCATCCCGATTCACGGACGACTTACGCAAAATAAAATAAAAAATTCAAATTAAACGCGGGAACGACGGCCATACTTAACACGGCAAGTCTAACTATACGCGTCGAAATACCAGCTTCAACTATACGCCGGAAAAAGCCGACTACAGACGACGTTAAAAAATGCGACGGCCGCTCGTACGTTCGTGGATCGTTGGAAATAGCTAATTTGCATACCCGACGCGGAAAACGACGTGAACGCCACCCAGCAGACGAAGAAAGAATTGCATCTTAGATCCGAAGGCGTACGAAGACGTACACCTGTCGGATCTAACCCAGAAGCCGTCGTATCTTGTTTTGAGGATTCAAAACAAGGATACGACGCGGGAAATTTGAAAGTACGCCGGCGTATCAGTAGACACACCGGCGTACTCGCTCTGTGGATCTGCCCCATAAGCTGAACTCCTGTGTTTACAAGTGACAGTGGTGAGATGGGAGCGGAGGGCCTAAGCCAGAGGTGGTGGAACTCAAGTTCCAGCTGAAAAACAGGCCATGGGTGAAACGGGAAATTCTCATCATGGATGTGCAGCCGACAAATCTGCAGCAACTGTGCGATGTTATCATGTCACTATGGAGCAAAATCCCTGAGGAACGTTTCCAACACGTTGTTGAATCCATGCCACCAAGAATGAAGGCAGTTCTGAAGGCAAAAGAGGATCCAACCAGTGTTGCCAACCGTCCGTATTTTTACGGACAGTCCATAAAAACGGGCACTTTTTTCCCCCGTTCGTAAATGTCCGTGGTTGCGGGAATGTGCCAGTAAAAATAGCCAAGATCTGTTCGGCTTGGAACTGCGCATGGAGATTGGAGGCAGGGGGTGATGGTGGCTGCAGTGGCACCGCAGAGGGGGATAGAGGCAGGGGGAGATTGGAGGCAGGGGGAGATTGGAGGCATGGGGTGATTGGAGGCACCGCAGAGGGGGATGGTGGCATTGCAGAGGGTGGGGATGGAGACGGGTTGTTGGTGGCACCGCAGAGGGGGATGGAGGCAGGGGACGATGGAGGCAGGGGGTGATTGGAGGCAGGGGGCCTGGGGGAGATTGGAGGCAGGGGGGAATTGGAGGCAGGGGGTGATTGGAGGCAGGGGGCCTGGGGGAGATTGAAGGCAGGGGGAGATTGGAGGCAGGGGGTGATTGGAGGCACCGCAGAGGGGGATGGTGGCATTGCAGAGGGTGGGGATGAAGACGGGTTGTTGGTGGCACCGCAGAGGGGGATGGAGGCAGGGGACGATGGAGGCAGGGGGTGATTAGAGGCAGGGGGCCTGGGGGAGATTGGAGGCAGGGGGGAATTGGAGGCAGGGGGTGATTGTCGGCAGGGGGCCTGGGGGAGATTGAAGGCAGGGGTAGATTGGAGGCAGGGGGTGATTGGAGGCACTGCAGAGGGGGATGGTGGCATTGCAGAGGGTGGGGATGGAGACGGGTTGTTGGTGGCACCGCAGAGGGGGATGGAGGCAGGGGACGATGGAGGCAGGGGGAGATTGGAGGCAGGGGGGAATTGGAGGCAGGGGGTGATTGGAGGCAAGGGGAGATTGTGGCACCGCAGAGGGGGGTGAAGGCAGGTGGTGTTGGTGACAGAGGGGGATGGAGGCAGGGGATGATGTGACTAAATAATTTCGAAAACAACAAAAATATGTTTTTTTACCTTAAAGTGGAAATAAAACCCTCCTATTGTTTTCAGCCAAGGAAGCTGCCATCTTGGCCTCTGTTTAATCTGCAACTGCCACGATGCTGCATATGTGATCAGTTATGAAACCAGCCATTGGATGGTTTGACAGTTTGGTTGAGAGCACAAGCAAATGTGACATCTAGCATTAACGGCATGCCGGGCATGTTAACTGTTTTTTTAAACTATCAAATAGATGGGTTTACATCCGCTTTAATATCCACCTTAAATCGCATTGCTATTTTCCTAGCGTACTTGTTTGTAGCCTAAATACTGAAATGTGCACCTAAAAAGAGTAACTTATAGGTAGATTCAGGTAGAGTTAGGCCGGCTTATCAGTAGATAAGCCGGCCTAACTCAGAATCTACGCCGCCGTATGTTTAAGCGTATGCTCAAACAGAGATACGCTTAAACATATCTAAGATACGACGGCTTGCGCCGTCCTATCTTAGATTGCAATTTTTCTGATGGCCGCTAGGTGGCGCTTCCATTGCGGTCGGCGTAGATTATGTAAATGAGGGGATACGCCGATTCACGAACGTACGCCAGGCCGACGCAGTACTTTTACGCCGTTTACGTAAGAGATAGGCCGCGTAAAGTTAGAGCAAGGCTCTAGTGGAATAGTAATGTCAAGTATGGCCGCCGTTCCCGCCGCAAAATTCGAAATTTTTACGTCGTTTGCGTAAGTCGTCCGCGAATCGGGATTTACGTCGTTTACGTCCACGTCGAAATCAATAGGCCCGTACGGCGTACTTAGCCGCAATGCACACTGGGAAATGTAGTCGCCCGGCACATGCGCAGTGACACAAAAAGTCAAAAACGTGAGGTCAAGCCTCATTATCCTTGAAACACGCCCCCCCCCCCCCAACCCATTTGAATTAGGCGCCCTTACGCCCGCTCGTTTTAGGCTACGTCGCCGTAAATTAGCAGGTAAGTATATTGAGAATCATTACTAGCCTAGCTAATTTACGGCGGCGTAGCCTAAACAGGCTACGCTACGCCGCCCTAACTTTATGCCAGTGTACCTGAATCTACCTAATAGTAACTTTTGTGAAATGGCAGTAAAAACGCGGCTGCGCCAGTAAATTTTGGGTGTCGTGCCAGTAAATTTTTATCTGGTAGGTTGGCAACACTGGGGTAGATTCAGAAAGCAATTGCGTCTGCTTAACCATAGTTACGCAGCGCAATTGCTTAGTTGCGCCGGCGTATCGAGTGCTCCTGATTCAGAGGGCTCGATACGCCGACTGCAGCCTAAGATATGACTGGCATAAGGCTCTTATGCCATCGTATCGTAGGCTGCATTCTTACGCTGGCCGCTAGGTGGCGTTCCCGTAGTGGTCAGCGTAAAGTATGCAAATTGCATACTAACGCCGATTCACAACCCTACGTACGCAGTTTTCGTCGTTTCCGTTCGTCGGGTTCCGCATAAGGCTGCTCCTGCTATTAGCAGGGGCAAACAATGCTACGTATACCCGTCGTTCCCACGTCGCAAATTTAAAATTTAACGTCGTTTGCGTAAGTAAATCGTGAATGGCGCTGGACGCCATTTACGTTCACTTTGAAGCAAATGACGTCCTTGCGACGTCATTTGCCGCAATGCACGTTCGGCGCGGGAACCTGCCTAATTTAAATGATCCACGCCCCCTACGGGATCATTTAAATTACGCACCCTTACGCCGGGCAGTTTTAAGGAGCGCCAGCGCAAATTACGTAGCTACTGCTTCATGAATGAAGCGTAGCGCAGATAATTTGCGTAGGCGCAGGGTAAAAACGGTACGCTGCGCCTCCGTAAGAAGTGCGCAGCAGTACCTGAATCTACCCCACTGGATCCAACCCAATACTAGCAAGGTGTACCTAATAAAGTGGCCGGTGAGTGTATGTTTTTTAAAGTGTATTTGGGCGTTTGCCAGGAGTTAGGCTTTAAGATTCCTTATGCTGCTGCCTGTTGTGTGAGGATGCGAGTGAGGGCAAGATGGCCCCCACCTGTCCTCATAGCATTGCTGGGAGGAAGTGACGTCAAAACGTCAGTCCCGCCCAGCGTCTTAAAGAGAAATTTTTTTGTTGTCATTTTTTTAAATGACAACATTTCCATTTTTTTTTTTTGCATTTAAGTCTAAATATGAGATGTGAGGTCTTTTTGACCCCAGATCTCATATTTAAAGCGGTCCTCCACCCTAAAGTGGAGTCCCGCTGATCGGAACCCTCCCCCCCTCCGGTGTCACATTTGACACCTTTCAGGGGGGAGGGGGGTGCAGACACCTGTCTAAAGACAGGTATTTGCACCCACTTCCGGCCACACGCTACGGGCGAAAGACGGGCATTCCGTCACATCCCGTCTGTCGCCCGTTGTGTGCTGGGAACACTCGGCTCCCAGCACACAGCGTGTGAGCCAATCGGCGGGCGCAGCGCGACTCGCGCATGCGCCGTAGGGAACCGGGCAGTGAAGCCGCAGCGCTTCACTTCCTGGTTCCCTCACCGTGGATGGAGGGGGGAGCAGCAGGGTGACGAGCGATCGGCTCATCCTCTGCTGCGATCACCGCTGGACTCCAGGACAGGTAAGTGTCCTTATATTAAAAGTCAGCAGCTGCAGTATTTGTAGCTGCTAGCTTTTAATATATTGTTTTAGTGGCACATCCGCTTTAAGAGGACCTGTCATGCTTTTTTCTATTACAAGGGATGTTTACATTCCTTGTAATAGGAATAAAAGTGATACATTTTTTATTTATTTTTTATTTCAGTGTAAAAAATGATAAAATAAATAAAAATAAATAAGAAAACAAAAACATTTTTTTTTTTAAAGCGCCCCGTCCCGACGAGCTCGCGCGCAGAAGCGAACGCATACGTGAGTAGCGCCCGCATATGAAAACGGTGTTCAAACCACACAAGTGAGGTATCGCCGCGATCGTTAGAGCGAGAGCAATAATTCTAGCCCTAGACCTACCCTGTAGCTCAAAAAAAATGCAACCTATAGAATTTTTTAAACGTTGCCTATCGAGATTTTTAAGGGTAAAAGTTTGACGCCATGCCACGAGCGGGCGCAATTTTTAAGCGTGACATGTTGGGTATCATTTTACTCGGCGTAACATTATCTTTCACAATATATCAAAAAATTGGGCCAAATTTATTGTTGTCTTATTTTTTAATTAAAAAAAGTGAATTTTTTCCAAAAAAAAGTGCGCTTGTAGGACCGCTGCGCAACTACGGTGTGACAAAAAGTATTGCAATGACCGTCATTTTATTTTCTAGGGTGTTAGAAAAAAAATATATATAATGTTTGGGGGTTTTAAGTAATTTTCTAGCAAAAAAAAACAGTTTTAGTCTTGTAAACGCTGAATCTGAAAAACACCTTCTGTCCTTAAAGCGGATCTCCACCCTAAAGTGAAGTCGTGCTGATCGGCACCCTCCCCCCTCCGGTGTCACATTTGACACCTTTCAGGGGGGAGGGGGGTGCAGATACCTGTCTACAGACAGGTATTTGCACCCACTTCCGGCCACACGATACGGGCAAAGAACAGTTTTTTTCCTGGCATCCCGTCCGTCCCCCGTTGTATGCTGGGAACACTCGGCTCCCAGCACACAGCGGGAGCCAATCGGCGGGCGCAGCGCGACTCGCGCATGCGCCGTAGGGAACCGGGCAGTGAAGCCGGAGCGCTTCACTTCCTGGTTCCCTCACCGTGGATGGAGGGGGGAGCAGCAGGGTGACGAGCGATCGGCTCGTCATCTGCTGCGATCACCGCTGGACTCCAGGACAGGTAAGTGTCCTTATATTAAAAGTCAGCAGCTGCAGTATTTGTAGCTGCTGGCTTTTAATATATTTTTTTAGTGGCACATCCGCTTTAAGTGGTTAATACAAGTTTGTAATTCATATGTATTGTTCTTTTAAGACGGCTGTATATAAAACAAAAAAGGGGAAGTTTCTGGTGACCAGCTGCCAAACTCTGGGGCTGTCCCCGGTGTAAAGGGACGCAGGGATCGCTTGTATTGTTCCTGCAGAAAGCAACAAAAGCTTGTATCACATATTTAAAGGATCACAATGAATTCTTACCAAAGAAGACAGGAGGCCCACGTTGCCTGGGGACGACAGCATCCAAAATAACTCTCTGCCTCTTCTATGTGTGTTTGCTTTCTGTCTGCTTTGCTCATCATGTGAGTTTCTGTCTCTTACAGTTTCGTTTCACTCAGTAGCTTTAAGGGCTGTTTACAGAGCTGACGTCACCATAGCCCCACCTCATTCATTGCAAGTTGTCAGGCAGGCGAGTGATGCTCAGGAGAGAGCAGAGAGAGGATAGGGCGAAGGCTGGATGGGGAGGGTTTATTATGGTGGTGCTAAGGGAAGTATAAGGCCTCAGGAGTACAACAACGGTTGCCGCCGATTAACCCCTTACGTAGCCAAACTAAACCCACCGATTGCACCGCCTCCTGGGAAAAAAAATAACAAATTATAAACGATCAATAATTGTCACCTTGTGCCCAAAGTGCAAAGTACATTGGGGGGGGACTTAATACATCTAATTTGGAGATGCCCAAAGCTTCATCGGTACTGGGAGGAAGTCTCTCAGTGTATCACCAGAGTGGCCCAGGTACCAGGGGCGGACTGACCATTGAGTCACTCGGGCACTGCCCGAGGGCCCCATGTCACTAGGGGGCCCCATCAGGGTTGCCAGGCTCAGTAAAACCAGGGATAGTATGTAAAAATCTATGTTTTTTTTGCTTCTGATGTGAAAATCCCGAGATTTTAGCTGCCCCGCCTCTGCACTGCCTCCTGGCGTGGTGGCCATCTGTAAGCCCAGGGGCCCCATAGTCTTCTATTGCCCGGGGGCCCCATGAGTTGTCAGTCCGCCCCTGCCAGGTACCTGTTCCCTTGGACCCTCTGGTGTACCTGCTTGGGGCCACTGATGCGGAAAAGTTTCGGAAAGGAATGTATTATATGATAACGAGACTGATGTATTTAGCTAGAAAGCTTATTGCGCGATATTGGTTGGCATCTGTGGTTCCCATGGGGAAGCAATGGATCGCTTATGTTAACGCCCTACTTTTAAAGCCTCATACACACGCTCGGTTTTCTCGGCAAGAACCAGCAAGAAAACTGCCGAGTAAACCGAGCGTGTGAGGCCTCGTACACACGTCCGAGGAACTCGACGTGCCAAACACATCGAGTTCCTCGGCGAGTTCAGTGTGGAAGCCGCCGAGGAGCTCGGCGGGCCGACTTTCCTCATTGAACAACGAGGAAATAGAGAACATGTTCTCTTTTTGGCCCGACGAGTTCCTCGACGGGTTCCTCGCTGAAAAGTGTACACACGACCGAGTTTCTCGCCAGAATCCAGCTCCGACCGAGTTTCTGGCTGAATTCTGCCGAGAAACTCGGTCGTGTGTATGGGGCCTAAGAGATTTTCAGGTTTCTCGTCTGGAAATCTGGCCAGAATCTCGACGAGAAAAATAGAGATCCTGCTCTCTATTTTCTCGTTGAGATTCTTGTCGGCCTGTTTCCTGACAAGAAACCTCAGGCCTCGTACACACGACCGAGGAACTCGTCGGAAAAGACACATCGTTTTCCTTGACGAGTTCCTTGTTAGGCTTGTGGAGGAACTCGACAAGCTTGCTTTGCGTACACACAGTCAAGCCAAAATCTCCTCATTCTCAAACGCGGTAACGTACAACACATACAACGGCAGGGGAAGTTCGATTCGACTGGCACAACTCTTGGGGCTGGTTTTGCTAATTTCATGTGTTTGCGTGTTAGTAAAAGTTTGTTAAGAGACGATTTGCACTTTTCAGTCTGTTACAGCTTGAAAAATGTGTTATCTCCATTACAAATGCTACTTTTACTCCCGTCTCATACTTTATTCTGAGCAAGCGCGGGTTTCTTAGCATACACACGCTCGAGTTTCTCGTCGAAAACCAGCAAATTCAGACTCCCATCGAGGAAATAGAGAACTTGATCTCTTTTTTGCTTGTCGAGTTCCTCGACAGTTTCCTCGATGAAAAACGTACACACGACCGGTTTCCTCGGGCAATAAAGCTCTCCCACCAAGTTTCTTGATGGATTCTGCCGAGGAAACTGGTCGTGTGTACGCGGCCTGAGAGTGTGTATATACTTACCTGTCGCTGTGGAAACCCGCGCATGCTCAAAATGACTTTTACACATGCGCGGTAGCTTCCACGGCAAAGGTAGGGTGAAGCAAGATGGCGGCGATGGCATCGAATGTGACGAGCGCATGCTCGTCGTATGCGATGACGTCACCGCGTTCTTGCCTTTCAAAAGAACCGCGTTTTTTTTGAAAGGACTGTGTGTACACTCTGGCGGCAATAGATTCTTACAAGTACGGCACGTTAAGTACGGCATTGATTTTTAAAAAAATACCCGTTTCTGCTCCCCTTAATTAGCCTCAATCTAATGTTAGAAAAAAAAATTCGGGTGAACTTTAAGTTCGTAAGACCTACATCTCAAGGGATAGGGGGGGTTGGAGGGGGGGTTGGTTTAAGGGATAATAGGGCAAAGAAAGAAGGAGTGAGGGATATAGAAAGCACAGATTAAGTGTCGATTATGCTGCCCGAATGGATAGAATAAAGAAAAATAGGCACAGATAGAGGTGTTATATTTGTATATCTGTAATAGTTGGACGGTGAATTTTATGGAATAGGTATTCTGCTTTTTGTACGTTTCTCTTTTTGATAAAATAAAAATATAAGATATGGAAAAAAAAGAAATGATCAAATAGAGAGTCAATACAACCAATATCCTTGCAGTGCAGCCAGAGGGAGGGAGAGGTGGAGAACCTGGCAGTGCTGCAGGTGGAGGCAGAAGAGGATAAGTGTCTGTAATAAGACAGCAGGTGCCTGGGGCCCCCCTCTTGAACTGATGTGGTCCAGGCTCAGTATAGGAGGGCTGGCCGTACTGCTTTATCAGCAGCCTTGGCCATACTGTCTTAGAGTTACCACGTGTCCCGGATTGCCTGGGACAGTCCCGCATTTTGCAGGTCTGTCCCGGGTACCTTCATTCCAGGACAATACAGTGAAAAATTACACTGGCAGTGAAGGGTTAACCCAGGGTTCGACAAATACCGGGCACCAGGTCGCCATTTGCACAGTGGTCTTACAAGCGCACTTTTTTGGGAAAAAATACACTTTTTCTATTTAAAAAATAAGACACCAGTAAGGTTAGCCCAATTTTTTTTTATATTGTGAAAGATAATGTTACGTCGAGTAAATTGATACCCAACATGTCATGCTTCAAAATTGCGTCTGCTTGTGGAATGGCGACAAACTTTTACCCTTTAAAATCTACATAGGCAATGTTTAAAAAACTCTACAGGTTGCATGTTTTGAGTTACAGAGGAGGTCTAGGGCCAGAATTATTGCTCCCGCTCTACCAATCACGGCGACACCTCACGTGTGTGGTCTGAACACTGCTTTTATATGCGGGCGCTACTCACGTATGCGTTCGCTTCTGCGCGCGAGCTCGGCGGGAAGGGCCGGGTTCCTGGCTCCTAACTTTTTTAGATGACTCCTAGATTCCAAGCAAATTTGTCAAGCCCTGGGTTAACCGCTGTAGGGGTTATGCATGCCCTAGTGAGTAATTCTTACTGTAGGGGGGATGGGCTGTGTGTGACAAGACCACTGATCACTGTCATTGTCACTAGACAGAGCGGGGAGATGCTTGTTTATATCACCATCTCCCTGTTCTTCCTCACCGTGAGACGATTGTGGGTATCCCCGCGGTGATTGAGTCCGCAGGACCCGCGGTCGAGCTCACGACGGCGCGCGCGTCCATAATGCCGCGATCTTAACCACTTAAGGACCGGACCAATATGCTGCCTAAAGACCCAAGGTGTTTTTACAATTCGGCACTGCGTCGTTTTAACAGACAATTGCGCGGTCGTGCGACGTGGCTCCCAAACAAAATTGGCGTCCTTTTTTTACCCACAAATAGAGCTTTCTTTTGGTGGTATTTGATCGCCTCTGCGGTTTTTATTTTTTGCGCTATAAACAAAAATAGAGTGACAATTTTGAAAAAAATGCAATATTTTTTACTTTTTGCTATAATAAATATCCCCCAAAAACATATATAAAAAATTTTTTTTCCTCAGTTTAGGCCGATACGTATTCTTCTACCTATTTTTGGTAAAAAAAATCGCAATAATCGTTTATCGGTTGGTTTGCGCAAAATTCATAGCGTTTACAAAATAGGAGATAGTTTATTGCATTTTTATTATTATTTATTTTTTTTACTACTAATGGCGGCGATCAGCGATTTTTTTCGTGACTGCGACATTATGGCGGACACTTCGGACAATTTTGACACATTTTTGGGACCATTGTCATTTTCACAGCAAAAAATGCATTTAAATTGCATTCTTTATTGTGAAAATGACAGTTGCAGTTTGGGAGTTAACCACAGGGGGCGCTGTAGGATTTAATGTTCACCTAGTGTGTGTTTACAACTGTAGGGGGGTGTGGCTGTAGGACTGACGTCATCGATCGAGTCTCCCTTATATAAGGGATCACTCGATCGATACGCCGCCACAGTGAAGCACGGGGAAGCCGTTCTTCAGCTCCGGGGAGCGATCGCGAGGGAGCGGCTATAAACGAATAGCCGCGCCGTCGTCCCGGATCGCTCCCCGCGGGAACCCGAGCGCCGCATGTCGCGCGGGGGGGGTCCCGATTGGACCCCCCGACCCGCGGAAAGGCAGGGACGTACATGTACGCCAATGTGCCTGTACGTGCCATTCTGCCGACGTAAATGTACATGCGGTGGTCGGGAAGGGGTTAAAGGGGACATATATATATATATACGTCCTTCTGCCTGTCCGTGCGATGCCGTCAACGTATGTAGTCGTGCGCTGATCGGCAAGCAGTTAAAAGTTGCATCAAAGTAGTACAAGGCACCTTTTCAAAGTTGTTGCAACTCTAAGTTGCATCGTTTTGAACGGTTGCCATTGAAAAGAATGGTCGGCGACTTGTCATGTGACTTTGATATCCAAAGAAGCACGAGTGCGAATGAAGCCTTATCAAAGACAAAATGATTCATAAGTTGACAGAATCAGCATCTGTATAAAGGGATGCGACTATTTAGCCTTTTATAGTCACCGAAGATGTATATTGTTCCACCCCAACCCAGTCCAGCTTTATTTACATGGATGCTTACACTTGGTACTCTGGGGATAAGTCCTACCAAGATGGATGCTGGCTTTGGTTACCCTGGTGACAGTTGAAACCAATCAGTGGCCTGGCCTCACACACACACACACATTCAAGATTAGGCAGTTGAGAGCGTCAGTTAGAGCTGCTTCTGGGACACGGATGGTTGCTGCTCCATACCTCGGTGAGTTTTAACCAATTTTGCCTATTTCTGGGTATTTAGGGCCAGATCCACAAAAGGGATACGCCGGCGTATCTACTGATACGCCGTCGTATCCCTGTTTCTATCTATGCGCATAGATATTCCTAAGATCCGGCAGGTGTAATTGTTTTACACTGCCAGATCTTAGGATGCAGTACCGCGGCCGCCGCTGGGGGGAGTTCGCGTCGTAATCCAGCGTCGGGTATGCAAATTAGGAGTTACGTCGATCCTCAAAGCTTTTTCGCGTTCGCTACGTCGCCGCTACGTTAGTTTCCCATCGCTTAGTTACACTTTTGTGAGGCAGCCCTACTTTTACACAGCAGGCGTTCTGCTGTGTAAAGTATGGCCGTCCTTCCCGCGTCGAATTTTAAAATTTTACGTCGTTTGCGTAAGCCGTACGGGAATACGGAAATACGCTACGCGCCGTTCAAAAAATGACGTCACATCGCGCAATGCACGTCGGGAAAAAAGCGTCGGGAGCATGCGCAGTACGTCCGGCGCGGGAGCGCGCCTAATTTAAATGGGACTCGCCCCATTTGAATTGGCCCGCCTTGCGCCGGACGGATTTGAGTTACACCGCCGCAAATTTCCAGGTAAGTGTTTTGTGGATCGGTACCTAACTTAGGAAATTTGCGGCAGTGTAACTTAAATCTAAAAAGTTACGTTGCGCTGCCGGGCTGTGGATCTGGCCCTTAGAGCCCTTTCACACTGGCACCGCACCGCTTTAGAGGTAAAGCGCCGCTAGTTTTAGCAGCGCTTTAGCATCGTTTTTACTTGCGCTTTTCGGCCACTAGCAGGAGCGATTTTAACCCCCGCTAGCGGATGAAGAAAGGGTTAAGACCCCTTTCACACTGGAGCGTATTGCAGGCGCTATATCGTTAAAAATAGCGCCTGCAATCTGCCCTAAAACAGCTGTCACATTCACTCCACTGTGTGAAAGCCCGAGGGGCGTTCACACTGAAGCGGTACGCTAGCAGGACGGTAAAGAAAAGTCCTGCTAGCCGCATCTTTGGAGCGGTGTGTTTACCGCTCCTGCCCATTGAAATCAATGGGACAGCGCGGCTATACTTCAACAGTGCATTGCGGACGGTTTTAACCCTTTCTCGGCCGCTAGCGGGGGGCAAAACCACCCTGCTAGCGGCCGAAATGCGCCACGAAAATCCGATACACTGCTTCTAAACCGCTCCAAAGATGGTGGTCGCAGGACTTTTTCTAACGTCCTGCCAGCGCAGAGCTCCAGTGTGAAAGCACTCAAGGCATTTTTCAGGCGCTTTTTACGCCTTTAGCACCTCTAGCCCTTTAGCGCCTGAAAAACGCCTATAGTGTGAAAGGGGTCTTAGTGCTATACATTGTAGAGATTGGTCATATCTGAATAATTTTCTACCTTGTTGGAGAATCCCTTTGTCCTTATGAAACCTGACTGGAATACTGCCAGGACGTTGGTAGGTACTCCCGGGATGTTGATAGGTACTCCCAGGACATTGCTAGGTACTCTCAGGACATTGGCAAGTACTCCCGGAACGTTGCTAGGTATTCCCGGGACGTTGCCAGGTACTCCCGGGACGTTGCTAGGTACTCCTGGAACGTTGCTAGGTACTCCCGGGACATTGCTAGGTACTCCCAGGACGTTGCTAGGTACTCCCGAAACATTTCTAGGTAGTCCTGGGACGTTGCTAGGTACACCCGGGACGTTGCTAGGTACCCCCGGGACGTTGCTAGGTACTCCCGGGATGTTGCCAAGTACTCCCAGGACATTGCTAAGTACTCCTGGGACGTTGCTAGGTACTCCCAGGACGTTGCTAGGTACTCCTGGGACGTTGCTAGGTACTCCCGGGACGTTGCCAAGTGCTCCCAGGACGTTGCTAGGTACTCCCAGGACGTTGCTAGGTACTCCCCGGACGTTTCCAAGTGCTTCCAGGACGTTGCTAGGTACTCCCGGGACATTGCTAGGTACTCCCGGGACATTGCTAGGTACTCCCGGGACGTTGCCAAGTGCTCCCAGGACGTTGCTAAGTACTCCCAGGACGAAAAAAAAAGCGTATATTGATTGGTTTGCACAAAATTTATAGCATCTACAAACTATGGGATAGATTTATGGACATACTATTTTTTTATAATTTTTACTAGTAATGGCGGCAATCAGCGATTTTTTTAGCCGGACTGCGACATTGCGGCGGACAAATCGAACACTAAGTGACACCATTTTTTTGGGGACCAGCGGCACCAATACAGTGATCAGTGCTAAGAATATACACTGTCACTGTTCTAATAAACACTGGCAGGGAAGGGGTTAACATCAGAGGAAACGGTTATTTCTCGGGGTAACTGGGGGACCCGGTACCGGAGTATAAGCCGAGTTTTTCTCAGCCCCCCTCGACTTATACTCAAGTCACGGTTTTGCATCTGATCTCCCGGATTTGGGGACCCATTACTGGCCGGCCGTAGGTCCCCTGGACCCCAAACTTGCCACACATGTAGCCCCAGTTCTCCTCTTTTTTTTTTTTGTTTGGCCCACCCTGGTGGTCCAGGGTGGGCTTCCCTGGTGGTCCAGTGTGGCGATCCGAGGGGGGGCTGCACTGATAAACAATCAGCGCGAACCCCCCCTGTCAGGAGAGCCGCCGATCGGCTCTCCTCTACTCGCGTCTGTCAGACGCGAGTGAGGAAGAGCCATCAACGGCTCTTCCTGTTTACATCGTGATCAGCCGTGATTGGACACGGCTGATCACGTGGTAAAGAGTCTCCGCCGAAGGCTCTTTACCGAGATCGGAGATGCAGGGTGTCGGACTGACACCCCGCATCACCGATCGCCGTGCTGCGCGCCCCCACGGGCGCGCGCGGCATGAAATCCTGCAGGACGTCCATGGACGTCCTGTCAGGATTTCAGAACCACTTCCCGGACGTAAATCGGCTATAGGCCGGGCGGGAAGTGGTTAAATGATAAAATTAATAAGTGACTTCTGTGTACTAAGCTAAGGACTCATATCTCTGGAGAGGTTATTGTATTTTAATGCCTAAGTGCTCAGTCTATGTTAAATGCCGATTGTAAGCTAACAGATCTGCCAGACAGAGATCTGTGTGTGTGGTGGCTCAGCAGACCAGTCTGCGGACAAACTGTTGGGTGGTGGCAGGCTATCCATTATTGTGTGTCTGGTGTGTGGGTGTGGGGACAGTGGGAAGAGTGATTAACACCGGGGTTCAAGCTTGCAGGATAGCTGGAGGAATCCTAGAAGTGTGTAGTAATTGCTAGACCCTTAGCGTGCACCAGATTGTATGTAAGATTTGTATCTGCCTGTGTGTGGTCAGTCAGCTGGATTGGAGTGGAGTCTCCCTCTAGTGGTGGCCAAAGGTAATGCGGGCTGTGAAAGTATCACAGCCAGTCTTGCATAAACAGTAGAAATTCCCCCCTTATTCCTTTAGTTCTTCATATAGCCCCGTCACATAACGCCCGTCGCGGTTAGTTAGTTGCCGCTGGCGGGCGCGATCGTGACATATATTGTTTTTTTTATTTTTAGGTATAAGGTAAACATCATTCAGCAACTGAGAACATCATCGTAATAAGCGCCCAGGATCCCCTGCAATCCAATCCGCTCACATCTAGTAAGTATAAGGTGAGCGGGTCTTACAACACACTCCTATGTATTTGCTAGTACTGACTCACCTTCCTTTTAGGCTTAGCTTACACTTGCAGTCAGGGCCGCCATCAGGGGGGTACAGGCAGTACACCTGTAAGGGGCCCCAAGCATCATCTTAACCCCCCCACCCCCGTAACCAAGGCCATCTTTAATGTTGATTGGACCCTGGGCAAAAAAAAAATCTTGGGGGGTTCCCCCCCCCCCCCCATGCAATTTTGCTCTCCACCTGCTCTGAGACATACAATAAATATAAGCTAGACTTGAAATCAGTTTACTGTATCAGATCAGGCAGTGATGAATGTGATTGGTTGCCAGAGGTTACAGCATATCATTACCACTTACTGACTGGTTGCTAGAGTTTTATCGTATTTAGCGTATTGCAGGCGCTCTAGCGTTAAAAATAGCGCCTGCAATCTGCCCTAAAACAGCTGTCACATTCACTCCAGTGTGAAAGCCCGAGGGGCGTTCACACTGGTGTGTTGCGCTAGCAGGACAGTAAATAAAAGTCCTGCTAGCAGCATCTTTGGAGCGGTGTGTTTACCGCTCCTGCCCATTGAAATCGATGGGACAGCGTGGCTATACTTCAGCAGTGCATTGCGGACGGTTTTAACCCTTTCTCGGCCGCTAGTGGGGGGTAAAACACACCCTGCTAGCGGCCGAAAGGTGCCTCGGCTTATATTCGGGTCGGCTTATACTCGAGTATATGCTGTAGATTTTTTTTGCAAGTCCAAAAAAAAAAAAACAGATTCTGCTAGAAATCCTGCGAGCTTGTTCCTCGTTTTTCATTCTCAAGCATTATCAGCCCTGCCCAATTCACCTCTGTGAACTACTGACCACCTTCCCCTATGTTATGGAGGATGAAGGGGGAGTCGTTCTATAGGCCAAACCAGAAACAAGCAACCTAGGGCTAAAGCTGCATTGTAACACCCTAGAAGAGGAAGCATGTAAGTGACAGATCAATAAAAAATAAATAAAGAATAAGAATAAAGAAAAATAAAACACCACATCCAAGGACTGGTAAGCCACATTAAGGCCCCATTCACACCTCCGCGACAAAACGCCCGACGCCGGACGCTCGTGCCGCTGGAGGGGAGAATTCCCATTGCTGTCTATGAGATGATCCACATCTCAGACGCCGTACGCCTGCCGCCTGAAAAAAAGTCCCGGACCCTTTTTTTCAGGCGGCATTGGCGTTCGGCCATACAAAGCAATGGGAAGGCTTTGTTGAAAAAAAAAAATAAAAGTTACACACTCGCGGCAAAATACGCCGCGTACGCGGCGAATCTTGTCGCGGAGGTGTGAATGCAGCCTTAATATCTATATTGTTTTTTTCATTTTTAGGTATAAGGTAAACATCATTCAGCAACTGAGAACATCATCGTAATAAGCGCCCAGGATCCCCTGCAATCCAATCTGCTCGCATCTAGTAAGTATCCTATGTATTTGCTAGTACTGACTCACCTTCCTTTTAGGCTTAGCTTACACTTGCAGTAGGGGGAGTGGTAAGAAATAGAAGATCAAGCTTCATATTAAACCCCCCCCCCCCCCTCCGTAACCAGGGCCATCTTTAATGTTGATTGGACCCTGGGCAAAAAAAAATCTTGGGGTCCTCCCCCCCCCCATGCAATTTTGCTCTCCACCTGCTCTGAGACATACAATAAATATCAGCTAGACTTGAAATCAGTTTACTGTATCAGATCAGGCAGTGATGATTGCGATTGGTTGCCAGAGGTTACAGCATGTCATTACCACTTACTGACTGGTTGCTAGAGGTTACAGCACACATTACTGCTCACTGATTGGTTGCTAGAGGTTACAGCACATCATCTCTTCACCGCATATGAATGCCACCTTTATTTACATATGAATGCCACCTTTATTTACATATGAATGTCATATGTATTTACATATGAATGCCGCCAACCTCAGCTATTTACATATGAATTCTGCCACTATTTACATATGAATGATCCCGTCATTTACATATGAATAACAGTTATTTACATGTAAACACAGGGTCTGCAGGTGAGTCATCTGTACACAACAATAGGGCAGAGCTGGGCAGCATTTCACACTGAGATATCAGGACACAGCAAAGGCCTAAAACTTCAAGGGACAAGGGAATTTAAACTGGGATAGTTGGCAAGTATGAGGCAGCTGCTTTGGGCCCCACAACAATGACAGAGCCCAGGGCAGCTTCCCCTTTTGCCCTGCCTTAAAGACGGCCCTTCCCCTAACTGCAAAGGCATCTAGACAGGGTTGTACATAAGCTGCGGCGAAAATTATCCCTCCTCCTCCCCCGTTGCATTCATTGGGCAGTACATCCAGCAAACATAACCCATCCAAATGAATGTATCACAACCACAGGCCAAGCCCTAGGCCAGGGATCCTCAAACCACGGCCCTCCAGCTGTTGCAGAACTACACATCCCATGAGGCATCGTAACACACTGACATTCACAGACATGACTAGGCATGATGGCCATTGTAGTTCCTGAACATCTAGAGGGCCGTAGTGTGAAGACCCATGCTCTAGGCTCACGGTTGCTGAACCTTTATTCCCTTTTCAAGAAATCGACTGAGCTCTAAAAAAAAAAAATTTAGGAGGCAATCGTATCGCCTCCTAAATACCTGTCAACTGTGCTTGTGCCGCCCTGTGAAAAGTGATCTACCTAGAATCGCTCTTCAAAGATCGATGCAGCTCCTGCCTGCGCAGGGATGCACTCACCCCAGCACACAGGCAGAGTGCTGGAATGTACACTGAGCTGCGCTTGCATGTATATTCCTCAGGCTATTGCGAATAGGCAGCTTAGTGTATTTTATTGCATTCCATGTCTCTTCTGCATTAAAGAGCCTGCCTGTTTGCCATTTTTATTTTTCCTCTAATTCCACTTAACCGGTTAAGACCCGGACCATTATGCAGGTTAAGGACCTGACCCCTTTTTGCGATTCGGCACTGCGTCGCTTTAACTGTTGATTGCGCGGTCATGCGACGTGGCTCCCAAACAAAATTGGCGTCATTTTTTTCCCACAAATAGAGCTTTCTTTTGGTGGTATCTGATCACCTCTGCGGTTTTTATTTTTTGCGCTATAAACAAAAATAGAGCGACAATTTAAAAACATATTTTTCTCTTTCGTTCATAGACGGACACAGCCTTCTTTGACCTTAGGGTTATGCTTCTTCCTACCAGGAGAAATCTCCTGGTAGGAAGAAGCATAACCCTAATGTCAAAGAAGGCTGTGTCCGTCTATGAACGGAAGAGAAAATAGGATTTTTGTACTCACCGTAAAACCCATTTTAAATTGTCGCTCTATTTTTGTTTATAGCGCAAAAAATAAAAACCGCAGAGGTGATCAGATACCACCAAAAGAAAGCTCTATTTGTGGGGAAAAAAGGATGCCAATTTTGTTTGGGAGCCACGTCGCATGACCACGCAATCAACAGTTAAAGCGACGCAGTGCCGAATCGCAAAAAGGGGTCAGGTCCTTAACCGATACGTATTCTTCTACATATTTTTGGCAAAACAAAAAATTGCAATAAGCGTGTATTGAATGGTTTGCACAAACGTTATAGTGCCTACAAAATAGGGGATAGAATTATGACTTTTTAAAAAAAAAAAAATTGTGGTTAAAGCCTACACACGACCGATTTTCACGACGAGAAAAACGACAACGTGAAAAATAACGAGAAAAAATAGAGCAGGTTCTAAATTTTTAATGGCCATTTTTCTTGTCTCAAAAAATGCTCTGGAGCCTACACACGACCGTTTTTCACAACCAATTTAAAAAATAGCATTTTTCTCATCATGAAAAACGGTCGTGTGTACGCGGCATCAGCCTCTGCCCACTTTTTTTTTTAGATATATAGAAGAGTCTGCTTGTCACTATGTCTTGCCTTTATCTTGAATAGGGTTACAGTGGTACAGATCTTTAAAGTAAATGGACACGTCAATCAGTGTGACATCTGTCAACACAGAACAGGATGAAGGAGAACGTCTTGCTGCCGTTTTCAACTACCAAAAGGCCTACCTGAAACTCATAGATGATCACCTATGCATGGCCACACTGAAAGATTTCGAAGATCGGCTGGATCTGCTCAGGAAAAGTAATTTTTTCATCACCATCCTGCCCAAAAAAACATTTACGGGTTTGGAATATGTCAAAACGGAGCTGCTTTTACACCCTCAGAGATACAAACATATGAAAGAAATGGGTACAGACCAGACCAAGATGCAGCTGTTTCTCCTAGAGAAATACTTGGAAGAGATGAAGGAAAGGCGATCAGAACTGGTGGAGATGGTCCAGGCAAATGAAGGAGAATTCTCTCTGACAAAGCAGCAGACCCTCAATCAAGATCTGTCTGGGCTAGGAAAGTTGGTGAATGATTTTCAGAACATGTCAGTGCGTGGACCACTGCACATTAAACACCAACTTATTGTAACAACTACATTCCACCACCTTCCCTCCTTAAAGCTGTTCTTGAACACCAAACGGCCAGTGACGTTTCATCGATCAGAGTCAATGGCTTTTGACAATTGGACTTTTCTGAGTTGGCATGTTTCCGGGCATCGTCTGCTGACAGACAGTTTTGAAGTGCACTTTCAACAGCTAAACCTACAATCAAATGAGGAGGCACACAGTGGTGTATATACTGTGGAGGGCAACACGTTAAATATCGACAATCTCCTGCCAGAAAAGACGTACCAGTTTTCCATAAGGAGGACCAAGACATGCAACCAAGTGTACGATGAGTGGTGCGACATCATTACACTGAGTACAAGGGAAGTCTGAGCACCTCCTGCTCCAAAATGCATTAGATGCCTACAAAACACAAGGTGACTCCAAGAACAATGAATAAAAGTAAATGAAAGAAGCTGTTGAGATGTCTGAGAGTTATTGCGCTACACACAGGAAGGTAGACTTGTGTCAGGGTTGAGTTGACCTGCTGGTGGCACTGGGGTTCACTTTGCAGATGGATGCAGTTCCAGTGTCCACCAGCAGGTGTCTCCCAGAAGCCAGCAGGTTCTGATCAACCACACCTGGCTCCAGCTGCCAGGTGGATATTTAAGGCTGCTCCTCCCTAAGGCTGGGTTCACACTACTACACTACTTTCATCCTACTTTGCTCTGTGTTCAATGTTTCCCTATGAGACCGTCTTGTAGTGTCCTACACAAGTCGGTCCGACTTTGAAAATGCTCCCTGTACTACTTTTGGTCCTACATTGATCCTACTTCAGGCCCATTAAATATCATTGAAGTGGACCAAAGTAGTATCCTGTTCATGAAAGTAGGATGGATGTAGGACCAATGTAGGATAAATGTAGGACCAATGTAGCAGAGCAAAGTAGGATGAAAGTAGTGTAGTAGTGTGAACCCAGCCTCAGGCTGAGTTCACACTTGTCCGACAAACGGTCCTACATTGGGAGCCTCATGTAGCATGACGTGTGAAAATCAATGTTTCCCTATGAGAGCTGTCTTAACTGGTCCTACACAAGTCGGTCTGACTTTGAAAATGCTCCCTGTACTACTTTTGGTCCTACATTGATCCTATTTCAGCCCATTGAATATCATTGAAGTCGGACCAAAGTAGTATCCTGTTCATGAAAGTAGGATGGATGTAGGACCAATGTAGGATAAATGTAGGACCAATGTAGCAGAGAAAAGTAGGATGAAAGTAGTGTGAACCCCATGGCGTCACTATCCTGTCTGCTTGCCTCCTTGCTACTAGCTTGTGCCTGATAACTTTCCTGAACCTTCCAGTGTCCTGATCCATCCTGCACCCCTCTGCCTTGTTCCATGCCCTTGTACCCAGTGGTGTCCCCTTGAAAGGAAGAGTGATACATTGGTTAAGTTGGATTTAGAAATCAAAACCGTTAAAGAGTTATTGGTACCCTTTAAAAGTGGGGAGGAATATAAAGAATGCTCCAGTAACCGACTAAAAACCATTGAAAAGGAAGAAAAGGATCAAAAAGTAAAAAAGAAAAAGAAATATAAATCGAGATGTGGAGGATTATGAATCTGGATTGATATTTATGTGGCAAAAGAAGATAGCCAGTGACAACAATAATGGGGACGGGATTGACACTACCCCCTAGTTTTCTGGGGCAGGTATTCCTTCCAGTTCCTCTCAACCCTCCCAAGCCTCTACACAGAGGGAAGGGCAGGCTGGTACATCTGGGCAGAATGTTTCACAACAGCGCCCCAAGGCCAAACCCAAAAACTTTAAGAAGGGTGTAGTTCAAAGTAACACCCCATCTAAAGGTACATCTAAACCTCCAAGTACGAGACAGGATTTCCAGTATTATCATTACAGGAGTGATTCTCCACGTAATTGGGACCATGTTCCTTTGAGACCACCCCCCCAACGTACCAGTCGTGGCCAAGGGAACCCTGATTTTCAATATGGAAGAGAGGGGAATTTTGAATATAACATCCCAATTCAAAACAGATTCTTCCCTTTAGCTGACTCAGTGGGCCCCTATGGATATGGTCCAAGAGAGGTGACTCACAGCAATTGGGATAGGCCAATTCCGCCGCCCGGTTTCAGTCAACCGGAGAGTGGTTTTTGCAATTCCAGACCTGATTACCCAGAGGGTCCCCCTTTTCATCGGTCAAATCAAAATTGGGGTTTTTCCCATGAGTCAACGAGGCCCAAGAAGGCCTATAGAACCAAGAGAGGGGTCAGAGGGGGGCCCAAGCATCCAAAAAGAAAGCGAGTCTAGGTACGGGTATCTTTAATCTGAGCCAACAGGTACTATCGGACTCAGAAAAGAAATTACGCGATAAGGGTCTGAACTTTGCTCCTCCGAGAAATCTGAGCAAGTTTCAGACCTTTATGGATGTCCACAAATTCACAAGAAAGCTGAGCATCAAGTGACACTTTCTATCGAACCCCATCCGTGAAGGGCCCAAACCCCCCCTGAGTTCAAGCATACCAACTTAGCTAATGCTTCGCTTTTTAACCCTCCTGGGTCACTTGCAGCCAGTATTAGTCTTTCGGGATGTAGTGCTTAAAGACCTTGCAAATATCAAAATTAACAAGGCCCGAATGTACAGATATCTTGAAATTGGATTGGAAACACTTTGCTCGAATAAGTCCCTTATTATAAGACCTGCGGATCAAGGGAGGAGGGATTGTCATCTTAGACAGGTGTGATTACCTAAAAGAAATGCATCGCATTGTAGATGACCGAGATACCTACACCCCTTTGAGCCGAGACCCTGTGGTCAAATATACAGTGCCTTGCGAAAGTATTCGGCCCCCTTGAACTTTGCGACCTTTTGCCACATTTCAGGCTTCAAACATAAAGATATAAAACACATTTTTTTTTGAAGAATCAACAACAAGTGGGACACAATCATGAAGTGGAACGAAATTTATGGGATATTTCCAACTTTTTTAACAAATAAAAAAACTGAAAAATTGGGCGTGCAAAATTATTCAGCCCCTTTACTTTCAGTGCAGCAAACTCTCTCCAGAAGTTCAGTGAGGATCTCTGAATGATCCAATGTTGACCTAAATGACTAATGATGATAAATAGAATCCACCTGTGTGTAATCAAGTCTCCGTATAAATGCACCTGCACTGTGATAGTCTCAGAGGTCCGTTTAAAGCGCTGAGAAGTTTAAAGCCGGATTTGGATACAAAAAGATTTCCCAAGCTTTAAACATCCCAAGGAGCACTGTGCAAGTGATAATATTGAAATGGAAGGAGTATCAGACCACTGCAAATCTACGAAGACCTGGCCATCCCTCTAAACTTTCAGCTCATACAAGGAGAAGACTGATCAGAGATGCAGCCAAGAGGCCCATGATCACTCTGGATGAATTGCAGAGATCTACAGCTGAGGTGGGAGACTCTGTCTATAGGACATCAATATAGACTCAATCACCTCCCGGGTGGGCAAGTACATCGACTTTTTTCTGCAACCCTTGGTCCAAAACATTCCCTCTTTCATTAGACACCCCAAACAAGTCATTAACATACTATCTGGTTTATCACCCAAAAGTGGTCTTTGGTTAGTCACGGCGGATGTGACTTCCTTGTACACCATTATTCCCCATGAGCTAGGTTTTGAGGCTGTTAGGTTGTATCTGACGCAGGGTTCAGATTTAGACCCTGTCCAGATCGAGTTTATCATGACTTTGCTGCAATATGCAGCCAGTCACAATTATTTTTGGTTTGACCATTGTTTTTTTCGCCAGGATAGAGGAGTTGCCATGGGGGCCAAGTATGCCCCCAGCCTGGCGAACCTCTTCATGGCTAAGTGGGAGGAGGACATCGTTGATGCATGCCGGAGGCCCGAGATATTACTCTGGGCAAGGTATATCGACGACGTCCTCCTCCTATGGGATGGCAACAAGGAGGATCTGAATGGGTATATGTCATTACTTAATGATAATACCAGGGGCATCAAATTTACTTTTGAAGCCAGTCAAGATACGGTTAATTTTCTGGATCTTAATATCAAGGTTGTGGGTAACAGTTTTGTAACTACAACCTTCTTTAAGCAAACGGTACCAACAGCCTAGGGAGACACAGAGTCCTCCTATGATGTCACCAGCAAAGCAAGGACAGAGAGCACCTGAAGGTATGAGCATCTTATCAGTGTCCAGAAAGTAACTACCAGCTGAGAGGAACTGGCTGACAGAGGATTGCCCTTAAAGGGAACAACATGAGTCAGACTTTGTCTCGTGGTATCGTCCACCACAAGGCCCAGACTAATGCCGCGTACACACGGTCTGAATTTCCGACAACAAATGTTCGATGTAAGCTTGTTGTCGGAAAATCCGATTTGGGTCTGTTCATACAGATGCACAAACAGAACACACGTTTAGATGTGTTTAACAAACCATTGCAAATAAATCACAAGACTCTAGACCCGCTCTATCAGGAAGAAATTCCTGATTTAAACGGGAATTTCAACTGCAGGTTAATAGAATTAAAGCGGAGCGCCACCCAAAAGGGGAAGCTTTACTTGTTCGCACCCTCCTTCACTACCACATTTGGCACTTTTTTTGGTGGGGGAGTGGGTATCTGGTTTTGACAGTTACACGCTCCCAGTCCTGGGTAAGATTGCAGAGTATTTCACACCTTCCCCCCGCTGCCCTCTGGGGGACACACACACACCTAGATGGTGGGACCATTCAGGAAGCCAAGCACAAGGCAATTCAGAAGGTGTTAGGAGGTAGAATACTGGCAATTGTTGCTATCAGGCCTCGTACACACGACCAGACATGTCCGATGAAAACGGTCCGCGGACCGTTTTCATCGGACATGTCTGCTGGGGGATTTTGGTCTGATGTGTGTACACACCATCAGACCAAATTCCCTGCGGACAGAATACGCGGTGACGTGACGATGATGCGGCGACGTGCGCGACCCAGGAAGTTCAATGCTTCCACGCATGCGAGGGATTTCGGCCCAGCGGACATGTCCGATGAGTCGTACTAACCATGGACAGACAGGCTTCCAGCGGACATGTTTCTTAGCATGCTAAGAAACATTTGTCCGCTGGAAACCTGTCCGCTAGCCCAGGAATCCGGTCTGCTAGGCCGTACACACGGTCGGACAAGTCCGCGGAAACTGGTCCGCGGATCAGTTTCAGCAGACATGGCCGGTCGCGTGTACGAGGCCTCAGGGGAAGTAACAGTGCCCCATTAATAGTGCCAGGAGGAATAGTGTCCCATTTTTGGTGTCAGTGGGAGAAATGGTGCCCCATTATTGGTGTCAGTGAGAGGAATGGTGCTCTATTATTGGTGTCAGTCTGAAGAATAGTCCCATATATTAGGAGGTGGAATAGTGCCAATTGTTGATATCAGGAGAAGGAATAGTGCCCCATCATTGGTGTCAGTGAGAGGAATGGTGCTCTATTATTGGTGTCAGTCTGAAGAATAGTCCCATATACTAGGAGGTGGAATAGTGCCTATTGTTGATATTAGGAGAAGGAATAGTGTCCCATCATTGGTGTCAGTGAGAGGAATGGTGCTCTATTATTGGTGTCAGTCTGAAGAATAGTCCCATATACTAGGAGGTGGAATAGTGCCTATTGTTGATATTAGGAGAAGGAATAGTGTCCCATCAATGGTGTCAGTGGAAGGAATGGTGCTCCACTGTTGCATACCTCCCAACTTGTTGCGATGGGAACGAGGGACACCTATCAGCAAAAGTATGCAGACATGGGACACACCCCTTTCCACGCCACCCTTAATAGAGTATTACACACTAAAAATCATTAGTTAAACCCACTTTTTTTAACCACTACTAATCCTTTATACTTGTTTTTGAACTTTACAAATGCAGCAATTTAGAAATCGAATGAAAGGTTTAGCGCTGGGAAACAGTTTTTGTAAGATAAATAGTGCATTTTATATACAATTATAAAGATCAGACCAAAATGAGGAACAAATGAGGAAAGAGGGACAGAGGGACATTACCTCAAAATCAGGGACAGTTGGGAGCTATGCTATTGGTGTCCAAGGGCCGGGTAAAGGCAAGGGCAAGGCAGCAGTTTGGAAACCACTGTCCTAGGACAATAGCAAAGAAAGAAAAAATGGAGGCATGCTGGGTAGAGGAGGGGTTATCCTGGTCTGGCCTACATTATTTTTGTTTGCCAGGGTTCACTGCTCCTGTAGGTGGCTGTATAACCCAACAGTATATGACTTCCTGTGTTCCTCAATGAACAAGAATGAAAAAGTATTTCTAATATCTCTCAACAATTTTTTATGCTTAAACAAAGGAGTGGTGTGATGAACAGCAGAATCTTGACATGGATGGCATAGGATGGCTTTAGTCCAGGGGTCTCAAACTGGCGGCCCTCCAGCTGTTGCAAAACTACAAGTCCCATCATGCCTCTGCCTAAGGGAGTCATGCTTGTAACTGTCAGCCTTGCAAAGCCGCATGGGACTTGTAGTTTCGCAACAGCTGGAGGGCCGCCAGTTTGAGACTCCTGCAAGTTTAATCAAACAGTGAAAGAAAAGAAAAATCACACAAGATCAGTGTTTCAGTGTTTTATTCCGCCCGTTACATCATCCAGTGACTCCTTCCAGTGAATAGCCATACAGGGTTCAGTTACTAGCAATACAGGCAGTTCCCTGTGTACATCCAGGCATTATAAACACAGGAAAAAATGAGCCAAACATATCAAAAACATAAACTACATAACAAGTCAACTTTATATCCTAATAAACCTCTCTCACTGGCATTGCTATAGAGATTCATTGTGGGCTTACAAACAACTCCCTTTTCCAAGATACTTTGGAGCGATATCATAAAAAATGCTCCAGTGAAAGAGTCAATGCGGGACATTTCAGTTCTGAGTGCGTACCGGTGGGCAGAATCCATTCATCAGATCCTAGGTTCCACTCACCAACCTGAGCCATTACAGGCACGTGAGTCACTGCACGTCCTTCATCAATCTTTAAGCAGCACTTTAGGTACCTTAAAGTTAGCTTAAGACATGCTAACGTAGCAATCCCAGTCAATGTCATCACTTGTCATCCTACTAGCATGCCTTGGGCACCGTTTAGAATACCTTAAAGGGGTTGTAAAGGTTTGTTTTTTATTTTCGAAATCGGTTCCTTTAAGCTCGTGCATTGTTGGTTCACTTACATTTTCATTCAATTTCCCTTCTAAATGTTTTTCTTTGTCTGAATTTCTCACTTCCTGTTCCTCCTCAGTAATCTTGCCCCCATCATCCAAGCCATTCTGACTGGGGGTGAGTCAGCGTGCTCGCCTCCTCTCTTGGGACTACATCCCTGCGGGGAGACGCTGGGGGTTAGTCGGTGTGCTCACCCCCTCCATTGGTACTACATCCCTGCGGGGAGACGCTGGGGGTTAGTCAGCGTGCTCGCCTCCTCCCTTGGGACTACATCCATGCGGGGAGATGCTGGGGGTTAGTCAGTGTGCTCACCCCCTCCCTTGTGACTACATCCCTGCGGGGAGACGCTGCAAAGCTTGCCCCCATTATCCAAGCCATTCTGACTGAGGGTTAGTCAGCGTGCTCGCCTCCTCCCTTGGGACTACATCCCTGCGGGGAGATGCTGGGGGTTAGTCAGTGTGCTCGCCTCCTCCCTTGGGACTACATCCCTGCGGAGAGACGCTGGGGGTTAGTCAGCGCAGACGCTGGGGGTTAGTCAGTATGCTCACCCCCTTCCCTTGGGACTACATCCCTGCGGGGAGACGCTGGGGGTTTGTCAGCGTGCTCACCCCCTCCCTTGGGACTACATCCCTGCGGGAAGATGCTGGGGGTTAGTCAGTGTGCTCACCCCCTCCCTTGTGACTACATCCCTGCGGGGAGAAGCTGCGAAGCTTGCCCTCATCATCCGAGCCGTTCTGGCTGGGGGTTAGTCAGCGTGCTTGCCCCCTCCCTTGGGACTACATCCCTGCGGGGAGATGCTGGGGGTTAGTCAGTGTGCTCGCCTCCTCCCTTGGGACTACATCCCTGCGGGGAGACACTGCGAAGCTTGCCCCCATCATCCGAGCCGTTCTGGCTGGGGGGTTAGTCAGCTTGCTCGCCTCCTCCCTTGGGACTACATCCCTGCGGGGAGACACTGAAGCGTCTCCCCGCAGAGATGTAGTCCCAAGGGAAGGGGGCGAGCACGCTGACTAACCCCCCAGCCAGAACGGCTCGGATGATGGGGGCAAGCTTACACTGAGGAGGAACAGGAAGTGAGAAATTCTGACAAAGAAAAAAAACATTTAGATGGGAAATTGAAGGAAAAAGGTAAGTGAATCAATAATGCACAAGCTTAAAGGAACCTATTTAGGAAATAAAAAACGAACCTTTACAACCAACCCCTTAATGTTAGCTTAAGACACGCCAACGTAGCATCTCAGTCAATATCATCACTTGTCATCCTAGCATGCCTTGGGCACCATTTAGCATACCTTAAGTCCCACTGTAGCTTGATGAATCAGGACTGTGGTCACTTTAACATTAAGGCAATCCCTATGGGAAATCCTATGGCTTGAGTCCTTGCAACATGCAAGAAGCCAGCGGGCCACTCACTCCAGCAGTGTGCGATCATAACCGATATACCAATTTTAGGGTGTGCTGATCCTTTAATTGCCATCTCTCTATAATAAGCCAGATATAATGGGGGGTTACCTTACTATATTAGTCACCTCCATCCTTCAGACTGTCAGTTTTCTTACAACTGAGATTACATGCCATCTGCTACCAGGAATCTCGTTAATTAAGAAACTGATAAAGTAAAAAAAAAAAAAAACAACACATGAGATGTAAATTGTTGCTTCTTTTATAAATATAAAATTCAAACAAAACGAATATTGGGCATCAAAATGTACTTTGCTTTCCACCAGGTTTTGATGATTTGGATTTGTTCTGAAAAATAAAGGAGCAAGATAAAAAAATGTTGATCTAAATAGTGACTGTAGCAAATCAGATGCAGTCAATGATCGGGTCTTTTGACAAGCTGTGGGAGCAGCAGCTGTAATACAAATAACAGGCAGGAGGGGAGATTCCTCCATATATGCTGTTTAGCATGGATGGGGGATTCCATTCATTTCTCTTGTGCAGCCTTGCTTCATGTACGGCTAGATATATAATACCTCCAGCTAAAACCTTATTTTGTTTGGAGAGCGTAGGGAAGAGTGGAGAACCTTTCGCTTGCCTATGTTGGGGAATTTTTCCATCACTTTGTTCTTGCCAGGCCAGGAAGACAAATACAACAGTAAAATCATTCTTTATTTAGAAGTGTAAAGGGAAGACTAGAACCCATATTACTTTTTTAGGAAGTGAGGGGCCGCCCCCCTTATGGAGACTCATATCGGAAGTGAGGGGCAGTCTCCCTTATGGAGGCTCAGATAGGAAGTGAGGGGCCCCCCTCCTTATTGAGACTCAGGTGGGAAGTGAGGGGCTGTCTCCTTTATGGAGATTCATATAGAAAGTGAGGGGCCGTCACCCTTATGGAGACTCAGATAGGAAGTGAGCGGCCGCCTCCTTTATGGAGATTCCTATAGCAAGTGAGGGGCCGTCTACCTTATGGAGATTCATATAGTAAGTGAGGGGCCGTCACCCTTATGGAGACTCAGATGGGAAGTGAGGGGCCACCTCCCTTATAGAGACTCAGGTGGGAAGTGAGGGGCTGTCTCCTTTATGGAGATTCAGATGGGAAGTGAGGGGCCGTCTCCCTTATGGAGACTCAGATGGGAAGTGAGCGGCCGCCTCCTTTATGGAGACTCAGATGGGAAGTGAGGGGCCATCTCCTTTATGGAGATTCATATAGCAAGTGAGGGGCCGTCTCCCTTATGGAGGCTCAGATAGGAAGTGAGGGGCCGTCTCCCTTATGGAGGCTCAGATAGGAAGTGAGGGGCTGTCTCCTTTATGGAGATTCAGATGGGAAGTGAGGGGCCGTCTCCCTTATGGAGGCTCATATAGCAAGTGAGGGGCCGTCACCCTTATGGAGACTCAGATGGGAAGTGAGGGGCTGTCTCCCCTATGGAGACTCAGATGGGAAGTGAGGGGCCGTCTCCCTTATGGAGGCTCAGATAGGAAGTGAGGGGCCGTCTCCCTTATGGAGGCTCAGATAGGAAGTGAGGGGCCGTCTCCCTTATGGAGATTCATATAGGAAGTGAGGGGCTGTCTCCCTTATGGTGGCTCAGATAGCAATGAAACTTGACAAAGGTTCTCCTCTACCCTACACAAAACAAAAAACAATAACTGGAGGTATACAGTAAAGCAACCATATCACCAAGCATACCCTCTCTAAGAAAAGGATTTATACCCGTCTGTCCAGCTTCCTGTTCCTCCGATCTTTACTCTCTTGCAGAAAAATGACCTCTTCCTGTCTAACACATTTCTGGTGCCCCCCCACCATGATCTACCATTTCTCCACCCAGCGCCCCCGTCACTACAGGACAAAAAAAAAACCCCATAGGGGTTGACTAAAGGAACCACAGCCCTGGGCAGGGGGGGACGCAGAAATGTTGAGTGTGAAAATTCTTCTGTAGCTTTTAAAACAAAGTGAAGATTGGAAGAACAGTTGGGCAGGAAGGGTGGGACTACAACTCCTCTTCTCTTGCAGGTCATGCTTTTTGACGCCTCCGATCAGCGCTGGTTTGGCTTTGCTCGGCTCCGGCACCCCACCCCCCCCACACCTCAGGCCAAACGTGGTATTGCACACCGCTTTGGCTTGAATCCTGCTCGTCTTGCGAGACAACTGAATCAGGATTTTTTTTTTTTTAAATACAGTGCTCGTATTGCGAAACGCTCATTAACCGCGTTACTCGCAATCCGAAGTTCCACTGTACTGGTTATCTGACTGTCATACCGATCCAATAATTTCAATGCATTTTAAGTCGCTTACTGAAATAAGCTTATCGAGAGTTAACTTCACGCTTTGCTGCCTTTTCTTGCTGCGTGCTTGCTCCTTGTCAAAAGTTTAGCAAATATTGAAGCTACTGGTGGCCAGGCAACCAGAATTTTCAGGAGGCGAGTAATGGCAGAACCAACCCATTGTTTTTCTCAGTATAGTTTGTCTTGAAATCTCATGTTCAATTGGACCAGTCAGGACACTACTGAAAAACTAGAATATAATAATGATTAAGAAACCAAACTCCAAATTACCCTGTACAGTGGAACCTCGGATTGCGAGTAACGTGGTAAACGGGTGTAGTACCGCGTTTGGACTGAGATAGGGGGGCGCCGGAGCCGAGCGGACCCGTTTGGAAAACCCCGGAAATACTCAGTTTCCGAGTTCAGCCGAGCTGTCCTCGGGCCTTTCAGTTTCCGAGGCTCTCCGGCGCGCCCCCCCACCTCTGGCCACATGCTGTATTGAATGCCATTGAAGTCAATGTGGAAAGAATTTTTTTTATTTCCATTGACTTCTATTGGGAAACTCGCTTTGATATGCGAGTACTTTGGATTACAAGCATTCTGGAACGGATTATGCTCGTAATCCGAGGTTCCACTATAATTGTTTTGGTGAACGCCTCTGGTACTTGTAACAATGCAAAATGCTAAAAAATAGTAGTCACATAAACAAAACTATATGTTTCTATTAGATAGAATATGACAAAGTGTCGTCTATGGATATATTTCCTATAATTGTGGGCATGTCGGTGAACAAATTTAAAGAGAAACTCTACCCAGAGACCTGGTTGTCACACTTTGGTGGGAAGATCTCAGACAGCGCTAAAGACCCAGTCAGGGATCAAAGGGTGCTTTACCCCACCCAATAACCATCTGTACATTTTTTTTGGCCTATTTGTAAGCTTCCGGTAATTGGTCTCATATGAAAGTTGTTGACTTCTCATTACCCTAAAAAATGGATCAGTACTGCGTATTGGACGGAATCATATTGTCAAAAGTATTGGGACACCTGCCTTTACACGCACATGAGCTTTATTGGAATCCCAGCCTTAGTCCATAGGGTTCAATATTGAGTTGGCCCCGCCCTTTGCAGATATAACAGCTTCAACTCTTCTGGGAAGGCCGTCCACAAGGTATAGGAGTGTGTCTATGGGAATGTTTGACCGTTCTTCCAGAAGCTAATTTGTGAGGTCAGGCACTGATGTTGGACGAGAAAACCTTGCTTGCAGTCTCCCCTCAAATTCATCCCAAAGGTGTTCTATGGGGTTGAAGTCACGTTCCTCCGCCCCAAACTCGCTCATCCATGTCTTTATGGACCTTCTTTGTGCACTGGTGTGCAGTCATGTTGGAACAGTAAGGGGCCGTCCCCAAACTGTTCCCACAAAGTTGGGAGCATGAAATTGTCCAAAATGTCTTGGTATGCTGACGCCTTAAGAGTTCTCTTCACTTGAACCAAGGGGCCAAGCCCAACCCCTGGAAAAAAACCCCACCCCACAATCCCCTTTCCACCTAATGATTTGGACCAGTGTACAAAGCAAGGTCCATAAAGACATTGATGAGTGAGTTTGGGGTGGAGGAACTTGACTGGCCTGCACAAAGTCCTCACTTCAACCTGATAGAACACCTTTGGGACAAATTAGAGCGGAGACTGTGAGCCAGGCCTTCTCGTCTAACATCAGTGCCTGACCTCACAAATGAGCTTCTGGAAGAATGGTCAAACATTCCCATAGACACACTCCTAAACCTTGTGGACGGCCTTCAGAGAACTTGACTGGCCTGCACAAAGTCCTGACTTCAACCCGATAGAACACCTTTGGGACAAATTAGAGCGGAGACTGCAAGTCAGATCTTCTCGCCCAACATCAGTGCCTGACCTCACAAATGAGCTTCTGGAAGAATGGTCAAACACTCCCATAGACACACTCCTAAACCTTGTGGACAGCCCTCCCAGAAGAGTTGAAGCTGTTATAGCTGCAAAAGGTGGGATAACTCAATATTGAACCTTTACGAAATAAGACTGGGTTGCCATTAAAGTTTATGTGTGTGTAAAGGCAGGTGTCCCAATACTTTTGACAATATAGTGTATTTTGAGCCTTTCCTATTGGTTCATAAAAAAACTGCCTGTTAGCTTGAATTCTAAACAAGTCTGTTCACCACCTTTCTAATGAACATCATAAAGAATAAACCTGCATGATCCCATAAGGGAAGCTTTGATGAAAGCTGAAAGTCTGTTGGGCTCCAGCGTTCATGGAAGCTTCTTAATGGGTACCGGCAAATGGGGTTCTCACCTGGTGCAACCTAAAGTTATCTACTTTGATAAACTTTGCAGGGCTGTCATATTTCCGATACATTCAAATTCCTGTGAGTACGAGCTCCTAGAAAGTGGCTAAACATTTTTGTACAATGCAGATATTGGATGATGATAACAACACTGAAGGTTTGGGGATTCCATCTTGGCCCCTTCTTTTAGAAAGCACGACCATCAGACTTTCCTAGGAGTGACCACAGGAAGATCTCACCACTAAGGCGTGAGGCTCTCTCTAATAATATTCAACGTTCTGTTTGGTGCTGGAACCATCTACGGCCGTATTCTGTGCAATGTGCCGCAGATCTGTAAAGCACAGAACTTCCCTAATCCTTCTTTGGTTCATCAGCTTCCTCCAGCTAAGCTCCCATCATCCATCACAGTCACATGACATGTCCAAACTGTTAAGGTACCAAATAATGAGGCTTTGCATCTCTAGTTCTGCATATCGTCTTCGGTCAGAGATGTCACCTCTATGGTGGTATGTTCATCCTCTCCATCCGCCGAGTCACAGGGCATGGCTACGAGGGTACCCCCGGCTGACGCTAACTGTGCAAAGTTCTGTATGGTGCCCAGCCCTGGCAAAGTGAGCAGCTGGATGGGACTCATCATTTTGAGAACGGTGTTGCTGTCTTGCATAGCCGCCGTGCTCAGGACGGTGAGGTTGGATGAGTCGGGGTGAATTTCCAGAGTGCTTGGGAAGGTGCTTCCCGAAGGGGCGAGGATAGTGTAGCCTCCTAAAACTGGGGAGGAAGGCGAGCTGCCTTGGCAAGTCGAGTTCTTGTTAATGGAGGAAGCAGACAGTACTTTACCAAATGGGATGCCGGTCAACTGAGAGAGGGACATTCCTTGGGGAAGGGTGATCTGTGTTGGCTGAGAAGATACTTGCGAGCTTATAGCAGCTGGGCCAGAGGTTGCACGGGTTAAGCGTGGCCGCTTGGCCGGAGGGGGCATGCTGACTGGGGTCAATGTCATCAACACGTTGTTCAGATGTTGAGACTTGTGCTTCAGCTCCTTGGCTCGTCTCCTGTGTTCATCACACTGCTGCTCCAGCGCTGTGGAGAAAAGGATTTCAACAACAATCAAGTGATTGTAAACTTTAATTTTTTTTTTTTTTTTTTTTTAACTACCATACATGTTATGCTTAGCTGATCTGCGGAATGGTTTTGCACAGAGCAGCCTCGATTCTCCTCTTCTTGGGTCCACCACCGGCGCTCCTGATCACATCCCCTCTGCAGAGTGCCCCCATAGTAAACCACTTGCTAGAGGGGCACTCGTGCAGGCTTGCTCCCAAGCTGGCTCTGTGTGTCCATTGACACACAGAGCATGATCCAGCCCCTCACTCACTGTGATTGACAGCAGTGGTACTCAATGACTGCTATCTCTGAGCCAATGAGCAGGGAGAGAGCCGAGAGTGCTGCTGTCCTTATGCACATCGCTGGATCAAGACTTGGTTTAGGTCAGTATAAGAGGTGGCCGGAAGGGGGGGGGGAGGGTGGCGTAGCTGATCATTGAAGGTTCTTTGTGCATATACTTTGGCTTCTAGAAACCAATAGAGAAAGAGTACCTGCTAAATCTCTGGTGTACTGCTCTCTAGAGCGGTCCATCTGGCTTTTGTTACTGGCCAGCACTTTCTTAATCAAATCCAATAAGCCGAAATTCTGGACAATGTTGTTGAGCAGCACAGCGTCTGAAAAATAGAAGAGGATACCAGCTGAAAGAAAAGAAACAGATTCAATCATGAGGGACGCGCAAGAGATCAAACATTAGTCCTTAAAAAGGCCCAGTCCCTGCTGTCTAATCACTTATAAGCCAACAGTGGCTCCAAATAAAAGGGTCCTAGAGAACACTCTCTTCTTGAAACACTCACCTTCTGCTTCGGCACCGACCCCTGCACTAATCCCCCTTCGCCACTAAAGGTCTACAAACTGAGGACATACTGTCAGAGCAAAGTATCATGGACCAGGCCTTTTTCTGACACTTTACAAGAGAAAATCAGTATTTTTTGCTAGCACCCCCAAACACTATATATATATATGTTTTAGCACAGACCATAGAAAATAAAATGGTGGTTGTGGTTTTTCAAATGCAAAAAAAGAAAACAAAAAAACATTATATACCCCAAACATTTTGTATAATATGAAAAATGATGTCACGTTGAGTAAACAGATACATGTCATGCTTTAAAATTGTGCATGCTCGTGGAATGGCACCAAACTACAGTTTTTTAAAAATCTCTATAGGCGATACTTTAAAATTTTTATTTCTACAGGTTACTAGTATAAGTTACAGAGGAGGTCTAGTGCTAGAATTATTGCTCTACCCTTAAAAGCAAGAAAGGAGGAAAGAAGAAAGAAGAAGAAAGAAGAAGAAAGAAAGAAAGAAAGAAAGAAAGAAAGAAAGAAAGAAAGAAAAAGGAAGGAAGAAAGAAAGAAAGAAAAAGGAAGGAAGAAAGAAAGAAAGAGGAAGGAAGAAAGAAAGAGGAAGGAAGAAAGGAGGAAGGAAGAAAAGAGGAAGAAAGAAAGGAGGAAGGAAGAAAGGAGGAAGAAAGAAGAAGGAAGAAAGAAAGAAGAAGGAAGAAAGAAAGAAGAAAAAAGAAGGAAGAAGAAAGAAGGAGGAGGAGGAGGGAGAAGGAGGAGAAGGAACCCAAAGTGAGGTCACAACGTCGCTGCGGTCCTCCTGGGGTAGGCAATCTCGGCCCTCCAACTGTTTTGAAACTACAGGTCCCATGAGACATTGCGAGACCCCGACGATCACAGGCATGACTCCTAGAGGCATGATGGGATTTGTTGTTTCACCACAGCTGGAGGGCCGAGGATTCCTACACCTGTTCTAGGCCATAGAGATGAGCGGAGTCCATATTTCCTTTGCTCATCGCTATGCCTAGCCACTGCGAGCACCAGATCGGTTTTCGGCTTCCTGATCTGCCAGGTAAGCCCAAAAACCACCGGCAAGCAGCGGGGATGTGGGACGAAACCTCCCATTTTTGTTTAGCATTTTTATTAGCAAGACCAGCGCCTGAGGGATAAAATTCTAATGGGGTTATGGCATCTAGCTACAACCATAAACCCGATATTCAACGTTAAAAGTAATGACGTTTTTTTCCAGTTAGGGAAAGGGGCACTCACACACAGCGGAAGACGATCGGCAGGTACACAGTACCAGATGTCCTCCGCACCTGCTGATCGTTAGGAAGAGAGACAGAACGCCGATCTGCCTACATAAACAAGGTAGACCGCTGTTCTGACAGAGGGAAAAGATGGAGTTTGGGTCCCTGCGCAGCAGGGAATAAATTCCATCTCTTCCCCTAGTAAAAGAACCTCACACAGTATAGTAAAACACAGGCTAGGCACATTTAACCCTTTGATAGCCCCTGATGTTAACCCCTTCCCAGCCAGTGTCATTAGAACAGTAACAGCGCATATTTTTAGCACTGATCACTGTATTAGGATAACTGGTCCCAAAAAGTGTAAAAAATAAAATAAAAAAGTGTCATAATATCCGCCACAATAACGCAGTCCCACTATAAGTTGCTGATCGCAGCAATTACTACTAAAAAAATTAAATATATATCCCATAGATTGTAGACGTGGTAACTTTTGTGCAAACCAATCAATATATACTTATTGGATTTTTTTTTTTTTTTTTTTTTACCAAAAACATGTAGCAGAATACATATTTCAATTTTTTTATTGGATATGTTCTATAGCAGAATGTAAAATCTCTCTCTATTTTTTTTTTCACAATAGTCCGTCTCTCTTTGTTTATAGAGCAAAAGGTGGGTGATCAGAAGTGATCAAATACCACCAAAAGAAAGCTCTATTTGTGGAAAAAATGTACACATTTTTTTGGGGTACAGCGTTGCACGACCGCGCAATTGTCAGTTAAAGTAACGCAGTGCCGTATCTCAAAAAATGGCCTGATGAGGAAGGAGGGTAAATCTTCCAGAGGTTAAGTGGATAAGGATCTCCTCCTACCACTGAGGGTAAACCTTCCAGGAGGTTAAGTGGATAAGGATCTCCTCCTACCACTGTGTCACATAACTCACCTGAAGACTTTTGGAAAAAAGTATTAAAAAGCATACAGTGGGCGGCAGAGCAGTTGTTGGACACTTTAAGCATGAATCAATCACATCGACAGCTGAATTACCCTGTAGCTGGATGGGGGGAGTCTGCAACCGCTCCCTCAGGCCTTTCATTGTCTCCAGCAGCTCCCGATGAAACTCTTGAATGACATCACCGAGAAGTCCGGCGTCACGCAGCCCCTGCCAAAAGACCAGGGTATCATCTGCATGGGAAACAAAACCAGGGGGGGTTAAGCATGTAGGATGGAAATACATTTTAAATATGGTTCAGATACTTCACATCACAGGGCCTTCCTATCCTTTTCAGAGCACATTTCCAAAAGTGTTGGATACATTGTTCAGAAATTTTCCAACAAGTTGGATAATGTTGATGATTGAGTAGAAGCACTTGTTGTGGCAGAAGTGGTCCTTCCCTCCTCCTAGGTGTAACCTATAAATGGCAGAAGCGATCACCAAGCTGTTTGTGGTTGGATTTAACCACTTGCAGGCTGCCCGCCTGCAATGTACTATGGACAGGCAGCACAGGCAAAGTGACGTACCCGTGGGGTGTTTTTCAGGCACTTTAGCGTTAAAAAAAGCGCCTGAAAAAAGCTGCATCTGCAATCCCAATGTGAAAGCCCGAGTGCTTTCACACTAAAGCGCCTGAAAAACACCCCAGTGCGAAAGGGGTCTTAGCGTTAAAAAAAGCACCTGAAATGTGCTTTCACACTGAGGCGCTGCGCTGGCAGGATGTCAAAAAAAGTCCTGCAAGCAACTTCTTTGCAGCGCTTGAATACACCGCTCCTAAAGCCCCCTTCCCATTGAGGGAGTTTTTTTTTTTACGCCAAAGCACCTGTAAAACGCCCCAGTGTGAAAGGGGTCTTAGCGGCACTTTACCATCGTTTTTCAGGCGCTGGCAGTGTGAAAGGGCTCTGAAAGCACTCAGGCTTTCACATTGGGATTGCAGATGAGGCTTCTTTCAGGCGCTTTACAGCCTTTTTTTTTTTTAAACGCCAAATGCCTGCAAAACGCCCCAGCCTGAAAGGGGTCTTAAGGTAGGTGCGTGCGTGCGTGCATGCCCCCCCATTGACACCTGCTCTGACTGTACAAAGCAGGAGCTGGTCAGCAAGGCCTGGCCAATGAATCACGGCCAAGACCTGCTGATCGGCTGTGTGCAATCACAGCTCAGAGCCCTGGGTTGACAATTAACACAGGGCTCTGTACAGGGGGAACAATCTGTGGGGTTTATTTATTTAAGGAAATCCACTTTGCACTACAAGTGCCCCTGGACATATAGTCATTGTAGATCTGAGGGGGACATGCAAGGAAAAAAACAAAAAAAACAACAGCATTTTTGCTTGTACATGATTGGATGATAAGGTCAGCAGAGCTTCTACTTATTTCAGATCTTCCCCTACAGCAACTGGACTTCCAAGTGCACTTGTACTGCAGAGTGGATTTGCCCTTAGTAAATCAACCCCTATGTTTGAGCTCAATTGGTTAAAAATCAAAAACCAAAACAGTTTGCTTCATGCATGCATAGACAGATCTTTCAATCTGATATTGGAAACAGCAATTTGTTAAGCCGGCAACATTTTCACCAGCAGACTGTGAAGTTACAAACTCTTCTTTCAGTCAACTTTTCTTTTGACTGCAAACAAAAAAAATATCCATTTCACCATTTGCAGAACTTACCTCCAATCACATTGCCCCAGTCTCCCGATCCGTCACACGTCTCTATAGTAATAGTTGCCGGGCTCCCGTTAACAGTAAAAGCTGTACAAGAGAAAAGATGGTTAAAACCAGCTGAATCTATTATGTATGGCAGTGATGGAACGCTTTACCAATCATGAGACTTCAGACATTTTTAGATGCCTGTCCCATCGTCCTATATACTTGTTTTATATATGTCCAAGCCTGGTTACTATAGATTAGGGACAAGGACAGCAGGGGGTTGGGGGGGGGGGGGGGTGATAAAGCAATATTAAACCCAAAAGCAAACATTGCAGCTTACCAATTCTTTGATGTGATGGCTGCATTAGTTTTCATTTTGGGCTTTCTTTCTTCAATTTTTATCTGCTAATCCAGCCAGTAAGTCTGATTTGGGCAAGCGGAAGATCTGTTCCCGGTTTGTGCCGCAAAAAGCTGACAAACAGAAAGCAAAATGGATGGAAACCGCCGCGACCCCCCACCCCCCCTTTACCGTCGCTCGCCCAGGCTTTCCTGTCCCACCTGGAGGCCCGAGAAACCACCTGGAACGTCCGTCGACCGGGCGAAGACCCGAACAAAGCCGGTGCTTCGATTGGCCCTCTGATCTAGTTATCCGGAAGGGATGTCATGACATCACTTCCTGGATTACTGACATCTTAAAGAGGAGTTCCACCCAAATTTGAACTTTCGGTTATCCCACTCCTCACCCCCTTACATGCCACATTTGGCATGTAATTTTTTTGGGGGGGGGGAGTGGGGGCTTCAGGAAGAGTGGGACTTCCTGTCCCACTTCCTCCTTCCTGTAGGCGACTAAGCTTAATCGCCTACAGGAAGGGGCTGCTGTAGGCGATCGCCTAGGACACGTCACAGGTCCTAGGCGATCTCCTGGCCAATTACACGGCGCAGCGCCGGGCCGCGCCGCTCGCGCATGCGCAGTGGGTGCCCGGCCGTGAAGCCGAAAGCTGTCAAGGCCGGGTGCCTACACTGAGAATGAAGACGCCGGCCGGGGAGGGGGGGAGAGGAGCGGAGCCCCGGCCGGCGCGCGTCGCTGGAGCGCTGGAGCAGGTAAGTGTCTGTTTATTAAAAGCCAGCAGCTACACTTTTTGTAGCTGCTGACTTTTAATAAACATACAAATTGGCTGGAACTCCCCTTTAAGGGCTCCAGTTTAAAAAAAATGAAGTATTAAAAAACACTGATCTTGATGTTTTGAATACTTTGAAGTGCTCGATCCCTACATAAAGAGTACCTGCCGATTACTGTCACAGGGGATGTTTACATTCCTTGTGACAGCAATAACAGTGATAAAAAAAAAAAAAATGACAGTGTAAAATTATTTTCTTTAAATGTATAAAATATCAGCAAAAAATATCGGAGAGTTGTTGGAGAGGCGGCCGAAATATCGTTTTTTTCGGTGCCGACAAGATACCGATATTGGTCGATCCCTAGTTTTGAAGGCCAATAAAAAGGACATTTTTTGTATCTTCTGTTTTGTTTTCTGATACCATTCACCCAACTTTTTAAGACACACCTTGCATGTCTGCTTATTCTTTTATATGGGCTGTATTGCTGGGCTTTGATTATGTAGCCTGTTTCGTGTATTTTGTTTTGCTCGAAAAATGTAATAAAGGTACCGTAAAAAAAAAAAAAAAATGTATTAGATGAAAGAAGCGTTATTCCTGAGTCTCCACTCACTGTCACTGGATGTGGTGATGGGAATATACTCCGTGGACACCTGGCTGCAGAGGGACACGCGGTTCCCCGTCACATCAATCTTGGTACTTCTACAGGTGTTGGAACAGACCTTGGAGTGTTGATAAAAATCCAGCTCCCCTGAATCCATTATTTTCCTGATAAAAGAATACACTCTAATTAAACATTAAATGATTGCATTAAAAGAGGGTACAGAAATTTGCTGTTAGTTTGCTCCACTGGTTACATCACTAGGGTTGCCAGTATGATCGACCTGAATCTAGCACTAAGAAAATGCCACTAGTGCGTTTCCTGGTTCTAACACTCTAAAGGCGAGTACACACAGGCTGAATATCAGCCGCTACAACAGAAATGCGGCCAGTGTGTACAGCAGCCTGTCCGGCTTCTGCTGAACAGGCATACTGGAAAACCAGCAGCTGATCGACATCCGATCAGCGATTGCAGCTAGGGTTGCACCGATGTCCTTAACGGTGCTGATACTAAGTATATGAAAGGGTATCGGTACTCATGCAAATGCTAAAAAGTATTGCAAAGACCGCCATTTTATTCTCTAGGGCAGGGGTCTCCAAACTTTTCAAACAAAGGGCCACTTTATTGTCCTTCAGACTTTAGGAGGGCCGGATTGTGGCCAGCAGGGGCAGAAAATGTCACGGGCCCAGCATCAGTGAGAATAAATATGGCCTCAGGGTTGGTGGTCAATAGGAGGAGTATTCCTCCTATTAGTAGGAGGAATAGTATTCCATCATTGGTATCAGTAAAATATATAGTGCCCCATTGTTGGTGTCAGTGGGAGAAATAGTGCCTCATATCAGTAGAAGGAATTGTGCCCCAAGGGCCGCATAAAGGCTAGCAAAGGGCCACATCTGGCCCTCGGGCCGCAGTTTGGAGACCCCTGCTCTAGGGTGTTAGAAAAAATATATATAATGTTCGGGGGTTCGAGGTAATTTTTTTAGCAAAAAAACATGTCCCAGATTCACAGAGAGCGGGCGCACATTACGCCGCCGTAGCGCAAACAATATACGATACGCCAACGCAGCGCAGAGAGGCAAGCATGGAATTCACAAAGCCAGTGCTCCCAAAACTGCGCTGGGTTTCGAAGGCGTAGGGCGTAGGTGGAAGTGGGCGTGAGCCATGCAAATGAGGCGTGACCCCATGCTAATGATGTGCCGAGCGCCAGACAGATACATATCACGAACTGCGCATGCGCCGTGACGTGGACGCATCCCTCTGCGCATGCTCACATCCACATCGGAACAACTGCCTAAACTACGCCGGATCACTGCGTATGACAATAACGTAACCTACGCCCAGCCAGACACACGTCAAACGTAAAATACGCCGGCTTGTGTTCCCTGGTGCAAACCTTTGCATGTCTGCTGCTGGGTTGCACCTCCTTTATGGGGCATAACTTTACGCCGGACGTACAACTTACGCGCACCTCGCGTAGCCTGCGCCGGGCGCACGTACGTTCGTAAATCGCCGTCTTTCCCACATTTGCATATTTGAATGGCTAATCAATGGGAGCGCCACCATGCGTCCAGCCTTAATGTGCGCCCACCCTACACCGGCGTAGGCTAGTTACGTCGGCGGGATGAAGCCTGTTTTTAGGCGCATCTTAGTTTGTGGGGACGGCGCACATTTGCACTTACGTTGGCATATCTTGTTCTACGTCGGCGTAAGTGCTTTGTGAATCCGGGCCCATGTTTTTAACTTGTAAACATCAAATCTCAGAAAGAGGCTCGGTCCTTAAAATGGAAGTAAACCCCCCATTACAACTTTCACCTACAGGTAAGCCTAGATTAAGGCTTACCTGTAGGTGTTTGCAATATTTGCCAAAAAGAATACAACGTTGTCGGCGCAGGCGCACTGAGAATGCAGATTTTCCAAATGAATAATGCTGGCTTTGATGACTCTCACGCGCATGCGCAGAGTGACATCATCGCCGCTCCAGCCAATCACATAACATGCATGCAATTTTTAGGTACTGAACATAGTTACATAGTTACATAGTTACATAGTTACATAGTTAGTCAGGTTGAAAAAAGACACAAGTCCATCCAGTTCAACCACAAAAAATAAAAAAACAAAATAAAAAAAAACAGTAAAATCCTATACACCCAACTCCATACCCACAGTTGATCCAGAGGAAGGCAAAAAAACCCCAGCAGAGCATGATCCAATTTGCTACAGCAGGGGAAAAAATTCCTTCTAATCCCCCGAGAGGCAATCGGATTTACCCTGGATCAACTTTACCTACAAATCTTAGTTCTCAGTTATATTCTGTACATTTAGGAAAGAATCCAGGCCTTTCTTAAAGCAATCTACTGAGCAGTCAACAATGAGTACACATTATCATGAACCAATCATGTGCTGACCTGAGCATGACTCCATTCATCCTGATGGCTCTCTTCCAGTCCTTTAAGGTAGATTTCCCAGCCAAATGCACAAATTCTTTTGGACTGATCAGATGTTCATTATACTGAAAATTGAAGAAATAGAGTCCAATAAGACATTAGAGAGCAGACTTGGGGTGGAAAAAATAATTTATACTAAGAAGATTGCTCCTGTGTATGCCAAGACACCCCAGAGTTTGAAGTCACGTGTTGAGTCTTATTCTATAGCGGACATACAAACCTGCATGCATGGAGGACCTTACCAGTTTACCAGGAAATGGACTTACAAGTTAAAAACGCTCTCCTTTAATAATTACATTACCCTTTTATAGAGGAAGCAATTTCTCTCTAGCTCAGCCCTCCCCACATCCACACAAACTTTCTGCCACTTTCTCTTCTACTCCCACTCTAACCTATCCCTCTCTTATGTCCCTACACCCCACACTTCCCCCATCTGCCCGGGGGGTGGGGGCTCTGGCTGCCCCAACATGGTGCACTCCCCCCAAACTGATTTTACCAGCGCAGAATAACCCCCCCCCCCCCTCCCTCAGTAGTAGTTCCCTAAGGGTACTTTCACACTTTTGAACCTGCAAAGCACTTCGGCAGCGGTGCTTGTCGGGCGCTTTTAACCCCTTATTAACCCCTTCTCTGGGGTTAAAAGTGCTTTAAATGACAATAATGCTCAGTAAATAGAGTGCAGGCTCCATTATAAGCGGACTCGTGCTCACCTGTACACACTTGACATTGATCCCCGGACACACAAACTTTCTCCAGATCAGGTTGGCCTTGCTCTCTCCACAGGTGATGGCGTACGCAATCTCTGCTTCGAGAGTTTCCTCGTCCTCATCCTCCATCTTCACTTCTCAGCCAACGTCATAGATAAAAGAAGAAGAACAAGATTTCTGTGAATCTCTAGTTCACGAAGCACTGGAAAAAGAAAGCTCCCACAACATCCCATGGGCTGTGAATGGCCAAGCGGTCAGAGAGGGGACAACACCAGCGCTGGGGACCTGTAGCGCTCATGTCTGGAGCTGTGTTATGTAGGATTGCTAAAAAGATCTCTTTTTTTTTTTTTTTTTTTTAACAGTTTGAAGAAAGCCTACATGCCATCACTTTCTAGCCAAGTTTAAAGCTGAATTCCAGGAATTCAGCAACTCTGCAAAATGTGCAGGCACGTTTTTTAAGTTAAGTCCAATTAGGTGCATGTCACCTCTGCAACTTCTCTCTATTACATATATGTGACAGTTTTTTTTGTACTCCCGTAGAATGCACTCTGGCTGTGAGAGGAGAGAAGCACACAGAGCAGCTATGCCCGACCCTCCCCCTCTTCTGCCCATTCATAGAAGCCTTTGTACCACACGCAAGAAAAGATTGCAATAGTTGCACTCACAATCAGAGTAGTAAAAACAGGCGTGTGGTATCATTTGTTCCCCTCTCCTGCATCGGCGCTACAAGATGTATCTACAGACATCCAGTCACCTTGGAGCTGATCACAGACCACCCAACCCAGTGTCCGGCATGCACAGGGGACTGCGAATGCGCCCGGACCAGCCAGCGCCACGCATCGGTGCAGGAGAGCTGCAACACTTTAGTAATAGAAGTTCCATACACATTATTACCAGCCTGCCTTGAGGGTGTTGTGATCAGCGCATGAACTGGTGATTTTTTTTAAAAAGCAACAAAAAAAGAAGAAGTGCATTAAAGGTTGTAAAGTCAGTAGTTTTTTTTATCTTAATGCATTAAGATAAAAAAACCTTCTGTGTGTAGCAGCCCCCCTCAGCACCCCCCCCCCCCCCTAATTACCTACCTGAGCTGCTTCTCTCTACAGCGATGTCCACGATCCCCTCAGCCATCCAGTACACTCCTCCTGATTGGCTGAGTCAGAGCAGCGGCTCTTTTGGCTCCCGTGGCTGTCAAAGTCAGCCAATCAGAGGAGAGAGGGGGCCACGTTGGGGCTCCGTGTCTGAATGGATACACGGAGCTCTGACTCGGCTTGGGTGACCCCTGTAGCAAACTGCTGGCTGAGGGGCACTCAAAGGAGGGAGGGGCCAGGAGCAGCAAGAGGAGGATCTGGGCTGCTCTGTGCAAAACCAACTGCACAAAGGAGGCAAGTATAACATGTTTGTTATTTAAAAAAACAAAAACACTTTGATACATTATTAGGAGCCTGCAGAGCATTGCACCCATGATTAGCAGATAACAGGTGCAATCTCAAGCTCCTGCAGACTGTCAGTGTAGCAGGCTGCCTGTTCCTCATACGGGAAGGCAGTTACTGAATGACAGAAAGCATCAATGAAGTCCCTAGAGAGCTCATCAGCGCCCTGGTAGATCATTCAGAACTACAACCTGTAACCTGCAATGGCTGATGGTAATTGTAGTTCCCCCATTCACAGAACTGTGAATTTTTTAAATTGCGACAGCGGGTTCGGGGAGAAGATCACTGGCCCGCTGTCACAAGGAAGGAGGGGGGGAGTATGGGGGTATTGCTGCATCAGTAATATGTTACACCCAGGATACAGACAAACATATTAGGAAAAGTGAACTTATCCTTTAATGAATATGTATTTAGTATATTACTATGTTTATCACAAAGTTTTTAAGGTGAAATGTTTACCTCCATGGGGTGGTACAACAATATTGAATCTCTTAAATAAAAGCTTAAAAATATTGGGCTAGATTCAGATAGCCCGCCGTAACTTTGTGCGGGCGTAGCGTATCTCAGATACGCTACGCCACCGTAACTTAGTGAGGCAGGTTCTGTATTCACAAAGAACCTGCGCCCTAAGTTAAGGCGGCGTAGCGTATGTGGTCCGGCGTAAGCCCGCGGAATTCAAATTATCCATGTAGTGGGCGTGTTGTATGGTAATGAAGGCTGACCCCACGTAATTTACGTTTTTTTTTACTAACGGCTCATGCGCCGTCCGTGAACGTAACCCAGTGCGCATGCTCCAAATTAACCCGCAAAAAGCCAATGCTTTCGACGTGAACGTAAATTACGCACAGCCCTATTCGCGAACCACATACGCAAATGACGTAATCGACGGAAAATTTGACGCTGGCCCGACGTCCATACTTAACATAGGATACGCCTCATATAGCAGGGGTAACTTTACGCCGGAAAAAGCCGAACGTAAACGACGTAAAAAAATGCGCCGGGCGGACGTACGTTTCTGAATCGGCGTATCTACCTAATCTGCATATTCCTCGCGTAAATAGACGGAAGCGCCACCTAGCGGCCAGCGTAAATATGCAACTAAGATACGACGGCGTAAGAGACTTACGCCAGTTGGATCTTGGCCAAATTCCGGCGTATGTTGTTTTCTGAATACAGAGAAAATATACGCCGGAGCATCTTAGAAGTTACGCGGTGTATCAATAGATACCCCCAGCGTAACTTCTTTCTGAATCTACCCCATAGTTTGTAGTTTCCCCGGATAGGAGGTACAGCAAGAGCAATACTATCAACATACGTGTGGCGTAGATTAGTGTCATATCTCCCTCTCCATCTACTCTAAATGGAGTTGGAGACACAACACCAGCGCTTGCATCTATCATACAGGAAGAAGTGATGTCGTCAGGGGAGCCACCCTGTGTACATTCTCAGTCTCCTCACTCTAGTGGGCAAATGAAGTGTGAAGGACTTTTTGCCTATATGCTTCAGTTTAATTCTCCCTGCTAGTTTAATGCTGTGTGTGTTAGAGGTAAAAGGTGATTTCATGTGTGACTCATTCCTCTGCCTAACAGACTGTTGAAATGTTAATGTCCCACCCCCAGCCAGCTCTCTATTTTAAAGGGTAATTGATCTATTGTGTGTGTGAAGAAGACCTGTGTTTACCCTTAAGAAATGTGTCTACAGGGTCGGCTCCAAAGTGTCTGCCTATAATCTGTATGGGAGCCCCCACTGTTTGAGTTCCAGCAGTAAGCTTGGCTCATGTGTGGATTATTGGGCGATCCCAGGAATATTCCTCCTTGGGTGATTTTCTTTATGGGAAGAAGGGAATGTTTGACGGGGATATCCTCCACTACCGTCACATGAAGCAATGGAGGAATAAAAGGAAAGTAAATATTTACAGCTGTTGGTAAAGGGGGGGGGGGGGGTCAGCATTAAAGAGAACCTGATTGAATGGGCAAGACAAAAGGTTGACTTTCAATCTAGTAGACTGTATTGCATCTCTGAACAAAAACAAGCAAATCCACTGTTGTTGAGCAGACGATATAATAAGCAGAAACTTTACATACCTAATACAGCTTCTTTCAGTTCTGTTGAGGCGTTAAAGGCGGCTGCAGCTGCTGCCGCCACACTTTCAGACTCCATGGCTTCTTCGGCTAGGCTCCTGCACCCAACAGAGAACAGAGGGTTAGGACAACTGTCAGCTTCGTGGACATCATCACAACAGGCACACTGCAGATTTATCCGGCTACAGCCCATAGTATTAAAGCTGAAATTTAAGCAAGCATATAACATAAAAAAATAAAAATAAAATACAACTTCTCAAAATAACAAGCAATAGCCTCAATTACTCTTTTTCTCTTAAAAACGGTAGTAAATACTGCGAGCTCACTTGTACCTACAGGTAGGCTCGTAATAAAGCACAAGTGTAGGTAACAAGGAATATCTCCTAAACCTGCACCTTTTAGGAGATATTCACTACTTCCTGGGGATGTCACCCTTGCATGGGCATGCCGTCCCTTCAGAGCGTTGTGCCGCGACCGTGGCTCCCGTGCATGGGAGTGACATTATCGTGGCTCAGGCCATTCAAGCGTCGGAATTGCTACAGACGATCGGAATTTCCGATAGGAATTTTTTTTCCGGTGAAAAAATTGAGAACCAGCTCTTAATCTTTTGCTGGCAGGAAATTCCGACAGCAAACGTCCGATGGAGCCTACACACGGTCGGAATTTCCGTTCAAAAGCTCACATCGGACATTTGCTGTAGGAAAATCCGATTGTGTGTACGGGGCATTAGTGTCCTCATTGGAAGATTTTCTCTTATTCCTGTTCTGAGGTCAACCCAAAATGTGGGGTTTCCTTTTAACTTTCAGTGATAACCGTACACAGGAAAAAATAGAGAGGGTGACTCTCCCAAAACGGGGGCACAGACAGCTATAAAACCTGACAAGTGTTCTAATCCCTCTCTACACTATTTAAAAAAAAAAAGGAAATGATGTGCCTTTAGTGCAGGGGTAGGGGCCCTCCAGCTGTTGCAGAACTACAAGTCCCATCATGCCTCTGGGAATGATTGTAACTGCCAGTCTTGCAATGCCTCGTGGGAAATGTAGTTCACAACAGCTGGAGGGCCCCAGGTTGCCTACCACTGCTTTAGTGACACGGACCAGAACAGGGAAAATGGCGTCACCCTTCTGGCTGTGCGGTAGAAGTATATTCAATGTATAAGCGGCTGGTTAGAATGGAAAAAAATATATATATATTTTGGCAGATAAAATATATTTCAACATATAGGGCCGGATTCAGATACGAGATACGACGGTGTATCTCTAGATACGCCGTCGTATCTCTGAGTGCGGGCCGTCGTATCTATGCGCCTGATTCAGAGAATCAGTTACGCATAGATTTCCCTAAGATCCGACCGGCGTATGTGTCTTACACCGTCTGATCTTAGGCTGCATATTTACTCTGTCCGCTAGGTGGCGCTTCCGTATAGTTACGCGAGGAATATGCTAATTAGGTATTTACGCCGATTCAGAAACGTACGTCCCGCCGGCGCATTTTTTTTACGTTAGGCTTTTTCCGGCGTATAGTTACCCCTGCTATATGAGGCGTAGCTAATGTTAAGTATGGACGTCGTTCCCGCGCCGAGTTTTAAAAAATTGACGTTGTTTGCGTAAGTCGTTCGCGAATAGGGCTGGACGTCATTTACGTTCACGTCGAAACCAATACGTCCTTGCGGCGTACTTTGGAGCAATGCACACTGGGATATTCGACGGACGGCGCATGCGCCGTTTGTAAAATACGTCAAATACGCGGGGGTCACAGTGTATTTACGTAAAACACGCCCACATCATCCCCATTTGAATTAGGCGGGCTTACGCCGACACACATACGTTACGCCGCCGTAACTAAGGGGGTAATCCACAAAAGGGATACGCCGGCGTATCTACTGACACGCCGTCGTATCCCTGTTTCTATCTATAGAACTGATCCACAGAATCAGTTTACCATAGATAGGCAGAAGATCCGACATGTGTAAATGAATTACACTGTCGGATCTTAAGGATGCAATTCTAGGCCGGCCGCTAGGTGGCGAGGCCATTGCGGCCGGACTAGAATATGCAAATGAACACTTACGGCGATCCACGAACGTTCCGACGGGCCCATCGCGCTAAATCTACGTCGTTTACGTCGAGTTATGCCGCGTAAAAATAGGGCTGGGTCCTATTTGACTAAGCCCTATTAAGTATGGCCGTCGTTCCCGCGTCGAAATTTTCAACTCTACGTCGTTTGCGTAAGACGTTCGTGAATGGCGCTGGACGCCATTTATGTTAACGTCTAAGCAAATGACGTCGGAGCGACGTCAGTTAGCGCAATGCACGTCGGGTAAGTTACCCGACGGAGCATGCGCAGTACGTCCGCGCCTAATTTAAATGGGAATCGCCCATTTGTATTAGGAACGCCTTGCGCCGGACGGAGTTAAGTTACACCGCCGCAAATTTCCAGGTAAGTGCTTTGTGGATCGGCACCTAACTTGGGAGATTTGCGGCAGTGTAACTTAACTCTGAAAAGTTAAGTTGCGCTCGGCGGCTGTGGATCTGGCCCTAAGGGCGCAAGTTCTTTCTGCATACGGAACTTGCGCCCTAAGTTACGGCGGCGTACCGTATGTGAGCTACGTTACAACGCGCCGGCAGATACTGCAATGTATCTGAATCCGGCCCATAAAATGAATTTTTTTTTATATCCAAGACAATTCACACAAAAAAAACATTTCAACTGTTTTATTGGAACTTTTTTTTTTTTTAACAAGATAATTTTATTGGAACTTTAAAAGGAAAAATAAAGAGGGGGTCAGGTCAGGACAGAAGCCGCCAGGCTCCTCAATGTTCCCATGCTTGGCACAGGACCCAGGCGGTAGAAAGTCTCAATTGCCCCATTAAAAAAGAAAACTGGCAAAACAAGGAACGCTTCCCCTCTTATGCAATTTTACCTGGCCAATCAGGTGTTAACATCCAGGACTACCTGGTATTTTTTGTGTCTCTTTAAATCTCTAACCTGCTCTACATTCCTTATAATGCGATTGGTCCAGAGAGAAATGAATATGTCAGCAGCCCCCCCCCCGGTTGGAGGTGTTTGATGTCGGCCCCAAGTGTACATGTCGGGAAGCAGGCCCTTGCTTGTTGCCATGGCAAAACTGTGGGAGGCAGATGGGTGCAGCCAGTTAAAGCCTTGTTATCTAGTGTCTGGACTGAAGATGGCATTTCAGGACAGCAGTGAGCCCAAAAACTCACATATCCTGGCTGGGAGAGATCACCCCCGTGTAATGTACATCGCTGAGATCAAAACCTTTGGGAAAGAACTGCTGCAGGCCTGATCAATTATTTATGTACTGAAAGAATACAGTTAAGAAATGCTGCACCCTTAGAGATGAAATGGTCTCCAATTGTGAGGTTGTCCAGAGTGTTAGAGACATTGACAGTTTGCCCATAGCCCCCCTAAACTCAGGCCCCCCATTACTCAGCTATGCTCCCTCACTCTGCAACTTACCAGCAACGGAGCAATGCTTTGGGGGGTTCTATAGCCCCTTTAAACCTATGGTCCCCCCTTACCTGGTCACACTCCCTCCCGCCGCAGCATCGCAGCTCCAGAACAATGCTGTAATAATCCTATAACCCCCCCTAAACCCAGGGATCCTATTACCCAGCCAAGTTCTCTCCCCCTGCAGCATCCCAGCTCTGGAGCAATGATGTAGCAGTCCTACAGCCCCCTAAATCCAAGGCCCCGCTTACCCAGCTACATTCCCTTTCTTTGCAGCATCCCAGCTCCGATGCAATGCTTTGGGGGTCCTAAAGCCCATTTAAATCCCTGGTCCCCCTTACCTGGTCACGCTCCCTCCCTCTGCAGCATCCCAGCTCAAGAGCAATGCTGTAATAATCCTATAACCCCCCTAAACCCAGGGCCCCCATTACCCAGCCACATTCTCTCCCTTTGCAGCATCCCAGTTCTGGAGCAGTGCTTTAGCAGTCCTACATGCCCCCTAAACCCAGGCATCACATATCCCCCACCCACCCTCTCTTGCCCTGCAGTATACCAGCTCCAGAGCAATGATGTAGCAGTCCTACAGCTCCCTAAATCCAGGGCCCCCCTTAGCCAGCCACACTCCCTCCCTCTGCAGCTTCCCAGCTCCAGTGCAATGCTGTAGTGGTCCCATAGCCCCCTAAACCTGGGACCCTACCTAACCAGCCACACTCCCTCACCTCTGAAACATGCCAGCTCCAGAGCAATTCTGTAGGGGTCCCATAGCCCCCTAAACCTGGGAACCTTCCACACCCCTCCCCACCCTGCCAGCTCCAGAGCAATTCTGTAGGGGTCCCATAGCCCCCTAAACCTGGGAACCTTCCACACCCCCTTCACCCTGCAGCACGCCAGCTCCAGAGCAATTCTGTAGTGGTCCCAGAGCCCCCTAAACCTGGGAACCTGCCACACCCCCTTCACCCTGCAGCACGCCAGCTCCAGAGCAATTCTGTAGTGGTCCCAGAGCCCCCTAAACCTGGGAACCTACCTAACAAGCCACACTCCCTCACCTTTGCAGCATCCCAGCTCCAGTGCAATGCTGTAGCAGTCCAACAGCCCCTCCTAAACCCAGAGCCTTCTTAACCCTCCCTCTGCAGCAGCCCAGCTCCAGAGCAATGCTGTAGTGGCCCTATAGCCCCGTAAACCCAGGGCTTTCATTACCCCAATGCACTCCCTTCCTTCTGAAGCACTCCAGCTCCAGAGCAATGCTGTAATTGTCCTATAGCCCCCTAAAACCTGGGACCCTACCTAACCAGTCACACTCCCTCGTTCTCTGCAGCATCCCACCCCCGGTGCAATACTGTAGCAGTCCAACAGCCCCCCTAAACCCAGGCCCTCCCTCTGCAGTACTCAAGCTCCAGAGCAATGCTGTTATAGTCCCATAGCCCCCTAAAACCTGGGACCATACCTAACAAGTCATACTCCGTCCTCTCTGCAGCATCCCAGCTCCGTTGCAATGCTGTAGTGGTCCCATAGCCCCGTAAACCCAGGGCTTTCATTACCCCAATACACTCCCTTCCTTCTGCAGCATCCCAGCTCCAGAACAATTCTGTAGTGGTCTCATAGCCCCCTAAGCCTGGGACCCTACCTAACCAGCCACACTCCCTTCCCACTGCAACATCCCAGCTCCAGTGCAATTCTGTAGTGGTCCCATAGCCCCCTAAACCTGGGAACCTGCCACACTCCCTCCACTCTGCAACATGCCAGCTCCAGTGCAATGCTGTAGCAGTCCTACAGCCCCCTAAACCCAGGGCCTTCCCCAATACACTCCTTTCACTCTGCAGCATCCCAACTCCAGAACAACTCTGTAGTGGTCTCATAAGCCCCTAAACCTGGGACCCTGCCTAGCCAAACTTCCTCCCTATGCAGCACTACTGCTTCAGTGCAATTCTGTAGTGGTCCCATAGCCCCCCTAAACCTGGAACCCTACCTAACCACAGCCACACTGCCTCCACACTGCAGCACCCCAGCTCTGGTGCAATGCTGTAGTGGTCCCATAGCCCCATAAACCCAGGGCTTTCATTACCCCAATACACTCCCTTCCTTCTGCAGCATCCCAGCTCCAGAACAATTCTGTAGTGGTCTCATAGCCCCCTAAACCTGGGACCCTACCTAACCAGCCACATTCCCTTCCCACTGCAGCACCACTGCTCCAGTGCAATTATGATCAAGAAAGTGAACATATCCCACCCCAAGGCTGATTGCCTTATTATCCTGTATTCAGATACTACAGAATTAAAGTGTTACTAAACCCAGAACCTGCATTCACTATATCTGGTCTCCCACAGTACACAGAACATGGAAATGTAATGGTTTTAGTAAATATAAAATGGTTAAATACCGTTTTCTCATCAGCAGTATATAGCAGTCTTGTGACTTCTATCAGTGTTCGGTTAAAGCTTGTAGGAGGAGTTTTCATTCTCCTCTCACTGTCCTATGAGGCTGCAGGACCCCTGACCCCTCTGTCTGGACAGTGCTGATTGGCCATGTGCTGAAAAGCTCTCTAGCAATAAACACCAAACTGAGCATGTGCAGAGTGCCCCCAAGGCTCTGTACTATCAGCAGATGGATTGGGGACCGTGGAAGAAGGGGAGGATCAGAGAAGACAGGATCAAACAGCCTTTTTACACATTTCTGTAAATTACCCTATTAGGTTCCACAGTGAGTATAACAAGCATGCTTAAGGCTGCATTCACACCTTGGCGTACCTTATCGCAGCGTTTTGTCCCGCGAATTGCGGCGACAAATTGCGGCATTTTGTACCGCGATTTGCGGCGACAAAATGCCGCGATTGTGAATGCAGCTTACCCCCAGGTCCACTTCTCCTATGCCGAACGCCGAAAGCCGCCTGAAAAAAAGGTCCGGGACTTGTTTTCAGGCGGCAGGCGTGGAGATGTGAACCATCTCCATAGAGGGCAATGTAAAATCACCCCTCCAGCATCTTAGGGGCTGCTGCGGCGTGGCGCTTCAGGCGTATATACGCCTAGGTGTGAACAGAGCCTTACTGCATATACAAATTGATTTTACGGTTGCGGGTTTAAAAAAACCTTAAAGTACAGAGCCCTACCTGTTGGTGGTCACAAGAACCGCTTTCACCTCCTCCATGCTGCCATCCATTATATTATCCGGCGTGGTCACCACCACCACCTCCTCTACATGCACGCTGACGTCTTCGGTGGCCATGGTTTCCGTGGTTAGTCTGGATTAGAAAAAACGACACCAAAAGTTCTTCTTAAAAAAAGGACAATGAATTCATATTAAAACATAAGCAATCAATAGTATGATAATCCTGGAGGACTTATCTCTATACCAGGGGTGTCCAACAAGTGGCCACATGTGGCCCGCGGAGCCCTCTGATGTGGCCCGCGACCTCCTGCTCTGGGATGGTAGGTCGGCAAGCCCAGATTGCAGGTTGCCGACCTTCCACCTGAGAGCATCAGTGCTGTAAATAAAGCCGGCGCTAGAGGAAAGAAATCGGCTTTTCAGAAAGTGCACCGCACCTTCAAGATGTCGATGGCAACGTGCAGCTAACTGGCGGGAAAACCCCAGGTACACTGCGCCGCAATAGACCACAGACTATCAGTATAAAAACACAATAAAAAAAAAGTTTTTACATTACATTAGGCCCGTGCACAATTTAAAGCTGGCCATTAAAAGGGTTAATAAAAAGGAAAAAAAATGTTTTCTTTAAAATAACAAACATGTTAGGCTCCATGCACACTGAAGCTGATAAAAGCTATAAAAAAACGCCAGTAGCTTTGCAGGGAACGTTTTTTTAGCGTGTTTGCAATAGCTTTAATCAGCGTAGATTTTTTTTTTTCAATGGATTAAAAAACGCTCACCCCGTTTTTTTTGAGCCAAAAACGGCACGTTGAACGCAAATTTCGGGCGTTAAGAAAAAAGCCAATAAACTCCGAAGCTCATTAACACTAAAAAACGCTCAGGTGTGCATGGGCACATAGGCCAACATGGAGTTCAGTTTATGGGCTTTAAAAAAAAAAAAAGCCAAAACGCCAAGAAACTGCAGTTTATCAGCTTCAGTGTGCATGGAGCCTTATACTTACCTCCACTGTGCAGTTCGTTTTGCACAGAGTGGCCCCGATCCACGTCTTCTGGGGTCCCTCGGCGGCTGTCTCTGGTCCTCCCCGCAAGAACTCACCACATTCATGCGCGAGAGCTCGCATTGTGGTCAGTAATTGCGGGCGCGCTCCCGTGATACAGCGAGCGCCCGCTTACTGTATCACTCGGCCCCGCCCCTCGGCGTACCGCATCACTGGATGTGATTGACAGCAGTGCCAGCCAAAGGCTGCGCTGCTCTCAAATCCATCCGCTCTAGCCAATCAGCGGCCAGGCTGAGCGGCGAAGAGGATCTCGGGACCGAGAGAGGGACTTTCGAGGGGTCAGGTAAGTAATTAGGGGGGCCGGCATCATCAGATTTTTTTGATGCTGTACATACCTTGGTACAGCTATTCACCCGTGGCTTCGGGGTTGCGAGTCCCGCGGGAGTGGGCGTTCCTCACATTCTGGTGATTGACGATTTGACAAAAAACCAGCTCCCCCCCGTCGCGTATGCTGCGTCACGACTGGCGAAAGGAGCCGAAACGGCGAGTCGGCACTATACTGCGCCTGCGCATCGCCGTTCGGCTCCTTTCGCCAATCGTGACGCGGCTTACGCGACAGGGGGAGCTGTTTTTTTGTTAAAACGTCAATCACCAGCATGTGAGGAACGCCCACTCCCGCGGGACTCGCAACCCCGAAGCCACGGGTGAATAGCTGTACCAAGGTATGTACAGCATCAAAAAAAACATAACAGGCATAATTGTATTGTAATGTGGGGGGCCAGTGTAATTAGAGAAAGTGGTTTTTAGGGTGAAACTCCCCTTTAAGGTGAAAACTTTTTTTTCCCTTTACAACTCCTTTAATTTTCTTTTGGTTCAGCCGCTGGACTGTGATGAGGTTACAATTCCTATTAAAACAAAATATCATCATCAGTGTATCTGCACTGTAATCAAGGAGCAAAACTCTTTTCTCCATAGACTAGGTGATGACCGCTGTAGCTGCAGCCCTCATACACATAATGAATGAACTCTGCAAGTTACACAATGGACTAGTTGTAAAAATTCCACCCCCCCTTCATTACAGACAGGAAACCTCCTCCATAATCTCGTTAGCCTTGGCTGACCGGGTCAGAATAGGAAAGGCTGAGCAGAGAGAGTGCTGGCAGTCTTCCATAACAGGCAGCTGTTCTCGGTTGATCAACATCAGGTATTCATAAATGAAAAAAGGCCAGGCAATTCATTGAGTAGTGCACCAATAATGCTGGGTGTCATGCAACCAGGGTGTCATGCAACCAGGGTGTCATGCAACCAGGGTGTCATGCAACCAGGGTGTCATGCAACCAGGGTGTCATGCAACCAGGGTGTCATGCAACCAGGAAGACGAAGGACATCTTGTGGTCAAGAAAAGGTACTGCAGGGGTCAGCTTCAGAAAAAAAAGGAAGCCCGGATTCACAAAGCACTTACGCCGACGTATCTCGAGATACGCCGCGTAAGTGTAAATGTGCGCCGTCGTATCTGTGCGCCGTGCCCACAAACTGAGATACGCCTAAAAATAGGCTTCATTCGACCAACGTAACTTGCCTACGCCGGCGTATCGTGGGCGCATATTTACGCTGGATGCATCTGGCGCTCCCATTGATTTCCTATTCAAATATGGAAATGAGGGAGATAAGTCGATTCACGAACGTACGTGCGCCCGGCGCATAATATACGCGGTTTGCGTAAGTCGTACGTCCGGCGTAAAGTTATTCCCCATATATGAGGCGCAACCCATGCAAAGGTATGGACCAGGGAACACAAGCCGTCGTATTTTACGTTGTACGTGAATATGGCTGGGCATAGGTTACGTTCACGCCGTAGGCAGTTATCCGTCGTATCTTAGGCATTCGTTCCGACGCGATTCTGAGCATGCGCACTGGGATGCGTCCACGGGACGGCGCATGCGCCGTTCGTTATTCGTATCTATCTGGCGCTCGGCCCATCATTTGCATGGGGTCACGCCTCATTAGCATGGCTCACGCCCACTTCCACTTGCGCCTAAGAAACCCAGCGCAGATTTGGCAGCACTGGCTTTGTGAATCCAGTGCTTGTCTCTCTGCGCTGCGTGGGCGTATCGTAAAAAAGATACGCTACGGCGGCATAAATATGCGCCGATGTATGTAAATCTGGGCCGAAGAGTTTTGCAGTCAGAACTGTTATTTCTTAAAGCGGAGCTCCACCCAAAAGGGGAAGCCCTGTTTGCTCCCCCCCCTCCGGTACCAACCGAAAGGCTTCACTGCCGGTTTCCCTTACCGCAAATGGCGACGGCAGCACCCGCGAGCCGATCGGAAAAATAGACAGGGGTGCCAACATCGCAGGATCCCTGGACAGGCAAGTGTCCCAATAATAAAAGTCAGAAGCTACAGTATTTGGCAACTGCTGGCTTTTCATTTTTTGGTGGGGGGGGGGGGGTACAACAGGATTGGTGGACCTCCTCTCTAATTATTTTTTTACAACACCTGGGGGGACTTTTACAAGTATCTGCATTTCTTTACCAGAAAATGTACTTGGAACCCCAATCATTATATATATATTTTTTTTTTTTTGCAGAGGACCTAGAGAATAAAATGGTGGCTGTTGCAATCTTTTACGTTGCACAATATTTACACACACAGTAAAACCTTGGATTGTGAGCATAATTTGCTCCAGAAATATGCTTGTAATCCAAAGCACTTGTATATCAAAGCATTTTTTTTTCTACAGAGTGTAAAAGAGAATAGAGGAAGTGTAACAATAAGTTGCTAAATGTTGTACCTTCATTAAATGTAACCATATTGCTACACTTAGAGGCTCCTCTCTTCTCTTTTATACTCAGTTGTGACATGACGCTGCTCTTATATCAAGACATCGCTTGTATATCAAGGCAAAATGTATTAAAACATTTTGCTTGTCTTGCAAAACGCTCTCAAACCAAGTTACTCTTAAACCAAGGTATTACTGTATTTCGTATGGTGGTATTTGATCGCCTCAAATGGGGCGCTTTAATTTTATTTATTTTTATCAACTTTATTGCTATGACAAAAGATGAACAAATTTCCATGTGATAGTATGGGCCGTTACAAGTCGTCTCTATGGAGAGATCTAGGAGATCCCTTCTCTCTCATCTGCACTCCAAAGCAGCTAATCAAACCGAGATTGGTTCGATCGCCTTCTTTACAAGCCGCCAACGGCTATTTTTTAGCACAAAAGCACCTAAAAAACACCCCAGTGTGAAAGGAGTCCAACTGTTTTTTTTTCCAATCGTCCCAAAAAAAAAAAAAACGGCATATCGGCCATCAGCCGCCGCAATTTCTAAATATCGGACAGAGAAAAACCCATATCGGTCGACCTCTACCCCTTTGGCTGCGATGCGAATTCGGATCACTCAGACATCGCATGTGATCTGCACAGCGGTGCGAATCGCATGCAGTGTCTTACATTGCACCGGTGTGAACCCAGCCTCATTCACGCAAGGGAATGTCGCAAGAGCATCTACATTTTGGATTGGCTATAAAAATAAAAAATAAAGGCCACAGACAGGGTCCAAGAGGTCATAACATTGGACATTGATCACCTAGTAAATCAACTAATACACCGCCTGGAGACCAAAAAAAATAATGGGGCAGAACCACAGAGCGAGTACGCCGGCGTATCTACTGAACCGACGCGGGTAATTTGAAAGTACGCCGGCGTATCTTTAGTTTGAATCCTCAAACCAAGATACGACGGCATCTGGGTTAGATCCGACAGGAGTACGGCTTCGTACGCCTTCGGATCTTAGATGCAATACTTCGGCGTCCGCTGGGTGGAGTTTGCGTCGTTTTCCGCGTCGGGTATGCAAATTAGCTATTTCCGACGATCCACGAACTTACGCGCGGCCGCAGCATTCTTTTACGTCGTCTCTAGTCGGCTTTTTCCGGCGTATAGTTAAAGCTGGTGTTTTGCGGCGTTTAGATAGACTTGCCATGTTAAGTATGGCCGTCGTTCCCGCGTTTAATTTGAATTTTTTTTTTTCGTAAGTCTGTGAATCGGGATGGATGTAATTCACGTCTATGTTAAAAAAAATTACGTCCTAGCGACGTCATTTAGCGCAATGCACGGCGGGAAATTTCGGGACGGCGCATGCGCAGTTCATTCGGCGTGGGGACGCGCTTCATTTAAATGAAACACGCCCCCTAATCGCCAGTTTGAATTCCGCCGCCAGAGATACACTACGCAAAATCTTTAAGGATTCGAACTAAAGCCAGGTAAGGTACGGCGGCGTAACGTATCTCCGATACGCTGCGCGGGTGCAGATCTCTGTGGATCTGCCCCATTATCTGCATTCCGATTTCATAATCTTGGCAATAAAAATGTTTCCTGATCAAAAATGAAAAAAAAAAAAAAAAGAGGAAGTACTGGGAAGAGTTTACAGCCGTCCACCGCACATACTTTCAATCACCTTCCTGTTCCAAGAAACTAAACAAATAATTTTTTTTTTGGGGGGGGTGAACGTTGACTGAAAACAGCTTTTAGTGAGAACCGTAGCGATTTTCATTCATCTTCCACTGCAATTTTGACCGTTTGCTTCGCTTGAAAAACAGGAAATGATTGAAACAGCGGGATGCAGATTGTTCTGTACTCTTCATCTCCTGAGTAATTGTTTCTTTTTTCTCACAGAAGCCGGTGGAGAGCTTGTAAGACCAGAATTGGCTCTTTCCATACATGGGCCTTAAAGCAGGATTTGCTTGGAATCTAGGAGCCAGCTAAAAAACTTAGGAGCCAGAAAACGCGCCCCGTCCCGACGAGCTTGCGCGCAGAAGCGAACACATACGTGAGCAGCTCCCGCATATGTAAACGGTGTTCAAACCACACATGTGAGGTATCGCCGCGATTGGTAGAGCGAGAGCAATAATTCTAGCCCTAGACCTCCTCTAACTCAAAACATGCAACCTGTAGATTTTTTTTAAACGTCGCCTATGAAGATTTTAAAGGGTAAAAGTTTGTCGGCATTCCACGAGCGGACGCAATTTTGAAGCGTGACATGTTGGGTATGAATTTACTCGGCGTAACATTATCTTTCATAATATTAAAAAAAAAATGGGGATAACTTTACTGTTTTTATTTTTTAATTAAAAAAAAGTGTAATTTGTTCCCAAAAAAGTGCGCTTGTAAGACCGCTGCGCAAATACGGCGTGACAGAAAGTATTGCAACGATTGCCATTTTATTCTCTAGGGTGTTAGGATAAAAAATATATATAATGTTTGGGGGTTCTAATTAGAGGGAAAAAGATAGCAGTGAAAAATGACATTAGAATTGCTGTTTAACTTGTAATGCTTAACTTTGTAATACCAACGGCCACCACCAGATGGCGCCAGCTCACACATCTGGTGGTAATAACTTGTAATACCAATGGCTCACCACCAGATGGCGCCAGCTCACAAAAAATATATATATATTTTTTTGCCCCCCCCTTCGAAGCCAAGTCGCCAGGACCCCATTTCTAGTCGCCATGGCGACCGGGATTTGTCAAGCCCTGCCTTAAAGGGAGAACCCATCATAATCCAACATTATTACAGCCATGGAATTCACTTTACTGTGAACTGTGGGCATGCAGTGCAAGGCGATTTTCAAGCATTTTAGCGCTACAAACAGCACCTCTCAAGTAGAGCCGCACCATTCTGGCTAAAATGAGAATTACGATTTTTTTTTTGCTTAGAAGATAGAGCACGATTCTCGCGGCGTAACATCATCTTTCACATTTAGACCCCTTTCACACTGAAGCGTTTTTACAGCGTTTTAGCGTTAAAAATAGCGCTATTAAAACGCTCTCCATGCATCTCAATGGACCCTTTCACAGCATCTTTGGAGCAGCTTTTGGGCGATGAAAAAAAAATAAAAAAAAAAAGCTCCAAAAACGCCCCTCTCCATTGAAATGAGTTGAAAGCGCTGTAAAAACGCCTTGCCCTTTCACACCGAGGCACTGCAAAAACGCCCTAAAACGTTAGGGTCTTAGCGGCGCTTTACCAGCGTTTTTCGGGCGCTGGCAGTGTGAAAGGGCTCTGAAAGCACTTGGGCTTTCACATTGGGATTGCAGATGAGGCTTCTTTCAGGCGCTTTACAGGCTTTATTTTTAATGCCAAAGTGCCTGAAAAACGCTTGAATAATGCCCGAAAAACACCCCAGTGTGAAAAGGGCCTAAAATAAAATAAAAAAAGGGGTAAACTTTACTGTTTCTTTTTTTATTCATTGAAGTGCATTTTTTCCCCAAAAAATTGCATTTGAAAGACCGCTGGGCAAATACAGTGCGACATAAAATATTGCAGCAATTGCCATTTTATTCCCTAGGGTTCTCTGCTGAAAAACATATACTGTTTGGGGGTTCCAAGTAATTTTCTAGCAAAACATTAATATTTTAATTGATTTTAAGTGTCAGAAAAAGATTTGGACTTTAAACACTTAGGCTGCATTCACACCTAGGCGTTTTGTCGCCTGATGCGCGACGCTCAAAGACGCTAGAGGGGAAAAATAACATTATTCTCTATGGAGATGGTTCACATCTCCACGCCGAATGCCTGTAGCTCAAACAAGTTCCGGACCCTTTTTTGACGCGCGTATCGGGTGGTTTGGGCGTATTTGAGCGTTTCCATTACCCATAGAAAGTAATGGAAACGCTTGATTCAAGTGACTTGCGCGACAACGAGCGTTTGCTACGGGCGTTTTGTCGCTTTAATCAATAGAACATTTCACCCAGGCAGAAGATTAAAAAAATCTACCAACATAGCAACAAGGGATGAAAAAAATCATTTTTCCTATTGGCTAAACAACGCAGGAGAGTCAGGACGCCCACTAACACACAGCTCATTTCTCTATCTGCAACGTAGAGAGAATCCTGACTCTCCTGTAGTCCAAGGGAGGGGGCGAGCACGACACTCCACACCAGGGAGAAAGCCTTGCATTACTGTGTGGAGTTACAGACAGAAGAACAGGAAGTGAGGATTTCTCAGAAGAAATAAGGACATTTAAAAACTAAATGGAAGGATGAGGTAAGTGAAGGAGGACTGCACTAAGGTAAAGGAAGCTATTTAGGGAAAAATAAAAAACTGTACCTTTACAACCCCTTGAAGGCTTCACTGTGGGTTTCCCTTACTAGCAATGCATCCGACGGAACGAATTGGGGTGCCGACATTGTGGGCTCCCCCTGGACAGGTAAGTGACCTAATCTTAAAAGTCAGCAGGTACAGTATTTGTAGCTGCTGACTTTTAATTATGTTTTATTTATAGGCTCTGCTTTAAGCTTTGACAATAAGAGCCCTTTCACACCGAGACACTTTGGCACCCGCCAGCCAGCGGGTACGGGCAGACATCTGTACTGAGGGGCTGCAGGAGCCTGGCGCTGCACCCGCCATCTGCTGATCATGGCTGCAGAGTAAAGGAATCATAAATACACTTTTTTTTAACAAGTAAAATCATTTGCATTCATTTTTTTTTTTTACAAAATACGGACTTATCCTTTAAACATTTCATGTTCCATCAACAGCATACAAAAGCATAACACATAGAGGTTTATTTATTTATTACGGTGTCTCAGTTATCAAATGTTTACTCTCAAACCCAACCAGGGCCCCTCCCCCGACTCCATGGTTTTCCTGCATGGCATTTCACAAGCCAATCATTACATCTTGTCCTTAAAATGTTATAAACCCCAAATGTCACATTACAGCTTACCAATCATTACAAGGGGTGGCTGCATTAGTTCTTGCTTTAAGCCCACCCCCCCCCCCCCGTCACCTGACCAGGTTCCTCATCGCAGGGGGGGGGACTACAAGTCTCAGCATGGACTATATACAGGCTCTCCATCACTGGGAGGACTACAAGTCTCAGCATGGACTCTACACAGGTTCTCCATCACTGAGAGGACTACAAGTCTCAGCATGGACTCTACACAGGCTCTCCATCCCTGGGAGGACTACAAGTCTCAGCATACCCTCTATACAGGCTCTCCATCCCTGGGAGGACTACAAGTCTCAGCATGCATGCTATATCACTGAGAGGACTACAAGTCTCACCATACCATCTATACAGACTCTCCATCACTGAGAGGACTACAAGTCTCAGCATGGACTCTATACAGGCTCTCCATCACTGGCAGGACTACAAGTCTCAGCATACCCTCTATACAGGTTCTCCATCACTGAGAGGACTACAAGTCTCAGCATGGACTGTATACAGGTTCTCCATCACTGAGAGGACTACAAGTCTCAGCATGGACTCTATACAGACTCTTCATCCCTGGGAGGACTACAAGTATCAGCATGGACTCTATACAGGCTCTCCATCCCTGGGAGGACTACAAGTCTCAGCATGGACTCTATACAGGCTCTCCATCACTGGGAGGACTACAAGTCTCAGCATACCCTCTATACAGACTCTCCATCCCTGGGAGGACTACAAGTCTCAGCATGGACTCTATACAGACTCTCCATCAATGGGAGGACTACAAGTCTCAGCATACCCTCTATACAGACTCTCCATCCCTGGGAGGACTACAAGTCTCAGCATACCCTCTATACAGACTCTCCATCCCTGGGAGGACTACAAGTCTCAGCATGGACTCTATACAGAGTCTCCATCACTAGGAGGACTACAAGTCTCAGCATGGACTCTATACAGACTCTCCATCAATGGGAGGACTACAAGTCTCAGCATGGACTCTATACAGGCTCTCCATCCCTGGGAGGACTACAAGTCTCAGCATGGACTCTATACAGACTCTTCATCCCTGGGAGGACTACAAGTATCAGCATGGACTCTATACAGGCTCTCCATCCCTGGGAGGACTACAAGTCTCAGCATGGACTCTATACAGGCTCTCCATCACTGGGAGGACTACAAGTCTCAGCATACCCTCTATACAGACTCTCCATCCCTGGGAGGACTACAAGTCTCAGCATGGACTCTATACAGAGTCTCCATCACTGGGAGGACTACAAGTCTCAGCATGGACTCTATACAGACTCTCCATCAATGGGAGGACTACAAGTCTCAGCATACCCTCTATACAGACTCTCCATCCCTGGGAGGACTACAAGTCTCAGCATACCCTCTATACAGACTCTCCATCCCTGGGAGGACTACAAGTCTCAGCATGGACTCTATACAGAGTCTCCATCACTAGGAGGACTACAAGTCTCAGCATGGACTCTATACAGGCTCTCCATCCCTGGGAGGACTACAAGTATCAGCATGGACTCTATACAGGCTCTCCATCACTAGGAGGACTACAAGTCTCAGCATGGACTCTATACAGGTTCTCCATCACTGGGAGGACTACAAGTCTCAGCATGGACTCTATACAGACTCTCCATCACTGGAAGGACTACAAGTCTCAGCATGGACTCTATACAGACTCTCCATCCCTGGGAGGACTACAAGTCTCAGCATGGACTCTATACAGACTCTCCATTACTGAAAGGACTACAAGTCTCAGCATGGACTCTATACAGGTTCTCAATCACTAGGAGGACCACAAGTCTCAGCATGGACTCTACACAGGTTCTCAATCACTAGGAGGACTACAAGTCTCAGCATGGACTCTATACAGGTTCTCCATCACTAGGAGGACTACAAGTCTCAGCATGGACTCTATACAGACTCTCCATCTCTGGGAGGACTACAAGTCTCAGCATGGACTCTATACAGGTTCTCAATCACTGGGAGGACTACAAGTCTCAGCATGGACTCTATACAGGCTCTCCATCTCTGGGAGGACTACAAGTCTCAGCATGGACTCTATACAGGTTCTCAATCACTGGGAGGACTACAAGTCTCAGCATGGACTCTATACAGGTTCTCCATCACTGGGAGGACTACAAGTCTCAGCATGGACTCTATACAGACTCTCCATCACTGGAAGGACTACAAGTCTCAGCATGGACTCTATACAGACTCTCCATCCCTGGGAGGACTACAAGTCTCAGCATGGACTCTATACAGACTCTCCATTACTGAAAGGACTACAAGTCTCAGCATGGACTCTATACAGGTTCTCAATCACTAGGAGGACCACAAGTCTCAGCATGGACTCTACACAGGTTCTCAATCACTAGGAGGACTACAAGTCTCAGCATGGACTCTATACAGGTTCTCCATCACTAGGAGGACTACAAGTCTCAGCATGGACTCTATACAGACTCTCCATCTCTGGGAGGACTACAAGTCTCAGCATGGACTCTATACAGGTTCTCAATCACTGGGAGGACTACAAGTCTCAGCATGGACTCTATACAGGCTCTCCATCTCTGGGAGGACTACAAGTCTCAGCATGGACTCTATACAGGTTCTCAATCACTGGGAGGACTACAAGTCTCAGCATGGACTCTATACAGGTTCTCAATCACTAGGAGGACCACAAGTCTCAGCATGGACTCTATACAGGCGCTCCATCCCTGGGAGGACTACAAGTCTCAGCATGGACTCTATACAGGCTCTCCATCCCTGGGAGGACTACAAGTATCAGCATGGACTCTATACAGGCTCTCCATCCCTGGGAGGACTACAAGTATCAGCATGGACTCTATACAGGTTCTCCATCACTAGGAGGACTACAAGTCTCAGCATGGACTCTATACAGGTTCTCAATCACTAGGAGGACTACAAGTCTCAGCATGGACTCTATACAGGTTCTCCATCCCTGGGAGGACTACAAGTATCAGCATGGACTCTATACAGGTTCTCCATCACTAGGAGGACTACAAGTCTCAGCATGGACTCTATACAGGTTCTCAATCACTGGGAGGACTACAAGTCTCAGCATGGACTCTATACAGACTCTCCATCCCTGGGAGGACTACAAGTCTCAGCATGGACTCTATACAGAGTCTCCATCACTAGGAGGACTACAAGTCTCAGCATGGACTCTATACAGGCTCTCCATCCCTCGGAGGACTACAAGTATCAGCATGGACTCTATACAGGTTCTCAATCACTGGGAGGACTACAAGTCTCAGCATGGACTGTAATACTGAGGAGACCACAACTCCTCTCGGTATGACTCTGGCGCCCCCTCAGGTCACTGTAGGATATGTCGCCGACCGGCGCCCCCCCATTCCCGCGCTCTCAGGCCCGGCTCCCTCACACTCGGGGTCCCCCGTACACCCCGCTCTCTTCTCCCCCAGGTCACCATGGACGGCTCCCTCCTCACTGTCCACACGCCGAGGTGACGCTTATAAGGCGGCCTCGCGCTCTCCCTCCTCCCCCCGGCGCCGCCGTGAGCACGGCCCGCCGTCACGTCCTGACGCTCCGCAGGGACCCGGTGCGTGCTGAGGGGGAGGGGAGGAGAGGCCGCGCCGCCGTCTGGGCCGCTTCACTCACCTTGCTCTCCGCCGCCGCTGCTGGGCCCGGAAACTCCCTCCGCCGTCCGCCCGTTCGGGATTATCGGACGCCTTCCTAGGAAAAGGAGGAGGGGCGGGGGGGGTCTGAGAGGAGAAGGCCGCGCGCGTTCACGGGCTGAGGCAAAGGGGGAGGAGGAGGGGGTGTGCGCGCTCACGTGATGTCTAATATGGCCGTTCGGGGGAAAGAGCTACCGCGCATGCGCGAGGTGTGGCAATGGCCGAAAGGTGGCGCTGTGTGCTCATAATATCTTTTTAATGCTAGCCCAAAGTATGCTTATAATATTATTATTTTGATAGTTAATACTTTAATCACATTTATTTATATATATATATATATATATATATATATATAGTTCTTATGATAATAATAATATATTTTAAGAATATAACTTTATAGTTTAATAGTACTGTAATAATGCTGTTATATATTTATTTATAACAATATTTTTTTAAAAGAATAATGGTATGATCTTATACTTTAACAATTCTCTATCTCAATCTTTATCTATCTATCTATATATCTATGTAAAAGATACTAACCCGGTGTGTATTAGTTCATAATATTCATACTAGTAGATGATGATGATATAGTTTAATAATAATAATAAAATATAGATACTTGTAATCTATTAATAGTTAATACATCCCTCTCGTTCTCTCTCTTTTGCTCTCTCTCTTTCTATCTCTCTCATTATATCCCTCTCGTCCTTTCTTTCTCTCTCTCTCTCTCTCTCTCTCTCTCTCTCTCTCTCTCTCTCTCTCTCTCTCTCTCTCTCTCTCTCTCTCTCCATCCCTCTTGTTCTCTTTCTTTCCATCCCTCTTGTTCTCTCTCTCTCTCTTTCCATCCCTCTTGTTTTCTCTCTCTCCTTCCATCCCTCTTGTTTTCTCTATCTCTTTCTATCTCTCTCATTCTATCCCTCTCGTTCTTTCTCTCTCTCATTCTATCCCTCTCGTTCTCTCTCTCTCATTCCATCCCTCTCGTTCTTTCTCTCTCTCATTCCATCCCTCTCGTTCTTTCTCTCTCTCATTCCATCCCTCTCGTTCTTTCTCTCTCTCATTCCATCCCTCTTGTTCCTTCTCTCTTTTTCCATCCCTCACGTTTTTTCTCTCTTTTTCCATCCCTCTCGTTTTTTCTCTCTCTTTCCATCCCTCTCGTTCTTTCTCTCTTTTTCCATCCCTCTAGTTCTTTCTCTCTCTTTCCATCCCTCTTGTTTTCTCTCTCTCTTTCTATCTCTCTCATTCTATCCCTCTAGTTCTTTCTCTCTCTCATTCTATCCCTCTCGTTCTTTCTCTCTCTTTTTCCATCCCTCTCGTTCTCTCTCTCTTTCCATCCCTCTTGTTCTCTCTCTCTTTCCATCCCTCTTGTTCTCTCTCTCTTTCCATCCCTTCTTGTTCTCTCTCTCTCTCTTTCCATCCCTCCTTGTTCTCTCTCTCTCTTTCCATCCCTCTTGTTCTCTCTCACTCTCTCTCTCTTTCCAGCCCTCCTTGTTCTCTCTCTCTCTCTCTCTCTTTCCATCCCTCCTTGTTCTCTCTCTCTTTCCATCCCTCCTTGTTCTCTCTCTCTCTCTCTTTCCATCCCTCCTTGTTCTCTCTCTCTCTTTCCAGCCCTCCTTGTTCTCTCTCTCTCTCTTTCCATCCCTCCGTGTTCTCTCTCTCTCTTTCTTTCCATCCCTCCTTGTTCTCTCTCTCTCTCTCATTCCATCCCTCTTGTTCCTTCTCTCTTTTTCCATCCCTCACGTTTTTTCTCTCTTTTTCCATCCCTCTTGTTTTTTCTCTCTCTTTCCATCCCTCTCGTTCTTTCTCTCTTTTTCCATCCCTCTCGTTCTTTCTCTCTCTTTCCATCCCTCTTGTTTTCTCTCTCTCTTTCTATCTCTCTCATTCTATCCCTCTTGTTCTCTCTCTCTCTCTCTTTCCATCCCTCTCGTTCTCTCTCTCTCTCTTTCCATCCCTCTTGTTCTCTCTCTCTCTTTCCATCCCTCTTGTTCTCTCTCTCTTTCCATCCCTCCTTGTTCTCTCTCTCTCTTTCCATCCCTCTTGTTCTCTCTCTCTTTCCATCCCTCTTGTTCTCTCTCTCTTTCCATCCCTCTTGTTCTCTCTCTCTTTCCATCCCTCTTGTTCTCTCTCTCTCTTTCCATCCCTCTCGTTCTCTCTCTCTCTCTCTTTCCATCCCTCTCGTTCTCTCTCTTTCCATCCCTTGTGTTCTCTCTCTCTTTCCATCCCTCTTGTTCTCTCTCTCTTTCCATCCCTTTTGTCCTCTCTCTCTTTCCATCCCTATTGTTCTCTATCTCTTTCCATCCCTCCTTGTTCTCTCTCTCTCTTTCCATCCCTCCTTGTTCTCTCTCTCTTTCCATCCCTCTTGTTCTCTCTCTCTTTCCATCCCTCTTGTTCTCTCTCTCTTTCCATCCCTCTTGTTCTCTATCTCTTTCCATCCCTCCTTGTTCTCTCTCTATTTCCATCCCTCTTGTTCTCTCTCTCTTTCCATCCCTCTTGTTCTCTCTCTCTTTCCATCCCTCTTGTTCTCTCTCTCTTTCCATCCCTCTTGTTCTCTCTCTCTTTCCATCCCTCTTGTTCTCTCTCTTTCCATCCCTCTTGTGTTCTATCTCTCTCTCTCTCTCTCTCTCTCTCTCTCTTTCCATCCCTCTTGTTCAATTCAATTCAATTCAAATAAGCTTTATTGGCAGGACCAAATACAAGTTAGCATTGCCAAAGCAAGGAAAAGGGGAAGGGGGTAATATATAGGGGAAAGGACATAAGTCTGTGAAAGTCCTCATTTTTTCATGTCCCTCTCAGTCTGTGACACGCTGTCACATATTGGGCAGCTATCTTCACCATTGGCTCCTTTTCTCCCAGTAGAATTTGGAATTTGAATTTGTTCTCTCTCTCTCTCTCTCTCTTTTTCCATCCTTCTCCCTCTTTCCATTCATCTTGTTCTCTCTTTCTCTCCATCCCTCTTGTGCTCCATCTCTCTATTTTTTTTTCTTTATGTCTCTCTCTCCCTCGAATCCTTTTTTGAGAGGCCATTAGATACAAGGGACTTCAATCCAACCCTGAATTGTCCACACCCACTTCCTGTGCTGATAGGAAGTTACTCTTCCATTCTTCATAATAACAAAGCATCCTTCGGGAAGGAAGCAATTCATTATCCAAGATGAATTTTTCCTTGCTAAATGTTGTTCTTCACTCCCTTCATAAGGGAGCACTCAAGTGTTTCCGCCTCTCTGTCAGTAGCCAACAATGAATGTTCATCTGATGCGAAGGCTCATGGATTTGAAATGACCATTCATATGAAATTGGTAGCACATTGGCTTAGTGGTTAGCATCAGGGGTCAAGCCCTGGGGAAAAAAGTGTGGAAACATACCAAAGATTCCCCTCACTGTGCCCATCATCAACGCAGCCTCACCTGTGCCCATCATCAAACGCAGCCTCACATGTGTCCATCAAATGCAGACTCACCTGTGCCCATCATCAAATGCAGACTCACCTGTGCCCATCATCAATGCAGACTCACCTGTGCCCATCATTAAATGCAGCCTCACCTGTGCCCATCATCAAATGCAGCCTCACCTGTGCCCATCATCAAATGCAGCCTCACCTGTGCCCATCATTAAATGCAGCCTCACATATGTCCATCAAATGCAGACTCACCTGTGCCCATCAGCAACGCAGACTCACCTGTGCCCATCAAATGCAGACTCACCTGTGTCCATCAAATGCAGCCTCACTGTGCCTATCAAATACAGTCTCACACTGCCCATCAACGCATCCTCACTGTGCCCATCAAATGCAGACTCACCTGTGCCTGCATTATACACAGTGTGTGTCGCGGAGCTTGGGTCTGCAATGTTTGGCGGCCGCCCACTGTAACAAAGTACTGCCTCCTAGATCGGTGGCGGTTCCTGTGATAGACGACACACTGATCCAATGCCGGGAAATTAAATCAGTTTTCTGTCCATCCTAGGAGGCGGGAATTTGTTACAGTGGCATTTTTTTCTAACACCCTAGAGAATAAAATGGCGGTTGTTGCAATACTTTATGTCAACAATGAATGTTCATCTGATGCGAAGGCTCATGGATTTGAAATGACCATTCATATGAAATTGGTAGCACATTGGCTTAGTGGTTAGCATCAGGGGTCAAGCCCTGGGGAAAAAAGTGTGGAAACATACCAAAGATTCCCCTCACTGTGCCCATCATCAACGCAGCCTCACCTGTGCCCATCATCAAACGCAGCCTCACATGTGTCCATCAAATGCAGACTCACCTGTGCCCATCATCAAATGCAGACTCACCTGTGCCCATCATCAATGCAGACTCACCTGTGCCCATCATTAAATGCAGCCTCACCTGTGCCCATCATCAAATGCAGCCTCACCTGTGCCCATCATCAAATGCAGCCTCACCTGTGCCCATCATTAAATGCAGCCTCACATATGTCCATCAAATGCAGACTCACCTGTGCCCATCAGCAACGCAGACTCACCTGTGCCCATCAAATGCAGACTCACCTGTGTCCATCAAATGCAGCCTCACTGTGCCTATCAAATACAGTCTCACACTGCCCATCAACGCATCCTCACTGTGCCCATCAAATGCAGACTCACCTGTGCCTGCATTATACACAGTGTGTGTCGCGGAGCTTGGGTCTGCAATGTTTGGCGGCCGCCCACTGTAACAAAGTACTGCCTCCTAGATCGGTGGCGGTTCCTGTGATAGACGACACACTGATCCAATGCCGGGAAATTAAATCAGTTTTCTGTCCATCCTAGGAGGCGGGAATTTGTTACAGTGGCATTTTTTTCTAACACCCTAGAGAATAAAATGGCGGTTGTTGCAATACTTTATGTCACACCGTATTTGCGCAGCGGCCTTACAAGCGCACTTTTTTGGGGGAAAAAATACACTTTTTTTAATTAAAAAAATAAGATACCAGTAAAGTTAGCCCGATTTTTTTCACAGTACTGCATACACCAGCGCCCCCCCCCCCCCCTGCTCCTCTGGACACATACAGTACTGCATACACCAGCGCCCCCCGCACCTCTGGCCACATACAGTACTGCATACACCAGCATTGGTTGTGGAACGAATCATCTGAGTTTCCATTCTTTCTTATGGGGAATCTCGCTTTAATATGCAAGTTCTTTGGATTACAGGCATGCTTCTGGAAAACATTATACTCGTAATCGTATTACTGTATAAATACATGAATTCCATATCCACAAGTTCACTATACCTCTGTGGCAGAAAGTTAAATTGTGTCATGACTGTCTGCCTATAGAAGTCTCGGAGTCTGCCAATTAACATTGCATCTACTTAAGGGTGTCCCGGTCCTAACCCTCTCTCCCTTAGTTCTGTTTAAGAGACAATAAATCTCTTTGCATTCAAGAAGTGTCTGGCGCCCATCAATCCATTTTGCATTACACCCACCATGCCTTGTAACCCACTCCACATAGAAGAATGTCAGCTGTCCCTAACTGTGGAGCAGTGGTGGTGCGTCCATAGTGGGCGCAGGAACGTCACCCCCTCTCTCCTGCACCCGTCACTCAACAATAGATATATTCATGCATTGCATAAATATATCTATTGTCGCTGCTGCCGCCCATTTTTTTAGGTGTCCGGCCCCCTGTTGAGCGCCGACTATCTGAATAACAGCGGTGGGTGTGTCTTGGAAATGCCTGATTAGAGGCATTGGCTCTAATAGGCTTCCCGATTAGAGCCTGTGGGCTGCATTTGGGGGCACAAACTGGCTGCATTTGGGGGGACAAACTGGCTGGATTCAAGGGCACAAACTGGCTGCATTTGAGGGGGCAAACTGGCTGCATTCGGGGGCACAAACTGGCTGCATTTGAGGGGACAAACTGGCTGCATTTGAGGGGACAAACTGGCTGTATTTTAGGGGGCAAACTGGCTGCATTTGAGGGGGGAAACTGGCTGCATTTGAGGGGGAAAACTGGTTGCTTTTGAAGGGGTAAACTGGCTGTATTTGAGGGGAAAACTGGCTGCATTTGAAGGGGTAAACTGGCTGTATTTGAGGGGAAAAATGGCTGTATTTGAGGGGGAAAACTGGCTGTATTTGAGGGGGAAAACTGGCTGTATTTGAGGGGACAAACTGGTTGCATTTGAGGGGGAAAACTGGTTGCATTTGAAGGGGTAAACTGGCTGTATTTGAGGGGACAAAATGGCTGTATTTGAGGGGGTAAACTGGCTGTATTTGAGGGGACAAACTGGCTGCATTTGAGGGGACAAACTGGTTGCATTTGAGGGGGAAAACTGGTTGCATTTGAGGGGGAAAACTGGTTGCATTTGAGGGGGCAAACTGGCTGTATTGTAGGGGACAAACTGTCTGCAATTGGAGGGACAAACTGGCTGTATTTGAAGCGGTAAACTGGCTGTATTTGAGGGGACAAACTGGCTGTATTTGAGGGGACAAACTAGCTGTATTTAAAGGGGACAAACTGGCTGTATTTGAGGGGACAAACTGGTTGCATTTGAGGGGGGAAAACTGGTTGCATTTGAAGGGGTAAACTGGCTGTATTTGAGGGGACAAACTGGCTGTATTTGAGGCAACTAACTGGCTGCATTTGAAGGGGTAAACTGGCTGTATTTGAGGGGAAAACTGGCTGTATTTGAGGGGACAAACTGGCTGTATTTGAGGGGACAAACTAGCTGTATTTAAAGGGGCAAACTGGCTGCATTTGAGGGGACAAACTGTCTGTATTTGAGGGGACAAACTGTCTGCAATTGGGGGGACAAACTGGCTGCATTTGAAGGGGTAAACTGGCTGTATTTGAGGCGAAAAACTGGCTGTATTTGAGGGGGAAAATGGCTGCATTTGAGGGGACAAACTGGCTGTATTTGAGGGGGAAAACTGGCTGCATTTGAGGGGACAAACTGGCTGTATTTGAGGGGACAAAATGGCTGTATTTTAGGGGGTAAACTGGCTGTATTTGAGGGGACAAACTGGCTGCATTTGAGGGGACAAACTGGTTGCATTTGAGGGGGAAAACTGGTTGCATTTGAGGGGGCAAACTGGCTGTATTGTAGGGGACAAACTGTCTGCAATTGGAGGGACAAACTGGCTGTATTTGAAGGGGTAAACTGGCTGTATGTGAGGGGAAAACTGGCTGTATTTGAGGGGACAAACTAGCTGTATTTAAAGGGGACAAACTGGCTGCATTTGAGGGGGCAAACTGGCTGTATTTGAGGGGACAAACTGGCTGTATTTGAGGGGACAAACTGGCTGTATTTGAGGGGACAAACTAGCTGTATTTAAAGGGGACAAACTGGCTGTATTTGAGGGGGCAACCTGGCTGCATTTGAGGGGACAAACTGGCTGTATTTGAAGGGGCAAACTGGCTGCATTTGAGGGGACAAACTGGCTGTATTTGAGGGGACAAACTAGCTGTATTTAAAAGGGACAAACTGGCTGTATTTGAGGGGGCAAACTGGCTATATTTGAGGGGACAAACTGGCTGTATTTGAAGGGGCAAACTGGCTGCATTTGAGGGGACAAACTGGCTGCAGTTGAGGGGACAAACTGGCTGTACAGTATTTGAGGCAACTAACTGGCTGCATTTGAAGGGGTAAACTGGCTGCATTTGAGGGGACAAACTGGCTGTATTTGAGGGGACAAACTGGCTGTATTTGAGGGGACAAACTGGCTGTATTTGAAGGGGCAAACTGGCTGCATTTGAGGGGACAAACTGGCTGTATTTGAAGGGGCAAACTGGCTGCATTTGAGGGGACAAACTGTCTGTATTTGAGGGGACAAACTGTCTGCAATTGGGGGGACAAACTGGCTGTATTTGAGGGGGAAAACTGGCTGTATTTGAGGGGACAAACTGGCTGCAATTGGGGGGACAAACTGGCTGTATTTGAGAGGGAAAACTGGCTGTATTTGAGGGGACAAACTGGCTGCAATTGGGGGGACAAACTGGCTGTATTTGAGGGGGAAAACTGGCTGTATTTGAGGGGACAAACTGGCTGCATTTAAGGGGACAAACGCTGCATTTGAGGGGGTAAAGTGGCTGCATTTGGGGGCAAACTGGCGGAGTTTGATGGGCACAGTGAGTGCATTTAATGGGCACAGTGGCAGCAATTGATGTTTTTTTGTTGTTTTTTTTTTTCAGTTTGTTTGCGCCTCCCCAAAAATTTTGAGCACCAGCCGCCACTGCTCTGGAGATCACCACTAGGCCTAAAGAGGCCCGGACATTTGCTACATCTACTTAACTCCTTTCTCCTCTCATCTATTTTTTTATGCAGATTTTTTTTTAACCGTTTTTTAAAATAATTTTTTAGTTTTCATTTATTTTTTTTGCTATTTTTTTTTAATCTTTGTTACATAACAAGAAAATGCACAAAATTGCAAATACCTTTTTAAATGGGACAAATTATAAAATAAGGCTACATGCACATGGGTGTATGAAAATATGCCCTTTGACATTGGATCTTTCTGCCAGGTGCTGGCAGAAAAATCCAGCATAAAAAAATGCTCAATATTCTTGATGTCTATTGGGACGCAGCATCTGCATGAACACAGCCGTTGCTCCCAATGTGACATCCAGAGGGCCCGGAATTCACATTGACTGTGTTTGGGGACCGGCACCCATGCAGATGTCAAATTGGGAGCAGCAGCTGTGTCCCAACTAGACATGTGCACTGCCGGAAAAAAATTGTTAGTTTTCGCTTCCTTTTCATTTGTTTTTTTCGGAAATTCTGAAATTTGAAAATTCGGAATTCATAAACTCGAAGAATCAGAAATTCGACAATTGGAAAAAAATCCAAAAATAAGAAAGGAAAATCCGAAAATTAGAAAGAAGGAAATTCCAAAAATTAGAAATAACTAACTAATAATAACTTTTAAATTATAGGTATTGGAATTCCCTTTAAAATGTGACTGTTGTAAGGTGTTGCATGATCGAAAATATAGTGCACCAGATTGCGTTATATGCGAGGGTTGCAACCTTCTGTAAACGTGTACTGTTTTGCATGTATACCTGTCAAAAATCTATAAATAAAACTGTTATTGGAAAAAAAAATTGACTGTTAGTGAATGTAACAAATACAAATTTATCCGAAGTTACGCATTTCGGAATTTCCAAATTTCATATTTCACGAAGTGTAGAATTTTCTGATTTTCGAAATTTGGAATTTTCAGATTTTCGAATTTCCGAAATTTAGAATTTTTCAGATTTTCTAATTTAGAATTTCTGAATATTCAGAAAAATTGGATTTCTCTAAATTAAAGAATTTGTCTAAATTCATTAAAAAACTAATTTAGAACTAAATGAATTGCACATGTCTAGGACAAGGCTACATGCCCATGGGTGTATTTGTCATTGCATTAAAGTGTAAATATGAGAGTTCTTTTTGACCCCAGATCTCACATTAAAGAGGTCCTGTCATGTTTTCTTTTTATTACAAGGGATGTTTACATTCCTTGTAATAGGAATAAAAGTGGTCCACATTTTTTTTTTTTTATCGGACAGCGGAAAATTAACATAAATACGATTTTTTTTTCAAAGCACCCCGCCCCTGTGCTTACGCGCAGAAGCGAAAGCATACGTTAGTCGCACCCACATATGTAAACAGTGTTCAAACCAGACATGTGAGGTATCCCTTCGAACGTTAGGGCAATAATTCTAGCCCCAGACCTCCTCTGTAACTAAAAACTGGTAACCTGTAGAAATTTTTAAATGTCGCCTATGGAGATTTTTAAGGGTCAAAGTTTGTTGCCATTCCACGAGTGGGCACAATTTTGAAGCGTGACATGTTGGGTATCAATTTACTCGGCGTAACATTATTTTTTACAAAATAAAAAAAAATAAAAAAATGGGCTAAATTTACTGTTTTATTTTTTTATTCAAAAAAGTGTATTTTCCCCCCAAAAAAATGCGTTTGTAAGACCGCTGCACAAATACGGTGTGACATAAAGTATTGCAACGACCGCCATTTTATTGTTTGAAAAAATATATATATAATGTTTGGGGGTTCTAAGTAATTTTCTAGCAAAAAAAATTACTTAACAAGTTTAAAAAAGCGACCCAGTCCTTAATAAATGAGAAGAGGTAGACAGGAAAGGAAACAATAAAGACACAGGAAGGCAGGTGGTCGAACCATCATATTTTATATGGTTTAAAAATAAGATATGCAAGGGGCGTTCTCCTCTGGGAGAATCTGCTGTCGTGCGATCCAGATGGCGTTTATCGTATTGATGTCGTTACCCCACGGCGGCGGCGGTGGGGGGCCATGAAGGTGACAGGTAAGAGGGGAAGGATGGGAGAAGGGGCTGTGTAATGAAGTGACAGATGACATGTACGTAAAACAGTTTCCTTTGCTGTTTTCCAGGAGACAACATGGAAGATTGCGGCAGTGGCGGCGTTTTTTATCCGGACATTTCCTCTCGCTGCTCCTTGTTCTTGCGGACTTCAGCAGCATGCAGCTCCTGGAAAGAAACAACATCGGGGTCCGTGAGAGGGAATGAAATAACGCTACTGAGGTTAAGGGGTACAAGTGGAACTCTAGGCCAAAAGCACAAAATACATGGTTAACAGGGGTCATTAATAGGGAGGAGTGGGGGGTCAGTCGCAGTTTGGCATCTTTGCCTTGGGCACTGGATGACCTTGTCCCAGCACTGCTCACATTTGCCATACAACATTTGAAGATATCATGCTTTTCAGCCTATAGTCACACTTTTTTTTTTTACAGGATGTCCTGTTATGCTCCCAGGAGACCCGTACCTTTTCACGGAGGCGCTCCCTGAGAGCGGACAGATGTGCGTCACGGATCTCCTTGCTGAGCTCCATCTTGTAGTTGAGTTTTTCCTCAGCCATTCGGCTGAAATTGTTGTTGTCTTCTATTGCCCGGTGCAGGACGTCTCGCTCGTGCTCCCGCTTCTCGGCAAGCTGTTTCAGCACCTGAGCTTCCTGGGACTGATGGGGAAAAAGAACACAAGTTCTGAATTACAACAAATTTATTTAAAGAAATTGTCTGTGGATCAAAGCTGTATGCAAGGTCAACCTCTGAGCCGGCAGCCATCATCAACCCAAGCCCCCCGGGCACCCCCCACCCCCCTAGAGTTGATTCCCTTTTGTAATGCATGCCAGTATTATGTTTGCTTTGTTAGCAGCAGCTTGGCATTGCATGCCATTGCTGAGCCTCTCATCTACTAGGACCCCCAGGTCATTTTCCATTCTAGATTCCCCCAGAGGTTCTCCCCCCAGTGTATAGAATAGATTGTATTCATATTTTTTCCATCAAGTGCATTATTTTACATTTTTCTACGTTAAACTTCATTTGCCATGTAGTTGCCAACCTCATTTATTTGTTCAGATCTTCTTGCAAAGTTTCCACATCCCGCGGAGAAGTTATTGCCCTGCTTAGCTTAGTATTGTCCGCAAATACAGAGATTGCGCTGTTTATCCCATCCTCCAGGTCGTTTATGAATAAATTAAATAGGATTGGTCCCAGGACAGAACCCTGGGGGGCCCCACTACCCACCCCTGACCATTCCGAGTACTCCCCATTTATCACCACCCTCTGAACTCACCCTTGTAGCCAGTTCTCAATCCATGTACTCACCCTATGGTCCATGCCAATGGACCTTATTTTGTACAGTAAACATTTATGTGTCACTGTATCAAATGCTTTTGCAAAATCCAGATACACCATGTCTACGGGCCTTCCTTTATATAGATGGCAACTCACCTCCTCATAGAAGGTTAATAGATTGGTTTGGCAAGAATGATTCTTCATGAATCCATTCTGATTACTGCTAATGATACAGTTCTCATTACTAAAATCATGTATATAGTGCCTTGTCATCCCCTCCAAGAGCTTACATACTATTGATGTTAGGCTAACTGGTCTGTAATTCCCAGGGATGTTTTTTGGGCCCTTTTAAATATATTGGTGCTACATTGTTTTTTCTCCAATCTGCTGGTACTATTCCAGTCAGTAGACAGAGAAACAATGGTCTGGCAATGGCTGTTGTGTTTGCATATTCTTTAATTATAAGTCTATCTGCACTTACAGATTTCTCTTGGCCCCCCTGCAAAGTCGCACAAATACTTTTATCCAAATTCTAAATGGCTGTATTTGTAAATTTTAAAAGCCAATATAAAGGAATAGTAGTGGTTAAAAAAAGCACTTGTGGATTTATTTAACCTTTTTTTTTGGTTAATTTTCCTGTGGCAGGGGGTGTGACTATGCCTACTGTGGTGGTGGGACCCTGTGTGACCTTAAAGATTGCTGTTTTGCGTCATATTTTGGAGAGAAAGACACACTGACTGCACAGCTGTGTGTTTGGCTATTTAGTTCTGACCTGACTATGGCTCAGGGCCCCACCCAACAGACAGGAAAGTCTCTGCTGGGAGTCAGGTGGACTCCCATCCCTCTGAGAGGAGTCAGAGGCTGCATGGGTGCAGCCAGAGCATGCATGTCTGCAGGAGGCAGATGTCATTGGTGATTGAGCAGCAAGGCACTGATCAGGAGTAAGCTAGGTGTGAGCTTAACTCTAGGAAATTCTGTTTGATCTGAGGAGCAGACTTAAAGCGGAGGTTCACCCAAATAACATTTATATAAGACCAAATTCTTTATACTACCAGCATGTACAGTCGGCACTTTTTTTTTTAGGCTGTACATACCTTATAATCTATATTTGCAATCCGGCTTCCGGGTACTTCTCCCGCGGGAGTAGGCATTTCCAAGCTGAGCCGCAATGTAATCTGAGCGTTCGCCCAGATGATTGATGTCTATCAGAAAATGTTCCCCCCGGCGGATAAGGCCCCGCCCCCGTATTGCGTAGGCGCGTCACAGACTAGGAGCCATGTAGAGCTGACTGCGCAGGCGCCGTATAGAGCTACCTGTTCGGCTCCTTTCAGAAACTCCGTGACGTGCCTACTCAATACGGGGGGCGGGGCCTTATCCCCCAGGGGGAAAATTTTCTGATAGACATTAATCATCTGGGCGAACGCCCAGATTACATTGCGGCTCAGCTTGGAAACGCCTACTCCCGTGGGAGAAGTACCCAGAAGCAGGATTGCAAATATAGGTTATAGCTGCAAAGCTCTGCGCAAACTGTTGGCGCTATATAAATCCTGACTAATAGTAAGACATGTGCAATTAGTTTTAGTTCCAAATAAAAAAATTTAACTAATTTTGAAAAATTCGTTAATTCCGTAATTTCCAAATGTTTCAATTTTTTGGATTTCCAAAATTTTGAATTTTCGAATTCCCGAAATTTTGGAAAATTAAAAAATTAGAAAATTGGAAATTTGGAAAATTCAGAAATTAAAAATTTCGGAAATTCGGAAATTTTTACATTTTGGAAATTTAAAAATTTCAGATTCGAAAATTGGAAATTCGAAAATTGTAAATTCAAAAATTAATAATTGGAAAGTTTGGAAATTTGAAAATCAAAAAATTTGGAAATTTCTGAAAAAAGTAAAAAAACTAATGAAACAAAAACGAAAACAAGCTAATTTTTCGGCAGTGCACATGTCTAATAATAATAATAAATGTTATACACAAGCAGAAGTTGTCGGATGCATGCTTTTCCTGCTTTAAAATCCAGCAATTTGTTTATTTTTCTTCCAAATCAGAATGAAAAAACCCCCCACAAAAAGCAATTTTGAATGAATAGGGTCCACTCTTAATGATTATGATAGACATTGGATCCCGCCCCCCCCCCCCCCCCAATTAGGATCCTACAGTAGTGGCCGCATACCTTCCTCCTCTCCTCGGCTGCCTCCAGCCTCTTCTGCAGCTCCTCCAGAGAGATATCCTTCTTCCGAGGAGAGGTGGCCAGTGGAGGACTGTCCGGGGACAAGTCTGAAGGAGACTTCAGGATCACCTCGAAGCTCTGTCCTGACGCTCTCTTATTCAGCTGTTTTACCTCCATGTCTGTCAAAGGAAAGATCAGTTATAATAACATGTCAGGAATCGCTAGTAGCAGTTCGTCACATTAATCTGGATTTGTTCCTTAAAACCACTTCCCTACCGCTGGACATCATATGACGTCCTGGACTTTCAGGGGGGATATCTGAATGATGGGTGCAGCTACAGGCGTCATTCAAGGTCTTAACCTTAGTTTTTAAGGCGTTCAATAAATTAGGTCCTACTTACCTCCAGGCGAAATTGACAAGACATGTCACTGGCCGTTCATTGAGAGCGGCCACTCAATTCCGCCTGGAGGTCCCATAGTTTAGATTAAAAAAGTGGGGGGGCAGAGCATTCTCGAGGTTGGGACATAGAGAGTGGAACCTCCTGCCGTTGGCTCTTAGGCAGACCTCAAACCTGCTACAGTTCAGGAGGGGACTGAAAACCCTTCTGTGGACTGAGGCTGGGTAGATGGTTGTGCGACAGGGGGTGGAAACTGACGGGCTGATTTTTTTTCTATTTTTATTTGATTTATGTTATTGTTTTTTAATGCTTTTTTGTTTTAACGGTTTTGATGTTTCTGATTTTATTGTTGTTATTGTATGTACGGCGAATGGCACCTGGTCCCGTCGCCGGGTAGCGGTTTGATACTTATGTGATTTAACGCTTAACAAAAATATTCAATAAATAATTCAGATATTATTCTTTGCAGCCAGCGATTCTGTGCACCATAAGAGGTTAAGCAGTTCTGGCGGTTGATCATTCTTATAGGGGACATCCCTCCCCCTCCCGCCGCCATCCGGTGCTTCTATGGACTCTCCTGTGCCATCAGAGGCCCAGAGAACGAATCGGCCGACGCCGGATGACGACAATAGAGATTTCCAGTGACCACATGGTCACCAGTCATCTCTATGACTGTCGGATGCCCGGGCGCGACGTTTTGACTTTATGCCGGGGTTCCCAGAAGTAAACAAAGCCGCGATCACGGCTGTCGGCAAGTAAAAAAAAAGAAAGAAATTAAGTAAAATAAAAAAATGTATAAAAAAATATATATTTAAAACGCTCCTGGCCCTTGGTAGTCCCGCCCACATATATAAACGTCGTTCAAACCACACATGTGAGGTATCACTGCGTGCGTTAGAGCGTGTGCAACAATTCTAGCACTAGACCTCCTCTGTAACTCTAAACTGGTGACCTGTAAAAAAAAATTAAAGCATCGCCTATGGAGATTTTTACGTACCGAAATTTGACGCCATTCCATGAGTGTGCGCAATTTTAGAGTCGAATATATTTTTATTAGCATATTAAGAAAACAAAATACCATGACATGAACGAGGCACGGAGGACAATTACATAGAATAAACAACAGGGATTACATGGTGAGCACGAAACAGTGCCAGTCCCCAAAGAGGGTGCAGGTTATCGTGTGCGCAATTTTAGGTATCTATTTACTTGGTGTAACATCATCTTTTACATTAAATAAAAAAAATGGGATAACTTTACTGTTTTGTTATTTTTTAATTCATGAAACCATTTAAAAAAAAAGGTGTTTGATAAATGATTGCGCAAATACCGTGCAAGATAAAAAGTTGCAATGACCGCCATTTTATTCTTTAGGGTGTCTGCTAAAAAAACATATATATATAATGTTTGGGGGTTCTGAGTAATTTTCTAGCAAAAAAAATTATGATTTTTACATCATAAGAGGATGAGGAGAGAAGTGCCAGAATAGGCCCGGTAGGGAAGTGGTTAACGCTGATCTGCTGATCAGATACCTCCCTACCTCCGGTGCCACATTTTGGGTATCTGCTCCCACTTTCCAGCATAGATCCTTAGTAAGGATGTCGGCGCCTGCACCCGGAGCGGAGGGACGGGTTGGTTTTGGGTGAGGAAATTGTGGGCTCCCTGGACAGGTAAGTCTCCAGTATTTGTAGCTGCTGACTTTTCTTCTTTGTTTTCCCATGGGGAACGCTTTAGGCATGGCCTGGGAAGCCAGACTCCGTGTCCCTAACAACCGATGAGTCATCACCTGTCAGCGGGGTTCCTACTGACAGCTGAATGTAAAACAAATTTGCTGGCAATAAAAAAAAATCAGGGAAAAAACAGCATGGGGGTCCCCCCCAATCCATTCAAGGTCCTTCGGATCTGGTATGGATTTTGAGGGGAACACCACCCTATAGTAAAAATTTATATGGCGTGGGGTCCCCCCCAATACCATACCGGACTCTTTTCCAAGCATGCAGCCCAGCAGGTCAGAAAAAGGAGGGGACAAGCTTTGCCAAATATTCCTTCAACACGAATACGCTTGAAGTTGCTTATAAGGTCCTCCTGAGGTAGTATTGGGTCCCAACAAAAGTTGGCTGCCTAGCTCTTTTTCTCAGCTAAACAGACTATAGCCCAGACCTGGAGGACCGCAAGTGTTGCCTTCCAGGGGACACTGCTCTGATTGATGCTCATTGAGTATATGTCCAGTATTGCCAATGGCTGCGCTGCTATCAATCTATACAATGAAGAGCAGAGAACCCCGGGCAACGATCGCTGGGGGGCCACTAATTATCTGATGTTTTTTCACCATAATGCATAGAATGCATTAAGGTGAAAAAACATGTACCTTTACAACCCCTTTAAGGTTTGGGAACCGTGGATTTCCTACGCGTTCCCCGTATTTCTTACGGTTTTCTTGGGCCGTCGAATGACTTTCACCTGTGGTGTTTCTGAGTCTGAGAAATTCTGTTCTCCTTTTTTCTCTCTTCTTCCTGATCACATTTTTTTCTGCTTTCTCTCTTCTTTCCTCCTCTGGTTTCTTCCTAACCATGTCTTTGGGCGCCTCCTAATCCTCCTGGGGGCTTATTCCCTCGGGTAGGTCTTTCCTGAGACACCGGAAACCCTGCCCTAGTGGTTTTAGTTTTGTGCTGCCCTAGGGAAGACTAAAATTGGGTGCCCCCCATGTAAATTTGTCCCACCCCAGCTGCGATAAACAATTTTTGTCTCAGGGTCTAATGGGGAAGCTGCAGCTATTCATAGTGAACAGCTGCGGCTCCCTCATCAGACCCTGAGATATGATTCGTTCAAGTGCCATATAAAGAATTACTGCCCGTCAGCGGCGGTCGGTACATAAGGCCTCTTCCACACAGACGGACTCCGTCGCTACGCTACGCTGATCTCCGCTGAGCCGGCGGATGACCATTCCCTCTCTGCTCACTGAGCAGGGAGGGGCTTGTGCAGCGCCGCTGTCTCCTATGGGGAGATCTGATGAAAACGGAGAGCAAGTCCGTTTTCATCAGATCTCATCCGATCCGCCATGGACGGATGATGACGTATCTCCATCCGTCCGATTTTGCCGGATCGGGTCGGATGTCAGCGGACATGTCTCCACTGACATCCGACGATCCATAGGACTGCATGAAGCGGCCTTTCAGGTCTGACGTCAAAACTGACAGGCGGACCTGAACGGTCCGATCGTGTGAAAGGGGCCTAAGGAACGCCCCCCCTAATCTCCATGCATTTTTTTTTATTGTGAAGCACATGATTAGAGCCTAACACGGTCAGATTTTCCGACAACACGTGTTCGATGGGAGCTTTTTGTCGGAAATTCCGACCGTGTGTAGGCTCCATCGGACATTTGCTGTCGGAATTTCCGGAAAAGCTGGTTCTCAAATTTTCCGACAACAAAATCCGTTCTCGTAAATTCTGATCGGGTGTGGACAATTGCAACGCACAAAATTCCACGCATGCTCTAAATCAAGTACGAGACGGGAGCGCTCGGTCTGGTAAGACTAGCGTTCGTAATGGAGAGAGCACATTCGTCACGCTGTAACAGACAGAAAAGCACGAATCGTCTCTCACCAAACTTCTACTAACACGACTGGTATTGAACTTCCCTTTAATAATGCCTTCGTACGTTTTGTACGTCACCGGGTTCTTGGCGTTCGGAATTTCCGACAACATTTGTGCGACCGTGTGTATGCAAGACAAGTTTGAGCCAACATTCCATCGGAAAAAAAATCCACGGTTTTCGGAATTTCCGATCGTGTGTACACGGCATAAGGCTCTATTTGGCTTTGAAAAGGTTGGGCTCTGCACTCCAAGCCCACCCACTTGTGACATTAGCGTATTTTGATTTGCTATTGTCTTCCTGCTTCTCCTTCCGGCCAATCAGGACAGGAATCGAGTCCTAAGACCAGATTGGCTGGGACGAGAAGCGACCGGAGAGGCAGGAAGGAGAAGTTGCCAAAGCCACCCTTGACCTGGATGGGGTAAGTGTAGGGCTGGCGGGAGAGCAAGAGGGCTAAACGAGCAAGCGGGTGGTTTGTTTGCCGTCCCTCGCAAAAAATGGAGAGCCAGCCGCCACTGCTGCCCATGATCTGACGTTCATGGTGATACCTCACATGTGTGGGACAATTGCTGTTTGCATGCGTGCCGGACCAACAAATGCGTTCACCTTTGCGCGGGAGCACTGGAGGACGGGGGCACTTTAAATAATTTTAAATTTATTTATTTTTACACTGTTGCTTTATTTTTTATTTATTTTTTATCACTTTCATTGCTGTCTCAAGGAATGTAAACATCCTTTGTGAAGTGATGTCATGTCATTGCCTCCGGTTTACTGTTGTGAACAGCTGATCAAAGCCGATCCTGGCTTCGCTTGGCAGTCTGGCCAGCCGGCGGACACGCCAGCTGGTCCTTTGGGTCTCCCGGTGGGACAAGACAGCTACGCAAGGTAACAGGAGGGGGAGGGGAGCAACTTCTCTCGCTGCTTGTAATAGCAATCGAGCGGATAGTAAGCTGCACCGATTGCTATTACAAGGGAGCTGACCGCCGGCTCTAAAAAAAAAACAATGCCAAGATGATGCCTGCTGCTGCTGGCCTCATCCTGGTATAACCACCAAAAGGACGTGAAGTAGTTAAGTTAACCATATACAGACCAGAAGATTTCCCCCTTAGAGGCGGTTTGGAGGTCACTGGATTTCTGGCAGATCAATCTGTATTTTTCTGTATTTAACCACATAAGGACCGGGCCTATAGTTAAAATCATTTTTTTTTTGCTCGAAAATTACTTAGAACCCCCAAACATTATGGGGCAGAGCCACAAAGGAAGTACGCCGGCGTATCTAGTGATACGCGGCGTACTTTCAAATTTCCAGCTTCGTATCTTTGTTTTGAATCCTCAAAACAAGATACGACGGCATCTGGGTTAGATCCGACAGGTGTACGCCTTCGGATCTTAGATGCAATTCTTCGGCGTCCGCTGGGTGGCGTTCCCGTCGTAATCCGCGTTGAGTATGCAAATTAGCTATTTCCGATAAAAGTGATCTTGCAAAAAAAATCCTTAGTGGAGACCACTTTTATTCGAAAGAGGACCGCCCGACGTTTCAGAAAATACCAGATAGCTGCCATAACCCCAGTACTCAAGGTCAAAGTACCGACAATGTACAATGACGGTGGTTTGCAGTAAGTGGTTACAGGAAGGAAACATGGGAAAATGTTCAGGTATTGCATATTTTCGTTCACAGTAGTAATTGCATCATCTACTATGACATCATTGCAGGGTATTTTTTACACATACAAAATGACTGACCTTCATACTGGTAGATTGTGTTGGGATGGGGCTGGGAGTAGAAGCAAGAGCAGATCAGAGACAGCATAGAAAGTTCCTTCATCTTCTCTTTGTAGGCTGCAATAAATAAATAAATGATTTAATAAAATAAGAATTGTAGCTTAGTAAATCAGGTCAGCAAAATCCGATATCTATATATACAGTGGAACCTCGGATTACGAGCATAATCCGTTCCAGGAGAATTCACGTAATCCAAAGCATTCGCATATCAAAGCGGGTTTCCCCATAGAAGTCAATGGAAACGAAAATAATTTGTTCCGCATTGACTTCAATAGCATGCAATACCGCATGTGGCCAAAGGTGGGGGGGGGGTGCTGGAGAGCCTCAGAAATGATCGGGGACAGCTCGGCTGACCCCGTAAACAGAGTATTTCCAAATGGCTCCGATCGGCTCTGCTTGGCCCTGCCGCCCCTGCACCTCAGGGCAAACATGGTACTGTACACCCCATTAATTTGAATTCTGCTTGTTTTGCCAAGCCAAGCCAATATGATTATAATGAAAGTAAAGTAATCCCCTTTCATGACAGGTGCACTTTAATGTGTTACTAAACCCACAACAGTAAAATCAGTGTGTATATGCAGTAAAGCATGCTTGCTATGCTTACTGTGGAACCTAAGGGGTTAATCCTCTGCATTGTGTAATGCAGTACAACCGGTCCTGTTGTACTGGGCCCAGACCTCATCAGCTAAACAGGAGGGCCCAGGGCAACTTTATTGTTCATTTTTTCCTAAATTAAGAAATGTATTTTACTAGACCACACCCTCGCTCCTACTTGTTTACCAGGGCTTAAATTATATTTCCACAGTTCAACAGAGGGGCCCAGGAAGTGTTCATTATCGGGATGTAGGGGGTTAAGTCAGTGCCGCTGTTTCACTGCACCCCAGAGTGGTGGGTGGGGTTGGGGGCCCTGTCAAGAAGGCTGTACAGGGCCCCATGATTTCTAACAGCAGCCCTGACTGTGGGAGACCAGATATAGTGAATGCAGGCTCCTGGGGAGACCAGATATAGTAAACGCAGGCTTCTGGGGAGACCAGATATAGTGAATGCAGGCTCCTGGGGGGGGCAGATATAGTGAATGCAGGCTCCTGGGGAGACCAGATATAGTAAACGCAGGCTTCTGGGGAGACCAGATATAGTGAAAGCAGGCTCCTGGGGGGGGGGGGGCAGATATAGTGAATGCGGGGTCCTGGGGAGAGCATATATAGTGAATGCAGGCTCCTGGGGGGGGCAGATATAGTGAATGTGGAGTCCTGGGGAGAGCATATATAGTGAATGCAGGCTTCTGGGGAGACCACATATAGTGAATACAGGCTCCTGGGGAGACCAGACTGAATGCAGACTCCTGGGGAGACCAGATATAGTGAATGCAGGCTCCTGGGGAGACCATATATAGTGAATGCAGGGTCCTGGGGAGACCAGATATAGTGAATGCAGGGTTCTGGGGAGGCCAGATATAGTGAATGCAGGCTCCTGGGGAGACCAGATATGGTAAATGCAGAGTCCTGGGGAGACCAGATATAGTGACTGCAGGCTCCTGGGGAGACCACATATATTGAATGCAGGCTCCATGGGGAGACCAGATATAGCGAATACAGGCTCCTGGGGAGACCAGATATAGTGAATGCAGGCTCCTGGGGAGACCAGATATAGTGAATGCAGGCTCCTGGGGAGACCAGATATAGTGAATGCAAGGTTCTGGGGAGACCAGATATAGTGAATGCAGGCTCCTGGGGAGACCAGATATAGTGAATGCAGGCTCCTGGGGAGACCAGATATAGTGAATACAGGCTCCTGGGGAGACCAGATATAGTGAATGCAGGCTCCAAGGGGAGACCAGATATAGTGAATGCAGGGTCCTGGGGGGACCAGATATAGTGAATGCAGGCTCCTGGGGAGACCAGATATAGTGAATGCAGAGTCCTGGGGAGACCAGATATAGTGAATGCAGAGTCCTGGGGGGACCAGATATAGTGAATGCAGGCTCCTGGGGAGACCAGATATAGTGAATGCAGGCTCCCGGGGAGACCAGATATAGTGAATACAGGCTCCTGGGGAGACCAGATATAGTGAATGCAGGCTCCAAGGGGAGACCAGATATAGTGAATGCAGGGTCCTGGGGGGACCAGATATAGTGAATGCAGGCTCCTGGGGGGACCAGATATAGTGAATGCAGGCTCCTGGAGAGACCAGATATAGTGAATGCAGGCTCCAAGGGGAGACCAGATATAGTGAATGCAGGGTCCTGGGGGGACCAGATATAGTGAATGCAGGCTCCTGGGGGGACCAGATATAGTGAATGCAAGCTCCTGGGTTTAGTAACACTTTAAGGGCAATTTAAACATGTTGGTAGTAGACATGAAAAAGGAGTATTGTTGCAAAAGGAACAGAGGGACTTTATCCAAAAGAATTACAGGTGCTCTGAAACTTGGGGACCATGGCAAATATGTGCGAGATGTAAGGGGTTGATTTACTAAAGGCAAATAGACTGTGCACTTTGCAAGTGCAGTTGCTCCTGAGATTAGTAAATGAGCAGAAGCTCTGCTGACTTCCATCATCCAATCATATGCAAGCAAAAAAAATTTTTTTTTTCTTGCATGTGATTGGATATTCTTTGTAAAATGAAACTTGACCTTATTTACTAAGCTCTGGAGCATGGGCGTAGCATAAGGGGTTGCAGGGGTCACAATCGCAAACCCCACCCCTAGCTCCAGGGGGCCCCCCTGTCATATTATCATATCTTCCACAAAGTCCAGCTCCGATCTGCCCAAGGGCCCCCACAGCCACGCTCCAGTACTGGGCTTCAACTTTGCCTTCCACGGTCCACAACCCTCTGTTCTTATTGGCCGAGGGACAAGCTGTGAGCCATTTCCTGAATGGAGGGGAGCAAAGGGTGAGAACAGCCCAGGGGCCAGGTCAAATTTTGCATCGGGGCCCACAAGCTTCAAGCTGCGCCACTGCTCTGGAGCATCTGTACTTTGAACGTGCACAGTCTATTTGCCTTTAGTAAACCAACCCCCGTAGTCTCTCTTTTCTACACGAGGAAGATGGCACCTGGTGCCAACATTACTACATCATCCTTTTCTCCTCCCAGACAGGAGTTGCCAGTCCCTAGACAAAAGCCTACGATTCTCACAAAACTCAGACGTGTCGCAGAGGACTCCCAATCCTAATGAGCTGGTACAAGTACAACCTTCCGTCCTCCAGAGGCACGAAGCCTGGCGCCAGCCTTCAGCCCTAATTACTTCATGCCAGACACGGCGGGCAGCTGCCTACAGATGTGTGCCTTGGGTGCAAAGCAGGAAGCGAATGTCAGAGGGAAAAGGCATTTTCTGCAAGACCTCCACTGACATGGGAAAATTCTGGAAGCCAGGATATTTAAAAAATATAAAAGCTGCCAGATTCAGTAAGACCTGCCTAACGTTAGGCAGGCGTAGCGTATCTCATATACGCTACGCCGCCGTAAGTTAGAGAGGCAAGTGCTGTATTCACAAAGCACTTGCGTCCTAAGTTACGGCGGCGTAGCGTAAATGGGCCGGCGTAAGCCCGCCTCATTCAAATTGTGTTGAGGTGGGCGTGTTTTATGTAAATAAACCATGACCCCACCTAAATGACGTTTTAAACGAACGCCGCATGCGCCGTCCGTGGACATATCCCAGTGCGCATGCGTCGGATAGAATGCCTAAGATACGTTGAACACTGCCTACTACGTGAACGTAAATTACGCACAGCCCTATTCGCGTACGACTTAAGCAAACAACGTAAAAAGATACGCTTGTTCCGACGTCCATACTTTGCACCTAGAGACCAGCTTTATCTTTTCGCCGGCGTATGTCTTCCATAAACGGCGTAACTAATTGCGACGGGCGTACGTACGTTCGTGAATCGGCGTATCTTGCTCATTTGCATATTCGACGCGGAAAACAACGGAAGCGCCACCTAGCAGCTAGCGTAAATATGCACCCTAAGATACGATGGCGTAGGAGACTTACGCCGCTCGTACCTTAGCCTAATTGAAGCGTATCTGGTTTCCAGAATACGCTTACATTTACGATGGCGTAGATTCAGAGTTACGATGGCGTATCTACTAATACGCCGGCGTAAATCTCTCTGAATCTGGCTATTAATCACAATTATATCCAGCTAGCACTTTTTTTATTTCTTACTTGCAATAAGCAAGTTTCCTTATTTGTAATCCATGATCTTTAAAGTGTGCCGGTGTTCTGTCGAGACGTGCCCCCCCCCCCCCATCGAGTAGTGCCTGGGACGAACTGCGCATGCGCCGTACCTCATAGCACAACTGCTGATTTGCCGATCAGCTAGGCTGACGTAACCAGGGCGCATGCGCACATCGTAGGAGGTATCACTCGATGGAAGACACCATTTCACAGCCACAATTTAAACCTATACAAACAGCGGGGGGAAACCGGACCGTCAGCACACTGTAAAGTCGCCCCGCAACAGCGAGGCACAATGTGAGAACTACGGTCTCCTCCCGCTGTTTGTATAGGTTTCAATTGTGCTCGTGAAATGGTATCTCCCATAGAGAGATACCTCCTACCATGTGCGCTTGCGCCCTGGTCACGTCACTCCAGCTGGAGTGCGGCTCCGTCCTGCGCATGCGCGTTGCACTATTTGATGGGGGGCACTTCTCGACAGAACACCGCTTCCTTCCACTGTATCATGCTGACTCTTAGAATAGGCAGACCTTGTATTACTTCTCTTGAAGCTGAACTCTGGGAAAAGTAATGATTCCCCCTTGCTGTGGGGCATACCTCCGCACCGCAAGGGTTAAATGTTCATTTAGAACTAGGGGAGTGGTAAAAGCATTTTTAGTAACTCATGCTCCAGCGGTCACAGGTCCTCTGACATCATCAAGTACAAACAGGGGCTAACTGGCAATTTTTGTCCCGGGGGGGCAAGTACAGCTCATGGAGCCCTGGTACAGCCACTCAACCCCCCTGCCACTCTCCCTCTTCCATGCCTCCTCCTGACCCCCGTCCCAAGCTTAAGCTCCGCTCCAGTTACCCTCTGCTCACTGGGCGGGTCAGGCTGGACAGCACCTGCTGCACGGATTCCAGAACTGGCCAGCTGGGGGCTGCGGGGTGGCGCGGTCAGGGCTGTCCGGAAGAGTAGAGCTTCCGGTAAGGCGCAGAGCCGGCCTCTGCTCGCACACGGCATACACCAACCATACGGGGGGGACTGCCTGCACTCTGTCCTCGTCCTCATCCCGCACTTGGTAGGACACCGGCGGGGACTTTTTACTCCTCTTCACCAAGAAGTCTTTAGACATGTCTGCAGTGGAAGCAGTGCAGCCTTTTTATGGGGCATCATAGCAGTCCAAGGGGGAAATCGTCCCCCTGCCCACCAGTCTGCCTCTAAGTACAAAGCCCTGCCCACCAGTCTGCTTCTGGAGCATAGAGGACCGCCAACTGCAAGGGGAATGCATTTGTCAGTCCCTTAGAGGTCTGGCAAACATTTAACCCTTGAAGTGTGAGAGTAGCCCTAAGTGTAATTTACAGTTTCACCACCCAACCCCTTATCTTGAGACCTCCTCTTCTTGGACTTGCCCTTTAAAGGGCACACTGTCATTGCTGACCTCTCTTTGAAAATGCTACTTTCCTAGCTGCCATACTGGCCCTCTTTCTTCATTTTCCTCCAGTGTGATTGCAAGCACAGGCCTTGTCAGCAGCTGGTTTGGCAGCTTGTGCTTGCAGTCACACTGGAGAGAAAAAATAACAGTAAAGGTCCAGTTGAGTTCTACACCCCTGAGGATATCCATGGTCTCCTTGGTTGGTAGTGTAATGTAACACAAATGGAAATTAAAGCTCCACACCACTGCTAATAGGTCCAAATACAGCTTTATTCCAATAAATGCCAAGAGAACAATCCAAAAGGTAGCCAACACGTTTTTAGTCTATTCACATTGCTGTCAATCAAGCCCTAAAAAAGGGGGTGCTCTTGGACCCCTGAAACACATTGGCTACCTTTTGGATTGTCCCCCTGACTTATATTGGAATAAAGTTGTACCTGGACCTCTTAGCAGTGGAGTGGCGCTTCAGTTTCCATTCTTGTTACATTATACTATAAGCCAAGGAGACTGTGGAGATCCTCTGGGGTGTAGAAGCTTCCTGCCAGATCATTTACATCATCATTAACATCAATATTTTAAGATAGTGGTAACAGGAAATAACTCTGCGCTGAGTGGAAAAGCGTTATCTTTCCACTTCTCTCAACCACTCTGTCATGTGACAGTGCTTGGGCCCAGCTATCGGCCTCCAGACTGGAGCTTTGCATCATGGAGGAGGTCATGCGCTTCCCAAAAGCTGTGAGGTAGGAGCAGTTGAGATTGTAACATATGAGACCCATTTCAGGAGCAGTTCTCAACTATCTGAGTGTTTTTTTTTTTTTTTTATCTCTTTTTCCTGGCAAAGATCTGCATGGGTATGGCCAAATATTTTCCAATCTACTAAAATATGCTGCCTCAACAGTCCACTCGGCAAACAAGTTAATACCTATGTCAGTACGGCATTGACTAAGGCAGCCTTTCTCCACCTTTTTACCCCAAAGGAACCCTTTTACTCATTTTCAAATTTAGGGAACCCCTATTAAGATTAGGAAAATGCCTATTACATTGGTGGGAAGAATGCCTCCCTTCTAGTGGTGGTACAATATCACGCTTAGAATCACCTACAAAAATCATTGGTGCCATGGCTCTGCCAAGTGACGATGGACCTGGAACTATGAAAGTGCTATCAAATGGGCGGTCAGACGGCCACAGCTCAAGGAACCCCTCTATAGCAGTCTTTCTCTACCCTTTTAATATGGAGGGACCCTTGAAATAACTCTCTGGTCCCAGGGAACCCTTGTTTATAGTTATTATATCTACCACTCATTTTACATATTCTGATGTTCATTAGGAAGAATGCTCATTACATTTGTGATCTTTGGGAAGAATCCCCTCTTACAGATACCGTAGCTAAAATGATCATTGGTGTCAGGGGCTTTTCATCTGAGAGGCAGAAATTGTTCCTTGCTCAATGAGCCCCTAGAAATATCTAGAGGAACCCTGGTGGAGAATGGCTGCTCTGGAGGCACCCTAGGGCTCCATAAAACCCTGGTGGAGAATGGCTGCTCTGGAGGAACCCCAAGGCTCCATGGAACCCTGGCTCAGAAAGCTGCTCTGGAGGAACCCTAGGGCTCCATAAAACCCTGTTGGGGAATGGCTGCTCTGAAAGAACCCTAGGGCTTCATGAAACCCTGATTGAGAATGGCTGCTCTGGAAGAACCCTAGGGCTTCACGAAACCCTGATTGAGAATGGCTGCTCTGGAGGAACCTTAGGGCTCCATAAAACCCTGGTGGAGAATGACTGCGCTGGAGGAATCCTAGGGTTTCATAAAACCCTGTTGTAGTATGGTTGCTCTGGAGGAAGTCTAGGGCTCCATAAAACCCTGGTGGAGAATGGCTGCTCTGGAGGAACCCTAGGACTCCATGAAACCCTGGTGAAAAATGGCTGCTCTGGAGGAACCCTAGGGCTCCATGTAACCCTGGCTGAGAAGGCTGCTCTGGAGGAACCCTAGGGCTCCATAAAACCCAGTTGGGGAATGGCTGCTCTGGAGGAACCCTAGGGCCTCATGAAACCCTGATTGAGAATGGCTGCTCTGGAGGAACCTTAGGGGTCCATAAAACCCTGGTAAAGAATGGCTGCTCTAGAAGAACCCTAGTGTTCCATAAAACCCTGTTGGAAACTGGTTGCTCTTGATGAACCCTAGTGCTCCATAAAACCCTGGTTAAGAATGGCTGCTCTGGAGGAACCCTAGGGCTTCATAAAACCATGGTGCAGAATGGCTGTTCTGGAGGAACCTTAGGGTTCCATGAAACCCTGGTTAAGAATGGATGCTCTGGAGGAACCCTAGGGCTTCATAAAACCATGGTGCAGAATGGCTGCTCTGGAGGAACCTTAGGGTTCCATGAAACCCTGGTTAAGAATGGATGCTCTGGAGGAACCCTAGGGCACCATAAAACCCTGATTGAGAATGGCTGCTCTGGAGGAACCCTAGGGCTCCATAAAACCCTGGTTGAGAATGGTTTGACTTTGCTGCCATCAATGAGTGCAGGCTCTCATCGCTGGAAAATGTGCAGCTTGTCTCTGCTTGCTTTTGCTGCCCTACTGAGCAACAATCCTTTGTAACCCAAGGATAGAAACTGCAGTCTCCACAATTTTCATCAGCTCAGATCTCCATATAAAACCCAAGGCCATATTTCCTAGCTGAAGAAAGGTGCGTGATGGCAATTGTGGAGTACTGCAGTGTCATTTCTGAATCCAAAATAAAATAAGACTCACAAATAGACATGGGGGATTCACTGCCATCGCCCTCTGAAAATCACACCCATGCTGCTGCAATGAGACCCTGTGTGGCTGCGTAGGTCTCGGGACCAATTATTAGCAGCAAAAAAAAAAAAAAAGAGGTCTTTAAATATTCTCTGCTGTTGTTACCAGGCAATTGATCAACAAAGAGACAAAAATCTGTCTGCATGGACTATGCAAAACCAGACAGGGAGGGGAGGAGGTGTGTTTGTACGACAAGATGCAGCCATGAAACACATGTGCATGCAATGAGGGATTGCTACATGGGGTTTACATGCCATGTTCATCATATGCCTTCAGCAAAACGAAAAAATTTGATTTTCATTTTAATAGCAAAAAAAGCTAGAAAGGAAAAAAAAAAAAAAAAAGACTGAGGGTTAGTATTGCATATAGAATGCAAATGATTTCCAAAGGGGGCGTCGACCATGCAGATCGCCCAGCGTGCTGGAAAATCTCTGCGTAGACTCCTTCAGCTCTTTATTCTCCCACAAAAAAAAAAATTCTTTTGCAGTGAGCACAAGTTGCAATTTTTAATATTTTTTTTCCCATTTTCAGGAACAGTCACCCCATTTCCTATTGTACCTCCTCCTTATTTCCATATTTGTACATCCCCCTTTAGATCCTATCAACCGACTATTATGTAGTGCAAGGGCCTCCCTGATTTTGAAATGAATTAAAATGAATTTCTTAAAGGTTTTGGATTTGGTAAACCTTAAAAGAGATTGTACAATCAAATTGTATAGCGTGCTGCCACAATAAGGGACCCCACTGGTGTTCAGACGCAGCGCATGCACAGGAATAAGGTGTATTCCCTTTTCTTGCCATGGAAAAAAGGGCAATGATTAGCAATGTGCCGCAAAAAAAATATTTTCCAACACACTGGACAATTGCAAAAATGAAAAATAGAGTAATGTGGCGCTTACTAGATGATCAAATACAGACTTAACCCCCCCTATAGAACCCAATTATTGATAAATATGTTCAATGCTACTGATATGATTTAAAGGACCATGCGCAGATTTCTACATACACACATTCATTTTTTTTGCATGCTGTATTCATAATGAGTAAAGAAAAAGGAGGTTTTTGCACAAATGAAAGGATGAATGCACATTTTTTTTTTTTTTTTTTGCAAGTGCACCACGCCCAGGGACCTCAAGGCAAACAGAGAGGCAATGCAATGAGCAATGATCATGCAATACGCAGCAAAAAAAAAAAAAAAAAAGGAGATAAAACAGCGAATAACGAATGCATTTTAGTGCACGATGCCTTTCCTTAAAGGACATGCACATATAGAAAGAAGATCAGTGATGCATTGACTACCCCCCCCAATCCCCATCCCCAGTGCTTGGTCATTGCTGGTCCATTGGATGGATGCAAGTCTCCTACCTGACAGGGTGCTGGCCATGGTGCTGAAGGATGCAGAGTGGAAGATGATCAGAAAGGAAGGGGCTTGTTGGGTGGCTGACTACTGCAATGCTGTGGAAGGGGGAGAGCTAACGCCTGACTCAGCTCAAGGGGGGATCCAGGAGATGGAGAGGGAGGAGACAGAGGTGGGGGATCCAGTAGAGGATATAGGGTGTGTGTGATAAGGATAGAGAGAGGGGGGGTTGCTGGGTGATTTTCACAGGAGGGAGATTCTGCTTTCAGCTTCTATAGATTTCCTCTAGCTGGGATAACAATGAGAGGAGAAGGAGTGCAGAGTCACACCCAGCTCTGAAGACTCCCCCCCCCCTCCACCCCCACCATTGTATCCACATGGACCAACCCAGCTCCCTATATCAGACCCCCCCACACACCCCTTTTAATTCTGCCTAGTCCCAACCTCCTAATATGGTGAAAATGCATTCATATGTTGCGTGTGTTCATATACTGATCTGTGATCAGAGGATGCATGTGAATGAATGGCAATATGTGACACTCCTATGTCTGATTCTCAATAGACAATAGAAAAAAAAATCACAAGGTCTGCTCCATTCCTCCTCTGTTATGGGGGATTTGTTTTTCTTCTGTGCATCTTTAAAGTGGAAGTGCATTCTTAAATGATTCTACGATTAGCAAAGCTGCCCTTCCTCCTCCCCCCTCCATCTCTTACCATTGGACATAATGGGGGAGATTTACTAAAAGTCATGCACACAGAATCTGGTGCAGCTGTGCAGTTGGTGTATTTTGGTTTTGTGCTGCCCTAGGCAAGACTAAAATCGGGCGCCCCACCATCTAAATTTGTCCCCCCCCCTTTTCTTCTCAAGTGGCTATTCAGGGTCTCTGGTTGCCATACAGGGGCTCTGGTGGCAAAATGGGGTCACTGGTGGCTGTGTGGGGTCTCTGGTGACTGTGTGGGGTCTCTGCTGGATGTGCGGGGTCTCTGGTTGCCATATGGGGTCTTTGGTGGCGGTGTGGGGTCTCTGGTGACTGTGTGGGGTCTCTGCTGGATGTGCGGGGTCTCTGGTTGCCATATGGGGTCTGTGGTGGCTGTGCGGGGTCTCTGGTAGCTGTGTGGGGTCTCTGGTGGCTGTGCGGAGTCTCTGTTTGCCATACGGGGTCTTATGATCTTACGAGTTAATGCTTGGTCTTGTGACCCCCAACAGAATTGAGGGACTACAAGTCCCAGCATGAGCCCCTGAGGTTGAAGGGCGTAACCCCTTAGATCTCAGGGGTTCATTCTGTGGCCTGTAAGGGGTCTCTGGTGGCTATGTGGGGTCTCTGGTGGCTGTGCGAGGTCTCTGGTGGCTATGCAGGGTCTCTGGTGGCTGTGCGAGGTCTCTGGTGGCTGTGTGGAGTCTCTGGTGGCTGTGTGAGGTTTCTGGTGGCTGTGCGGGGTCTCTGGTGGCTGTACGGGGTCTCTGGTGGCTATGCAGGGTCTCTGGTTAATGTGGGGGGTCTCTGGTGGCTGTGTGGAGTCTCTGGTGGCTGTGCGGGGTCTCTGGTGGCTGTGCGGGGTCTCTGGTTAATATGGGGGGAATCTGGTGGCTGTGTGGAGTCTCTGGTGGCTGTGCGGGGTTTCTGGTGGCTGTGTGGGTCTCTGGTGGCTGTGTGGGGTCTCTGATGGCTGTGTGGGGTCTCTGATGGCTGTGTGGGGTTTCTGGTTGCCATACAGGGTCTCTGGTGGCTGTGTGGGGTCTCCGGTGTCTGTGTTGGCTGTGTGGGGTCTCTGGTGGCTGTGTGGGGTCTCTGGTGGCTATGTGGTCCAAGCATGAATGAACCCTGGGCCCTGAGATATAAGTGGTCACATCCTTAGGTCTTAGAAGTTCATGCTTGGTCTTGTAGTCCTTCATAAGTTGGGGGGTGTCACATCCTAAACTCTGAGGGCTTCATGCTGGAACTTGCAGTCCCTCACTTTTGGTAGAAAACCCAGCATTAACCCCTGACATCTAAGGATGTGACCCCCAAAAGGGAAGGACTACAAGTCCCAGCATGAACCCCTGAGATCCAAGGATGTAACCCCTTAGATCTCAGGGGTTCATACTGGTTGGCGAAGGGGGGGGGCACATCCTCAGCTCTGAGGGACTCATGCTGGGACCTGTAGTCCTTCACTTTTGGGGGGTCACATCACCCAAAAGTGAAGGACTACAAGTCCCAGCAGTAATTCCTCCTGTTTGTATGGGTGTCTGGCTCTGCAGTGACTGTGCCCTGCTCCCCCATGATGACACTGCATGCACCTGGCCTCATTTTACAGTTTAGTTCCCTTCTTCCCTCAGAGCATGCTGGAGGCCAGTAGAAGATAGAGGAGGTGGGTGGACCATGGAGAGCACTAGGCGTGGAGGAGACGGAAGTTAAATCCTCCTCTGCTTTGTACGCTGGGGCTGCCTTGGGCTTCCTCTGCATTAGGGTGGGGAGTCATGGACATGATGTCACTGGTTGCTAGACACCAGGCAGCTGTAGCAACCAGTGGCCAGTAGAGCCCCAGCCAGTGATGGAGGTGGAGGCGGAACCTGTGGTATGGCCGGGTTCCTAAACTAAAGCGGCTCTCAGGCTAGTCTATCTGCGCCTCTGCGGCGGCCCAGTCTACCTCAGTTCCCTGCATTCCTCGGCGAGCGGACTGCTCGCTATGGTCTCTTCTGCCAGGAGAGGGGGTGTGCCGCCAACCCTGTAGAATGCCGCCCGAGGCAAACGCCTTGTTTGCCTCATGGCAGATACGCCCCTACATTTATGGTCAGTAACCAATAGCTTCTAACTTCAGCTTGTTTAATTACATTTTGACAATAAAAAATAAAAGCTGATTGGTTAATAAGCAGAGCTTCACCAGATTCTGTGTGCAACACTTTTAGTAAATAACCCCCAAACTTTTTTTTCTTCAATGTACTTTATTTGTGTTGCAAAGCGGCGCTTTCGCTTTTCTCACCTAGGCAAAATGTTCTCCCCATCCCCCGAGCATGTGCAGGTGTGCCACAGGGTCCAGGTATAGAGAGAGCCCCGTGGCCGATCAGGTTCCCCGGTCATCCACATAAGAACAGGGTTTCCCACCCATGCGCAATGACTGGCAACAGGCAAGCCTGAAACCTTCCCTGCCTTTTCACGTACGCTGTAAAACACCTTGCGCATGCGCAGATCCATGGGTACATCTGCGCATGCACAAGAATGGTGGCACTGGAGGGAAGGGGAAAAGTCTTTCTAGAGCAGACTAAGGCTGGGTTCACATATATTCGAATTGGATGCAGATTTTTCGGCATCCAATTCACATGACAGGTGAGTGTGACTGGCTCTCAATGGAGTCCATTCACACAGGTCCGGGGCAGCCGCGGTCCGGATGGCAGAAGGATCCTGTGCAGCGGTGGCCCGTCCATACAGGGCTCATTCTCTGCACCGCCCCCTTAATCCATGCGCCCAGCCCCTTCAAAAAAGGGTGGCCTCGGATTGCAGTGAGCCCACATACTTGTGTGACAATAGCAAATGAATATTCGCTATTGTCTTCCTGCTTCTCCTCCCGGCCAATCCTAGCTCAGGAAGCAGGTCCTGAGACCCAATCAGCCGTGAGGAGAAGCGATCCTATTGGCTGCCAAAAAGGAGGAAGGAGGAGACGCCTCTATTTTTTTTTTTTATTCACATAACAATTAGCCCAGTGAAGGTTAATTTACATTCGTTCTGTGTGAATAGAGCTTTTTTCTCTCCAGTTTGAATATTATTCTTCATATAGGATAAAGTAGATCAGAAAATACGGCCACTAGGTGAAGCCAACAATCTTTGTAACTATTTACTTCCTATGAACTTCATCTCCATCTAGTGGCCATATAGTGGTATTCTCCCGATTCACTTTAACCTGTATGAAGAATAACCTTCAATCTGGAGAGGAAGTTGCCTAACAGCATTCATGTTTGCCCCCCACAGCTTTATTACAAAGGGGCGAATATTAGAGATGTTATAGAGGTGAAGTCTATAAGACTTTTACAATGACTGGATGTGGGGCTGAAAGGACAGGTTAGAGTCTCGGGCCCGGATTCAGAAAGGAGATACGACGGCGTATCTCTGGATACGCCGTCGTAACTCTGAGTGTGCGTGGTCGTAACTATGCGACTGATTCATAGAATCAGTTACGCATAGATTTCCCTAAGATCCAACCGGTGTAAGTGTCTTACACCGTCGTATCTTTACGACGGCCGCTAGGTGGCGCTTCCGTATATTTACGCAAGGAATATGCTAATTAGGTAGATACGCCGATTTTTTTTTTACGTCGTTTACGTTAGGCTTTTTCTGGCGTAAAGTTACCCCTGCTATATGAGGGGTGTCCTATGTTAAGTATGGACGTCGTTCCCGCGTCGAGTTTTGAAAATTTTACGTCGTTTGCGTAAGTCGTTCGCGAATAGGGCTGTACGTAAGTTACGTTCACGTCTAAAGCAATGAGGAATTGCGGCGTCATTTCGAGCATGCGCACTGGGATTCTTTCACGAACGGCGCATGCGCCGTTCGTAAAAAATTTAAAATACGTGGGGTCACCATTCATTTGAGTAAAACACGCCCACATCATCCCCATTTGAATTAGGCAGGCTTACGCCGGACAACATACGTTACGCCGCCTTAACTTAGGGCGCAAGTTCTTTCTGAATACGGAACTTGCGCCCTAAAGATACGCTAATCTTTCTGAATCCGGGCCTTGGATTGCATCTTGATAAGGTGCAAAGTATGTGGATGGGTTGGGGGTTATGTAACACAATAACAAGCACTAAAAAACAATATTTACAAAGGTTACAATGTATTGAGAATTTGTTACATTTTATGACCCTGGATAAAATCCATATCCAAGATATTATCTCAACAAATTAAGCCAGGGTCTAAAGATACCTGTAATCTCATGGGTGATAGAATATAACATACTAAGAGTAGATGTTATTCACAAAGAAAAAAAAATATATTATGTAATGTCACAGGCCTGGTTCCCACTATGGAGGGTGGTTGTACCTGCAAGCAGTGGCGGCTGGTGCTCAATTTTTTTTTTTTGGGGGGGGGGGGGGGGGCAAACAAACTGAGAAAACAAAAACAAAACATCAATTGCAGCTACTGGGCCCATCAAATGCAGCCAATGTGCCCATCAAACGCATCCACTGTGCCCATAAATTGCTACCACTGTGCCCATCAAATGCAACCACTGTGCCCATCTATTGCTGACACTATGCCCATCAATTTCTGCCAGTGTGTCCATCAATTGCAGCTATACTGTGCCCCATCAGATGCCCCCAGTGTGCCCCATCTGGTTGTTACTGTGCCCCATCAGATGCCACCAGTGTGCCCCAACAGATGCCACCAGTGTGCCCCATTAGATGCCGCCAGTGTGCCCCATCAGATGCCGCCAGTGTGCCCCATCAAATGCCACCAGTGTGCCCCATCAGATGCCGCCAGTGTGCCACAACAGATGCTGCCAGTGTGCCCCATCAGGTGCCGCCAGTGTGCCCCATCCGGTCCAGCCAGTGTGCCCCAACAGATGCCACCAGTGTGCTCCATCAGATGCCACCAGTGTGCCCCATCAGATGCCGCCAGTGTGCCCCAACAGAAGCCGCCAGTGTGCCCCATCAGATGCCGCCAGTGTGCCCCATCAGATGCCGCCAGTGTGCCACAACAGATGCTGCCAGTGTGCCCCATCAGGTGCCGCCAGTGTGCCCCATCAGGTCCAGCCAGTGTGCCCCAACAGATGCCACCAGTGTGCTCCATCAGATGCCACCAGTGTGCCCCATCAGATGCCGCCAGTGTGCCCCAACAGAAGCCGCCAGTGTGCCCCATCAGATGCCGCCAGTGTGCCCCATCAGATGCTGCCAGTGTGCCCCAACAGAAGCCGCCAGTGTGCCCCATCAGATGCCGCCAGTGTGCCCCATCAGATGCCACCAGTGTGCCCCAACAGAAGCCGCCAGTGTGCCCCATCAGATGCCGCCAGTGTGCCCCAACAGATGCCGCCAGTGTGCCCTATCAGATGCCGCCAGTGTGCCCCATCAGATGCTGCCAGTGTGCCCCATCACTTACCTGTCTCGAAGCGGTTCAGCGGCGGTCTCCTGCACGTCCTCCATTTCTTCTTCCGTCCTCTCTCAGGCGTCCAATCACAGCGCCAAACCAATCAATGAACTCTTATTGCGATTTTTTTTTACCAAAAATAGGTAGAAGAATACGTATCGGCCTAAACTGTGGAAAAAAATAGTTTTTTATATATTTTTGGGGGATATTTATTATAGCAAAAAGTAAAATTATTGAATTCTTTTCAAAATTGTCGCTCTATTTTTGTTTATAGCGCAAAAAATAAAAACCGCAGAGGTGATCAAATACCACCAAAAGAAAGCTCTATTTGTGGGAAAAAAGGACGTAAATTTTGTTTGGGAGCCACGTCGCACGACCGCGCAATTGTCAGTTAAAGCGTTGCAGTGCCGAAATCGCAAAACCTGGCCTGGTCCTTTAGCTACAAAATGGTCCGGGGCTTAAAGAACAGTGTCAAAATAAAAAGCAAAATAATAAAAAAAATATTTGTTAAAGCGCTCCGTCCCGACGAGCTCGCGTGCAGTGCTCACATATGTAAACGGTGTTCAAACCACACATGTGAGGTATCGTCGCGATCGTTAGAGCGAGAGCAATAATTCTAGCTCTAGACCTCCTCTGTAACTCAAAACATGCAACCTGTAGAATTATTTAAACATTGCCTATGGAGATTTTTAAGGGTAATAGTTTGTCGTCATTCTACGAGCGGACGCAATTTTGAAGCGTGACATGTTGGGTATCAATTTACTCGGCGTAACATTATCCTTCACAATATAAAAAAAAAAATATTGGGCTAAGTTTTATTGTTTTCTTATTTTTTTATTAAAAAAAGTGTTTTTTTTTTTCAAAAAAAGTGCGCTTGTAAGACCGCTGCACAAATACGGTGTGGCAGAAAGTATTGCAACGACCGCCATTTTATTCTACAGGGTGTTAGAAAAAATATATAAAATATTTGGGGGTTCTGAGTGATTTTCTAGCAAAAAAAAAAAAAAACAGTTTTTAACATGTAATCACCAACTCTCAGAAAGATTCTCGGTCCATAAGTGGTTAAATAAGGACATGTGTGTGTTTTTGATACATTTTACAGCCTTCCCAGTCCAGTAGAAATGCACCGTGTTCTTTTTTTTTTTCTGAAATGCATTTTTTGCCCATCCGCCCCGCCCACAGCCCCGCCCCGCCCCGCCGCTCTCCTCGGTTGCTACCAGGAAGGTGGAGAGCGCTCCAGTGACGTCACCAGTGGACGGAACGTGGGTATCCCGCTGACGTCATGACGTACGGGCGGGAATTGTGAAGCTGAGGTGAGCGGCGGCCCGGGGAGGGGTTGAGGAGCGGACATGCCTCAGATTGAAGTGGCCGGCATCCCCGTGGACTTCCCGTTCACCCCGTACAAGTGTCAGGAGGATTATATGAACAAAGTCATCGAGTGTCTGCAGCAGGTGTGCCGCCATTGGTGTCCTGGAGAGGGGCGGGGCTTAGAGGTCGAGGAGGAGCCGTTCTGTATTTATGGGAGGGGCCTAACGTGGGAGAAATGGCCTGTCATTCACGATAATGATAGTGGACGGATTTGTGCTTATGGGAGGAGTTTAAAGAGAGAGACAACATTATAGGTGTAAGGACAGGAGCTTGTAATTGACTATAGTGTTAGGGAGGAGCATAGAGTGAAAGGGGCCTGTACTGTGTATAGAGAAGGGGAGGAGCCTAGACTGTATAGGTGGGGAGGAGCCTGGACTGTGTATAGGTGGGGAGGAGCCTGGATGGTGTATAGGTGGGGCGGAGTAGCTTGGACTGTGTATAGGCGGGGAGGAGCCTGGACTGTGTATAGGCGGGGAGGAGCCTGGACCGTGTATAGGTGGGGAGGAGCCTGGACCGTGTGTAGGCGGGGAGGAGCCTGGACCGTGTATAGGCGGGGAGGAGCCTGGACCGTGTATAGGTGGGGAGGAGCCTGGACCGTGTGTAGGTGGGGAGGAGCCTGGACCGTGTATAGGCGGGGAGGAGCCTGGACCGTGTATAGGCGGGGAGGAGCCTGGACCGTGTATAGGCGGGGAGGAGCCTGGACTGTGTATAGGTGGGGAGGAGCCTGGACTGTGTATAGGCGGGGAGGAGCCTAGACTGTATAGGTGGGGAGGAGCCTGGATGGTGTATAGGTGGGGCGGAGTAGCTTGGACTGTGTATAGGCGGGGAGGAGCCTGGACTGTGTATAGGCGGGGAGGAGCCTGGACTGTGTATAGAGGAGGGGGAGCCTGGACTGTGTATAGGCGGGGAGGAGCCTGGACCGTGTATAGTCAGGGAGGAGCCTGAACCGTGTGTAGGCGGGGAGGAGCCTGAACCGTGTGTAGGCGGGGAGGAGCCTGGACTGTGTATAGATGAGGGGGAGCCTGGACCGTGTATAGGTGGGGAGGAGCCTGGACTGTGTATAGGTGGAGGGGTGCCTGGACCGTGTATTGGTGGGGAGGAGCCTGGACTGTGTATAGGCGGGGAGGAGCCTGGACTGTGTATAGGTGGGGAGGAGCCTGGACGGTGTATAGAGGAGGGGGAGCCTGGACTGTGTATAGGCGGGGAGGAGCCTGGACCGTGTATAGGCGGGAAGGAGCCTGGACCGTGTATAGGCGGGGAGGAGCCTGGACCGTGTATAGGCGGGGAGGAGCCTGGACCGTGTATAGGCGGGGAGGAGCCTGGACCGTGTATAGGCGCGGAGGAGCCTGGACCGTGTATAGGCGGGGAGGAGCCTGGACCGTGTATAGAGGGGGAGCCTGTACTTTGTATAGAGAAGGGGGAGGGGCCTGTCCTTTGTATAGGGGAGGAGCTTGTGCTGTATATAGCGGGGAGTAGCCTGCACTGTGTATAGAAGAGGATGAGGCTGCACTGTGTATAGAAGAGGATGAGGCTGCACTGTGTATAGAAGAGGATGAGGCTGCACTGTGTATAGAAGAAGATGAGGCTGCACTGTGTATAGAAGAGGATGAGGCTGCACTGTGTATAGAAGAGGAGGAGGCTGCACTGTGTATAGAAGAGGAGGAGGCTGCACTGTGTATAGAAGAGGAGTAGCCTGTACTGTGTATATAGCGGGGAGTAGCCTGCACTGTGTATAGAAGAGGATGAGGCTGCACTGTGTATAGAAGAGGAGGAGGCTGCACTGTGTATAGAAGAGGAGGAGGCTGCACTGTGTATAGAAGAGGAGGAGGCTGCACTGTGTATAGAAGAGGAGGAGGCTGCACTGTGTATAGAAGAGGAGGAGCCTGGACTGTGTATAGAGGAGGGGGAGCCTGGACTGTGTATAGAGGAGAGGGAGCCTGGACTGTGTATAGAGGAGGGGGAGCCTGGACTGTGTATAGAGGAGGGGGAGCCTGGACTGTGTATAGAAGAGGAGTAGCCTGCACTGTGTATAGAAGAGGAGTAGCCTGTACTGTGTATAGAAGAGGAGTAGCCTGTACTGTGTATAGAAGAGGAGTAGCCTGTACTGTGTATAGAAGAGGAGTAGCCTGTACTGTGTATAGAAGAGGAGTAGCCTGTACTGTGTATAGAAGAGGAGTAGCCTGTACTGTGTATAGAAGAGGAGTAGCCTGTACTGTGTATAGAAGAGGAGTAGCCTGTACTGTGTATAGAAGAGGAGTAGCCTGTACTGTGTATAGAAGAGGAGTAGCCTGTACTGTGTATAGAAGAGGAGTAGCCTGTACTGTGTATAGAAGAGGAGTAGCCTGTACTGTGTATAGAAGAGGAGTAGCCTGTACTGTGTATAGAAGAGGAGTAGCCTGTACTGTGTATAGAAGAGGAGTAGCCTGTACTGTGTATAGAAGAGGAGTAGCCTGTACTGTGTAGGCGGGGAGGAGCCTGGACTGTGTATAGAGGAGGGGGAGCCTGGACTGTGTATAGAGGAGGGGGAGCCTGGACTGTGTATAGAGGAGGGGGAGCCTGGACTGTGTATAGAGGAGGGGGAGCCTGGACTGTGTATAGAGGAGGGGGAGCCTGGACTGTGTATAGAGGAGGGGGAGCCTGGACTGTGTATAGAGGAGGGGGAGCCTGGACTGTGTATAGAGGAGGGGGAGCCTGGACTGTGTATAGAGGAGGGGGAGCCTGGACTGTGTATAGAGGAGGGGGAGCCTGGACTGTGTATAGAGGAGGGGGAGCCTGGACTGTGTATAGAGGAGGGGGAGCCTGGACTGTGTATAGAGGAGGGGGAGCCTGGACTGTGTATAGGTGGGGAGGAGCCTGGACGTGTATAGAGGAGGGGGAGCCTGGACTGTGTATAGAGGAGGGGGAGCCTGGACTGTGTATAGAGGAGGGGGAGCCTGGACTGTGTATAGAGGAGGGGGAGCCTGGACGGTGTATAGAGGAGGGGGAGCCTGGACTGTGTATAGAGGAGAGGGAGCCTGGACTGTGTATAGAGGAGGGGGAGCCTGGACTGTGTATAGAGGAGGGGGAGCCTGGACTGTGTATAGAGGAGGGGGAGCCTGGACTGTGTATAGAGGAGGGGGAGCCTAGACGGTGTATAGAGGAGGGGGAGCCTGGACCGTGTATAGGCGGGGAGGAGCCTGGACCGTGTATAGAGGAGGGGGAGCCTAGACTGTGTAGGTGGGGAGGAGCCTGGACTGTGTATAGGTGGGGAGGAGCCTGGACTGTGTATAGAGGAGGGGGAGCCTGGACTGTGTATAGAGGAGAGGGAGCCTGGACTGTGTATAGAGGAGGGGGAGCCTGGACTGTGTATAGAGGAGGGGGAGCCTGGACTGTGTATAGAGGAGGGGGAGCCTGGACGGTGTATAGAGGAGGGGGAGCCTGGACTGTGTATAGAGGAGAGGGAGCCTGGACTGTGTATAGAGGAGAGGGAGCCTGGACTGTGTATAGAGGAGGGGGAGCCTGGACTGTGTATAGAGGAGAGGGAGCCTGGACTGTGTATAGAGGAGGGGGAGCCTGGACTGTGTATAGAGGAGGGGGAGCCTGGACTGTGTATAGAGGAGGGGGAGCCTGGACGGTGTATAGAGGAGGGGGAGCCTGGACGGTGTATAGAGGAGGGGGAGCCTGGACCGTGTATAGGCGGGGAGGAGCCTGGACCGTGTATAGGCGGGGAGGAGCCTGGACCGTGTATAGAGGAGGGGGAGCCTAGACTGTGTAGGTGGGGAGGAGCCTGGACTGTGTATAGAGGAGGGGGAGCCTGGACTGTGTATAGAGGAGAGGGAGCCTGGACTGTGTATAGAGGAGGGGGAGCCTGGACTGTGTATAGAGGAGGGGGAGCCTGGACTGTGTATAGAGGAGGGGGAGCCTGGACTGTGTATAGAGGAGGGGGAGCCTGGACGGTGTATAGGCGGGGAGGAGCCTAGACCGTGTATAGGCGGGGAGGAGCCTGGACCGTGTATAGGCGGGGAGGAGCCTGGACCGTGTATAGGCGGGGAGGAGCCTGCACTGTGTATAGAGGGGGAGCCTGTACTGTGTATAGAGAAGGGGGAGGGGCCTGTCCTTTGTATAGGGGAGGAGCTTGTGCTGTATATAGCGGGGAGTAGCCTGTACTGTGTATAGAAGAGGATGTACTGTGTATAGAAGAGGATGTACTGTGTATAGAGGGGGAGTCTATGGGTTTGGATTTGTATCTATCCAATTTATCAATAAGAGGTTTATCTCATATACGATGGCTTATTATGTCCTAGAACTTGTACATGTGTTGGAGAGATGTTTTATTTCTCTCCCCCCCCCCACAGGGTGTGAATGGTGTCCTGGAAAGTCCAACGGGGACAGGAAAAACGCTTTGCCTGCTGTGTGCCACGTTGGCATGGCGTCAGCATTTTAAAGACAACATCACTTCACAAAAGATCAAAGAGCGCATGCATGGCGGGGAGCTGTTCCCAGACCGCCCGACTGCAGACTGGGGGAGCGGAGAGGCAAACCCGCAGGGCTCAGGTAAGATCGCCGTCTGTCTATTCTATGGATAGCCAAACCCCATGCCTCTGAAGAGTGATTGTCAGGCACAGCCCGTCTGTATAAGTGCACACAGTCCCCGCGAGTTTGCACACAGAATCGAACGTATACACAAGTCTCGCCCGCATATGTAAATGACGTCCAAACCACACATGTTGGGTATCGCCGCAAAAAAGTTTTTGAGAATCCTGATCTTTATTCTAAGCAAAAAAATCGCGATTCTCATCTTTTCCAGAATCGTGCAGCTCTACTCTACACTGATTTTGTTTTTTTAATTTCATAATTTTTTTTTTGTTCCCTTTTACAATTTTCACTTTTTCTCCTGGGGGGGGGGGGGGGGGGGACTGTGGAGATAAAAAACTGGAATTTTTTTTTTTTTTTTTTTTTTTTCTCTATGGCTTTTAAATTTCAGAAAATTTGACATCTCTAATAATTATAATTTCAAGGGTCATCCAAAAAAAAATCTATTCTAATAAGCAAAGGATACCTGCAATATATTCTCTGCACATTTTCTGAAAATTTTATAGATGGGCAACTTTTATATACCCTAAAATATATTGGTGGTTCCAAATTAAAGGAAAAGTAAAGCCAAAGCTCGTTTTCTGTACTCCCTCCTATGGATCACAGGAGTGCAGTTTGTTTATAACAGACAGCGGGCTGAAGTCCGCTGTCTGCTGACGTCACAGAGCAAGTCCAGGCTCGGGCAAGATCATTACGCTGGGGTCGGGATCCACCCACATACCTGGACTGGCATATGGCTCAGGCTCTCAGTTTAAGCCGGTATGTATTTTACATATTTTTGGTAAAAAAAATTGCAATAAGCGCCAGCTCACATCTGGTGGTAATAACTTGTAATACCAACGGCTCACCACCAGAGGGCGCCAGCTCACAAAAAAAATATATATATTTTTTTAGCCCACCTTCCAAGCCAAGTGGCCAGGACACTATTTCTAGTCGCCATGGCGACCTGGCGCCCGGGATTTGTCGATCCCTGGTATATTGATTGGTTTGCGCAAAAGTTATAGCATCTACAAAATAGGGGATAGAATTATGACATTTTTATTATTCATTTTTTTAATTTATTTTTTTACTAGTAATGTATCATCTTCTGTGTGAAGCTCGGTGACAACAAGTCTGACCTGTAGTGAAGTCCTGCTTAATCACAACAATGGGCAGGTGGGCATGGAGTCACCTCGGCTGTTTTTTTTTTTTTTATTACCGTATTTATCGGGGTATTGCGTGCTCTGGCGTATAGCGCGCACCCCTAAAGTGGACCCGCATTCCTTTAAAAAAAAAAAGATTTTAGTACTTACAGTTTTGGTGTCTTGCACGGCGTCCATTGGGGGCCTCGTCGGGTCCGGCGTCCGTCTGCGGCTTCGGTGGTGTCCTCCTCGTCGGGTCCGGCGTCCTTCTGCGGTGTCCTCCCCGCTCGATCCCCGCTTCCCGCGCCGAGTTTGAACCACTGCGCCGGCATATCCCGAGCGCAGTACACTCGGGTATAGTCGGGCAGGCTCGGCTCCTCTCGCGGTCACGTCCTGTACGTCCAGGACGTGACCGCGAGAGGAGCCGAGCCTGCCCGACTATACCCGAGTGTACTGCGCTCGGGATATGCCGGCGCCGTGGTTCAAACTCGGCGCGGGTATCGACGTATATCGCGCACCCACCATTTTGCCCTGATATTCAGGGCAAAAAAGTGCGCGGTATACGCCGATAAATACGGTAGCTATATTCTGTTTCTGGTTACAGTTTGTATTGCTAGAGTGATGTCCTCCTGGTGTATATATTTGGGTGAGTTTGTTCAAATAAACATTCCATGTGCAAGCTGTGTAACTGAGCTAGTCTCGCCTAGTTCTTGGTTACAATATGTGACTGTAATATCTGATATCTGAAGTTCCAGACTGGAGGAAGCAGTTTGCTGACGGAAGCACTCAAGCGGAGTGTGGGACCCTCCGTTACATGTGCCACTTTGTGTTGGTCCATCACCTAAAAATCCCAATGAAATACGTTTACGTTTTTTGGTTGTATCATGACAAAATGTGGAAAATTTCAAGGGGTATGAATACTGTATTTATGTGTGTTTATACAGTATCAAAGTAACGTGTATGTCTTTTGAAAAAATAAAAAAAATATCAACTTTTTGTTTAAATACAGCATATTACAGCGATATTCCTAGGATTATCTATGCTTCCCGGACACACTCCCAGCTGACGCAAGTCATCAATGAACTCAAGCATACCTTGTACAGGTATTTATATTCTCTCTCTTTCATTTCCATCAGAAGATCATACTTCCTCTGACTTTCATGTAGGTGTGTAGTCATATGCTTACCAGAGATAACTGGGAGGGGTCTGGAAAATAAACACTTAGGGCTAGATTCACATAGATCAGTGGATCTTTAGATCCGCGTGATCTATGTGATTTAAGATCCGCTGGCGCAAGTTTGAGAAGCAAGTGGCTAATTCGCTAAACACTTACCTCCAAACTTGCGGCGGCGGATCGTAAATCCCCCGGCGGAATTCAAATTCCGCGGCTAGGGGGAGTGTACTATTTAAATCAGGCGCGTTCTCGCGCCGATTTAAATGCGCATGCGCCGTCCGCAAATTTTCCCGGCGTGCATTGCTCCAAATGACGTCGCTAGGACGTCAGTGGTTTCGACGCTTACGTAAATAACGTCCATCCGTTTTCGAGAACGAGTTACGCAAACAACGTAAAAAAAAAAAAAATCGACGCGGGAACAACGGCTATACTTAACATTGGCTGCGCCTCATAGAAGCAGGGGTAAGTATACGCCGGGAAAACCGCTACGGAAACGTCGTAACAACACTGCGTCGGGTCGGCGTACGTTCGTGAATTTCTGTATCTCGCTGATTTACATATTTCTCAGTGTAAATCAGTGAGAACGCCCCCCGCGGCCATTTTTAAATTGCAGTTAAGATCCGACGGTGTAACACAGTTACACCTGTCGGATCTGAGGCATATCTATGCGTAACTGATTCTATGAATCAGGCGCATAGATACGACCGGCCTAACTCAGAGATACAACGGCGTATCAGGAGATACACCGTCGTATCGCTCTGTGAATCTGGCCCTTAGGCTGCTTTCACATTGGGCAGCGGAGGTGCGGTGACGGTATAGCCGCGCTATTTTTAGTGCCGCTGTACCGTCGTATTCACCACGATATTCGGGCGCTAGCGGTGAGGTTTTAACCCCCGCTAGCGGCCGAAAAAGGGTTAATTCCGCCCGCATTGCGGGCGGTATTACTGCGGTTTCCCATTGATTTCAATGGGAAGGCGCGGTATAGGAGCGGTAAACACCCCGCTCCTATACCACTCCAAAGATGCGGCTAGCAGGACTTTTGGAGCGGTCCTGCTAGCGCACCGCTTCAGCGAGAAAGCCTTCAGGCTTTCACATTGAAGCCTGCAGGGCATGATTTTTTCATGCGGTATAGCAGCGCTATTTTTAGCGCTGTACCGCATGAAAAACGCCTCAATGTGAAAGGGGTCTAATACTAGTGCATTTGAATCTCAGAAGTATCCTAACTAGAGTTAAGATGTATGTGAAGGGAAACAATGACGGTAAGGCTCAGTTCACACTGGCGCAGCTTCAAAGTTGACTTCATTGGTGGCTTGCTTATGACTTCTTTAAGGCCCCTTTCACACTGGGACGTTTTTCGGCTGTTATTCGAGCGTTTTTCAGGCGCTTTGGCATTAAAATAAAAGTCTGTAGAGCGCCTGAAAGAAGTCTCATCTGCAATCCCAATGTGAAAGACCGAATGCTTTCAGAGCCCTTTCACACTGCCAGCGCCCGAAAAACGCTGGTAAAGCATCGCTAAGACCCTAACGTTTTAGGGCGTTTTTTGCAGTGCTTCCGTGCGAAAGGGCAAGGCGTTTTTACAGCGCTTTCAATTCATTTCAATGGAGAGGGGCGTTTTTGGAAGGTTTTTTTTCAGCGCCCAAAAGCTGCTCCAAAGATGCTGTTTGCAGGACTTGGTGTAAAATGGTCCATTGAGATGCATGGAGAGCGTTTTATGAGCGCTTTTTTTAACGCATATACAATTTTTATTTTTTTTCACCTGCAAGGCAAAAGCCATAATGAGCTAGTATGCACCGCATATTAGCTCATTATGAAATACTTACCTCGGAACGAGGAGAAGAGAACTTACCTGGTCCACGCCGAGCGAGATGTCATCTTGACTCGGCGTGTCTTCCGGGTATCGCCGCTTCAGCGCTGTGATTGGCTGGAGCGGCGATGACGTTGGGAGATTTCATTTCGGCAAGGGCCGGTGGCGGCCGGTCTTTTAGCCGAAGATCCCCCCTGCGCATGCGCCGCTGCAGGGTTGCGAAAACCATGCAGTTTCTGGAAATTATCCCTGATTTTTTTTTTTTTTTTTATTCTTGTTCTTCTTTCAGACCCAAAGTCAGTGTCCTGGGCTCGAGGGAACAGCTGTGTATACACCCCGAGGTCAAGAAGCAGGAAAGTAATCATGTCAAGGTGAGGAGGACATCGGGGTTCAGTCTACATCTTTGTTAAAAAGTTGGCAGCACATTCATTCGGTTGCAAGCATAAGATCCCAATGGCCAGTGGTCTTTTAATGCCCCACACACACGACCGGATTTTCCGTCAGAAAAACCTTGGATGTTTTTTCCCGACGGAATTCCACTGAAGCTTGGCTTGCATACACACCAGCCTCACAAATGTTGTTGGAAATTGCGACCGTCAAGATCGTGGTCAGGTTTAGGACATATTTACAGTACCTTCAGGTACGCCTTATTATAGGCTTACCTGTAGGTACAAGTGGTGTAACGTGGTTTACAACCACTTTAATAAAAACAGTTAAACACTCATAGGTAGATTCAGTAAGAGTTAGGCCGACTTATCAGTAGATAAGCCGACCTAACTCAGAATCTACGCAGACTTATGTTTAAGCGTATGCTCAAACAGAGATACGCTTAAACATATCTAAGATAAGACGGCTTGCGCCATCCTATCTTAGGTTGCAATTTTTTGGATGGCCGCTAGGTGGCGCTTCCATTGCGGTCGGCGTAGAATATGTAAATGAGTTGATACGCCGATTCACGAACGAACGTACGCCCGGCCGCCGCAGTAGTTTTATGCCGTTTCCGTAAGGCATTAGCAGGCCTAAAGTTATTCCATCTATTATGTGGAATAACAATGTCAAGTATGGCCGCCGTTCACGCCGCGAGATTCGAAATGTTTACGTCGTTTGCGTAAGTCGTCTGCAAATTGGGATTTACGTAGTTTACGTCCACGTCGAAATCAATAGGCCCGAGCGGCGTACTTATCCGCAATGCACACTGGGTGATGTAGGCGCCCGGCGCATGCGCATTAAAAAAAAACGTAAAAAACGTGAGGTCAAGCCTCATTACCATAAAACACGCCCCCCTTCAACACATTTGAATTCGGCGCCCTTACGCCTGCCCGCTTTAGGCTACGCCGCCGTATATTAACAGGCAAGTACATTGAGAATCATGTACTTGCCTAGCTAACTTACGGCGGCGTAGCCTAAACACGCTAAGCTACGCCACCGTAACTATAGGCTTCTCTACCTGAATCTGCCTATGAGACTCGAAAATCAGCATTACAAATCCCAGAATTCCTGGCAATGCACACATAGTAACGGTACGGCTTCCTGCTCCGCCCAATGCGTTTCATCATAAATGATGTCCTATGGGGCACTAACATTGTCAGGAACAGGCTATATATTTTAACTGCTACTTTAGAGTAGCCATGGGGGGAGGTGCTGCAATCTTATAGCCGATCTGTCTAAGGTAGTCAAGAGACCAAAACTGACACTGCATTGATTTTTCGTGTAGCAGTTACCACATCATATCATAAGCCTCTGTTTTTTCCAGGTCCATATGTGCCGTTCCAAAGTGTCCAGTAGATCCTGTCACTTTTACAACAATGTGGAAGGTAAGTGTTCATGTATGTGATTCAGGGGATTGCCACTAGAAGATGGTGTGAAGGAAGGACTGTGTCCTGTTATATTTATTTTGGTCGAAAGAATAATTTCTAAGGGGAAAAAAAAAAAAGGTTCTAGAAACATATAAGGAACATATGGCTTGACGTTTCCAGATTGTTGGAAAATTGTTACAGACTTTTGCATTTCTTGTCCCAGAGAAAAGCACTGAGAAGGATCTCACCACTCAGATATTGGACATTGAAGATCTGGTGAAGAATGGCACCAAGCACAGGTACTGCTGTAATGTCACTGTCCATTCCTCTCACACCACACCTAAACTTCAGACACGGAATACAAAAAAGTATAAATAAAATAAAATTTGGGATGGGCCAATTCTGACTTTTCTATTAAAAGTCACCAGCTAAATTTTTTTTTTTTTTTTTTTTGTAGCTGCTAACTTTTTATATAGGTGGAACTCCACTTTATTATGCCGAACCAATGTAATGTGTAATACCAGAAAGGGTTCTACCCCAGAACCCCAAACTGGCCTGCGATGGCATTGAGAGGTTGGGAATCCCCAATTTTCAGTCTGATATTTGTATGGATTAGGTTGTCCTTGCCAGTTTTATTTTCATCAAATGTTTATTGTGCTTTTTCTCTTTTTATCCAGAGCCTGTCCCTATTACCTATCCAGAAATATGAAGCAGCATGCAGACATAATATTTATGCCTTATAATTACCTTCTGGATACTAAGGTACTAATGATAAAATAAAAAATATGACATTGAAGAATAATTACAGAATCGGTAGGATCTGAAATGTTTTTGCTGTTCAAAAACAAAATCTAAATTTAGTATTTTTTTCTTCTTTCCTACATTTTAGAGTCGTAAAGCCCACAATATTGACCTGAAAGGCGCAGTTGTGATATTTGACGAAGCTCACAATGTGGTAGGTAAATGCCAGCTCCCTTCACTTGACTTTCAGGGTTCTTGACACTTTTCACTACTCTTCTTCTTGCCTACAACACTTTTTTTTGCTCTTTTCCTCAATATGACTAAAAAAAAACGAAACTCGCAGGGACATCTTTGTGCGTCTTCTTGACGGCACGGCTAGGTTCACATCTGTGCGGGGAGTTTACTGCTGTGGGAAAATGCCTCTTCCCACCGCCGCAACCACCCGCACAGAAAACCGCTGGAGTGGTGTGCAGGTGGCATTAATGCTAATGCACACCACATGAACTGGGAATCGCATTCTCTCTGTCTTGATATTCTATATATGTGTGTCTTCTTTCTTCTTTCTTCTTTCTTCTTTTTTCTTTAAATTGAGCTCTGCTGATTGATATGCAGTCAATTGTACTTGCATCGGTCCTTGATTTCATCAGACAGGAAGTGAAGGAAAATCTGCAACAGGGACATTTGCTACACACGTAATTTAAGCCCTAGCGCCCTAAACGCCCATGTGACCACTGTGATTGGATGTCACATGGTTGGAAGCTTTTCCAACCTCCCAAACCCGCCCTCCCAGCACATGGACATTGCCATTGTTTTAGATTTTGTGAGGTTTTTTTTTTTTGCGTATAATTGTGAAAACTCAATAAATCTATCTTAAAAAAAGAAAAGTATAAGGGGGGGGGGGGGGGGCTGGCTGGGTTTACTAATCCTGGCCACACAGAAATGTTTCCACTTGTCATTATCTTTGCAATTGGAGCTTTTCTATCCCTTTTTATCATTCTAGGAGAGAATGTGTGAAGAATCTGCTTCCTTTGACCTAGCGCCGTATGATTTGGCTTCTGCGATTGACGCTTTAGATTTGGTGATGAGGGAACTCACGGAGGATTTGCAGCAGAAACAAATCAGTGCCCAGTTCAACATGGAGTCGGCTAACAGCTGTGAGTAGATCCGTATTTTTTTACTGTTTTAATTTACTTTTGGCTTGCAGAGATGAGGGGGATTGTCGAGGGCGATTGTAGGTGAATGTAAAGCTGGCCATACACACATGGGCCCAGATTCACAAAAGAGATACAACGGCGTATCTCTGTTTTAGGGTCTTCCTAACTATGCGACTGATTCATAGAATCAGTTACGCATAGTTAGCCCTAAGATCCGACAGGTGTAATTGAATTACACTGTCGGATCTTAGGATGCAATACCTTGGCCGCCGTTGGGGGGAGTTCGCGTCGTAAACCAGCGTCGGGTATGCAAATTAGTAGTTACGGCGATCCACAACGTTTTTTTGCGTTCGCTACGTCGCTGCTAGTCTAGTTTCCCGTCGCAAAGTTAGTCGTCGTTTTAGGTGCCTTAACTTTACACACCACACGTATGTGCTGTATAAAGTATGCCCGTCGTTCCCGCGTCTAAATGTAAAAATTTTTTGTTCTTGCGTAAGACGTCCGGGAATACGAAAGTACGCTACGCACGTCGCCGTTCGAAAAAATGACGTCACTTCACGCAAAGCACGGCGGGAATTTCAAAACGGAGCATGCGCAGTCGGTCCGGCGCGGGAGCGCGCCTAATTTAAATAGCACACGCCCCTTTGAATTACGCGGGCTTACGCCGGAGGTCGCCGGCGTAAGTTTTCTCGCAAGTGCTTTGTGAATTGGGCACTTGAGATGAAAACTTGCGGCGGTGTAACGTATCTACGATACGTTACGCCGCCGCAATTCTACGTGAATCTGGCCCTTGGTGTTTGTTTTTTGTTTTTTTTCATTCCGCCAGTGGGCTAAATGGGGGGATGGGGACTTCAGATTCCAATATCCACAGAAACGAGGTGAATAGAAAAATCCCCTCTGCTGGGACATGATTGCTACAAGTAGGTGGGCAAGTAAACAAAGTCCCTTCTATCTGCAGAGCAGGTGTCGTCTTGCACTATAGGGTGACGCTGCACTGGCACCACCCACAGGCAGCCCCTGCGGATCCATGGTGCCAAGACCTAGTATCGGAGCACTGTCTGTACCCCCTCTATCAGCAGCCTTGGCTATACAGTATGTCCATAATTTGTTTTTCTAGTATCGGGGCTATGGTTTGCATTGACTCATGCTGAAGTTTGAATCTTTTGCTGCTTTAATTTTGAACTGAATGGATGTCAACTAAACCAAAGTTCATCAATTACAACATCTTTATTCTTGTTTCCAGCCTTGAACGTACAGCTTGAAGACCTAGCGAAGATAAAGGGTAAGGCACTTTCTTAGGAAGAACATGGCGATAAAGACATTTAAAAGTATTTGTGAAGCTTGAACCTGGCAGGGTTGGTTCGCACATACACTGGCATCCGCTGCATCTCAGAGAGAGAGGAACTGACGTTGTCCCTCCCTCTCTCTGTGAGCTCCCGGTCCTGTCAGGGTAGAAATGCCTGACCGTCTGTTCATACAATGTATGAACAGCGATCAGTCATTTCCCCTAGTGAGTCTACCCCCCCTACAGTTAGAACACACCCAGGGAACATACTTAACCCCTTCCCCACCCCCTAGTTTTAACCCCTTCCCTGCCAGTGGCATTTTTATAGTAATCCAATGCATTTTTATAGCACTATAAAAATGCCAATGGTCCCAAAAGTGTCCGCCATAATGTCGCAGTACCGAAGAAAAACCCGCTGATCGCCGTCATTACTAGTAGAAAAAAAAATATTAATAAAAATGCCATAAAACGACCCCCTATTTTGTAAACGCTATAACTTTTGCGCAAACCAATCAATAAACACTTATCGCGATTTTTTTTTTTTTTTTTTACAAAAAATATGTAAAATAATATGTATCTAAACTGAGGAAGAAAATAGTTTTTTATATATTTTTGGGGGATATTTATTATGGTAAAAAGTTAAAAATATTATTTTTTTTTTTCAAAATTGTCGCTCTTTTTTTGTTTATAGCGCAAAAACAAAAAAACGCAGAGGTGATCAAATACCACCAAAAGAAAGCTCTATTTGTGGGGAAAAAAGGACGCCCATTGTGTTTGGGAGCCACGTCGCACGACTGTGCAATTGTCAGCTAAAGCGACGCAGTGCCGAATCTCAAAAAGTGCTCTGGTCTTTGACCAGCAATATGGTCTGGGGCTTAAGTGGTTAATAAGGACGACAGGTCCTATTTATGAAGAGATCTGGGGTCAAAAACATGCCAAATCTCCTTTTTACTTTTTTTTAAAAGCAAAAAATGTTTTTGATCTTTTGCGTTTAAAAAATAAATAAAACTTTACTTCCAGCCAGGACCTGACGTGATGTCATGCCATAGAGGCGATCAAAGAGTATCTAATCTTTGATCGCCTATGGGAGCAGCAACCGGGCACAACTGGATCGTTTCTCAGGTGAACCGGCAGATACGATAAGCCTTAGAAACACTGGCGGGAGGGGGTTGAACCCTTTGGCCCGGATTCAGGTAGCTCGGCGCATCTTTGTGCCGGGGTAGCGCATCTCATATGCGCTACGCCGACGTAACTCTGAGAGGCAAGAGCAGTATTCACAAAGCACTCGCTCCCTACGTTACGCCAGCATAACATAAATCGGCCGGCGTAAGCCCGCCTAATTCAAAGTAGGAAGGTAGTGGGCGTGATACATGTAAATTAACCGTGACCCCATGCAAATGAAGGGCCCAACGAACAGCGCATGCTCAGAATCACGTTGCATATACTCCCTAAGATACGACGGCTCAATGCCTACGACGTGAACGTAACCTACGCCCAGCCCCATTCACCTACGACTTGCGTAAACGACGTAAAATACGACGGCTGTTCCGTCGTCCATACCTTTGCATGGGATGCGCCTCCTATAGGTGGAATAACTTTACGCCGGACGTACGCCTTACGTAAACGGCGTAGATTACAGTGACGGGCGCAAGTACGTTCATGAATCGGCGTATCTCGGTCATTTGCATATTCGACGCGTAAATCAATGGAAGCGCCCCTTGCGGCCAGCGTAAATATGTGCCCAAGATACGACAGCGGAGGAAACTTACGTCGGTCGGATGAAGCCACAATACAGGCGTATCTAGCTTTAGGAATCAGGCGCATAGATACGACGGCGCATCAGTGCACTTACGCGGCGTATATAAAGATACGTCGGCGTAAGTGCTTTAAGAATCCGGGCCTTTGTGTGTAAATTTATTTTTCTATTTATATGTGAGTCTTGTCTAATTCAAGACCTGTTTTCATCACCAACCATGATAAACTATTAGTCTCAGTTATTCCTTTGTACCACCTCTAGATGGCGCTAGATGTCTGTATTTTTTCCCTAGACTTCAAGGCAATGTAAGCAATAAGGAATATGTAGGCCGCCATTGCTGATTCGTCCTTTCCGATCCAAACACTAGATGCCTGGCCATTATTAACAACTTCAGCCCCGGAAGGATTTACCCCCTTAATGTCCAGGCCATTTTTTGCGACACGGCATTGCTTTGCTTTAACTGACAATTGCGCGGTCGTGCGACGCTGAACCCAAACAAAATTGATGTCCTTTTTTTTTTTTTTTCCACAAATGGAGCTTTCTTTTGGTGGTATTTGATCACCTGCGGTTTATATTTTTTGCGCTATAAACATAAAAAGCAGTAATTTTAAAAAATAAATTCTGCTATAAAACATATCCAATAAAAATATGTAAAAAATACGATTTCTTAATCCATTTATGACAATTTGTATTCTGCAAAAAAAAAAAATCCCAATTAGCGTATATTGATTGGCGCAAAAGTTATCACGTCTACAAACTATGGGATAGATTTAGGGACACTAAGTGACACTTTTTGGAGACCAGTGACACCAAAATCGATCGGTGCAAAAAAAAAAAAAAAATGCACTGATCACTGTATAAATGACACTGGCAGGGAAAGGTTTAACATCAAGGGCAATCAAAGGGTTACATGTGTTATCTGCATGTGCTTTCTAACTGTGTGGGGGATGCTGACACTAGACAAAGAGAGAGATCTGTGTTCCTTGTTAGTAGGAATCGCAGATCTCTCTCTTCCTCTGCGATAGAACGACGGTCTGCCTTGTTTACATAGGCAGACCGTCGTTCTGTTATTCCCTGAACGATTGCGGGTGGCCGGCGGCCACCCGACCAGCTGATTGGCTCTCGCTGTGTCCAATCACAGCGGGAGCGGGTCGCCGGCAGTGCACGTGCCTGACCCAGACCAGGGAGCGCAAACAACTTACAGGTAGGTTGTTTCGCTCAGCCGGGCCGCCCTGCCGCAGTATATGTGCAGCGGGCGGTCCCGAAGTAATTAAGCTGATTCAATTACTTTAATATATGGGGCCTTTGGCCTGTTATAGGGATGCAGATCTGCAGTCAGAGCTTTAGGCCCCATTCACACCTAGGCGTTTTTACGCCTGAAGCGCACTGCTCACAAACGCCAGAGGGGAGAATTAACATTATTCCCTATGGTAACTGTTCACACCTGAACGCCCAAACAAGTCCCGGACCTCACCTTTTTTTGTCGCGCTTATCGTGCGGTTTGGGCGTATTTGAGCGTTTTTTTTTCCCATAGAAAGTAATGGGAAACGCGCGAATTGAGCGACAACGGGCGTTTCGTCGCTTTAATAAATAGAACTTGTCGCCCATGCAGAAGATTAAAAAAATCTACCAACATAGCAACAAGTGATGAAAAGATGATCATTTTTCCTATTGGCTAAAATAAAAAACGCCGAAGTACAAAAACGTTGCACGACGCTGTATGCAAATACGCGCGACAAAACGCCAGAAAAAAACGCCCAAAAAAACGACCGACGCTCAGGTGTGAATGCAGCCTTACTTTGCCATATTCCTGTTGTGGTCAATGGTTCAGGGACAATTAAAGCTGGAGAAGGCCAGGCAAATAGTGTTCGTAGTTAATTTTGAAACTATTTTAAAGTGACATTTCTGGCTTTTTTTTCTTTGGCTTTTTTTAGGGGCCCTCCTACAGATTGAGAGAACTATTGATGCCGTTACCCTTCCAGCATCCGGGACTGGGGTTACCAGAGACGGGAGGTAATTTCTGCTAGTAACACTCCACGATAAACTCCTCATGACTGGACACAAGTTTTTAACTACCGTATTTATCGGCGTATACCGCACACTTTTTTCCCCATAAAATCAGGGGAAAATCGTGGGTGCGTGTTATACGCCGATAGCATACCTCGGAGGGGGACGAGCGCCCGCCGGAAATCACAGAGCCGTCATCTCCTCTCGGCTGTCACGTCACACACGCACAGTCCCGCCTCCGCCACCAGCATTGGACCAGTGTTCTGTCTATCACAGGAGATGGTCCAATGCCGATGGCGGAGGCGGGACAGTGCATGTGTGACGTGACAGCCGAGTGGAGAGGAGATGACGGCTCTGTGATTTTTCCGGCGGGCGCTCGTCCCCCTCCTTCCCCTCTGAGGTATGTGTGTGAGACAGGCGATGATGGCGTGAAACCGGCGGGCACAATAACATTGTGTGGGAGAATTTCTGCCAGTCACAGGCTGTCGCACCCCTCCAGCCTGTGGCTTGGAATAAGAGGGAGGTGAAGCCACCATTAATCTTCATGTAATATACCCACCCCCATTGTGTTTAGCTGGTTAGTGGGCATGGAGGAGGAGGGAGGGAGTCGTTTGTCACATGGGCTGCTCAGATGTGATAGGGAGGAAATGCTCAGCATAGAAACTCAGTGACAACTGAGCATGTGTAGATTTGCCACTACAGCTGCCAAATCCCTAGCTGAATTGGGGACATGAACAGAAGGGGGAGATAGAGAGCAGCAAGATCAACCAGTTTTTTTTTTCAGAATACAGAAAACTAATCTCATAGTGACCGAGTGAGTATGAACAGCATTATTGAACGTTTTTTATGATGAGGGGTTTAGTGGCACTTTAACCACTTCTTCTCTGGAAGAATTACCCCCCCCCCCCTTCATGACTAGGCAATTTTTTCCGTTACTTTAACTGACAATTGCACCATCATGTGCAATTTTATTAATTTTTTAATCACTTTTATTCCTATTACAAGGAATGTAACCATCCCTTGTAATAGGAATAGGGTATGACAGCTCCTCTTTACAGAGAGATCTGGGGTCTGTAAGTCCCCACATTTCTCATCCTATGCTGGAAAGCCTGAGATAGATAAAAAATAGTTTGATCTCATGCTTTCCCTGGAAAAAAAAAGGCAGTGTTTTACATCTGGAGGAGCCGGGAGTGATGTCATGACGTTGCTTCCGACCTCTGAGGGTTATAGAGATGGCCGGGGGGCCATCCGGTCCACAGCCAGCTCTATGGTGAACCGCAGTGGATTCTTTTTCTGGCTGCCCGATTGCACGGATGAGACCGTAGAGCAGGGGTCTCAAACTCAAATTACCTGAGGGCCACAAGACAAGTTTTCATATGCCATGGGGGGCCGCATGCAAACTTTCAAACTTCAAAAACAACAGTACTGGTGTCAGCGAACACATTAACCCCCAGCACTGGTGTCAGCGAGCGCATTATTACCACCAGCACTGGTGTAAGTCAGGGTTTGACAAATTTGCTTGGAATCTAGGAGCCAGCTAAAAAAGTTAGGAGCCAGAAAACGCACCCCGTCCCGATGAGCTTGCGCGCAGAAGCGAACACATATGTGAGCAGCGCCCGCATATGTAAACGGTGTTCAATCCACACATGTGAGGTATCGCCGCGATTGGTAGAGCGAGAGCAATAATTCTAGCCCTAGACCTCCTCTGTAACTCAAAACATGCAACCTGTAGATTTTTTTAAACGTCGCCTATGAAGATTTTAAAGGGTAAAAAAGTTTGTTGGCATTCCACGAGCGGACGCAATTTTGAAGCGTGACATGTTGGGTATGAATTTACTCAGCGTAACATTATCTTTCATAATATTAAAAAAAATGGGGATAACTTTTACTGTGGTCTTATTTTTTAATTTAAAAAAGTGTAATTTTTTCCCAAAAAAGTGCGCTTGTAAGATCGCTGAGCAAATACGGCGTGACAGAAAGTATTGCAATGATCGCCATTTTATTCTCTAGGGTGTTAGGATAAAAATATATATATAATGTTTGGAGGTTCTAATTAGAGGGAAGAAGATGGCAGTGAAAATAGTGAAAAACAACATTAGAATTGCTGTTTAACTTGGAATGCTTAACTTGTAATACCAACGGCCACCACTAGATGGCGCCAGCTCACATCTGGTGGTAATAACTTGTAATACCAACGGCTCACCACCAGATGGCGCCAGCTTACAAAAAAAAATAAACAAAATTTCCTCTTTGCTCCCCCCACTTCCGCCCTGCCTGCGGTCCATTTATAACTGGTCCGCGGGCCGCAAATGGCCCGCAGGCCGGTACTTTGAGACCACTGCCCTAGAGGGTCAGGAGGGACGCCTCCCACCACTGGGAGGGACGCCTCCCACCACCTATAAAAGCAATCAAGCGGCTACACCCCTGCTATGATTGCTTTTACATTGCAAGGAATCGCCTGCTGGGGGAAAAAAAAAAAATGAGTACTGGATGATGCCTGCAGCTGCACCCATCATTCAGGTATCACCACATCAAGGACCCGACGTCATATGATGTCACCATGGGGGAAGTGATTAAGCATTAGTAATATTTACAACTAAGAGGCATAACAATGGGAGCGAAATTCTCTTTTTTTTTTTATGGCCAGGTGAGAGGCGGATGTTGTGTATGGAACTCGCTAGCCCAAGTTATCTTTTTTTTTTTTTTTTTTTTTTTTTATATATATACATGATTCATTGATGACATTCTGGAATAGAAATGTAAATGCCTTGCAAGAATTCATGAGATTTTTGAATGATGACGTAAAAAAAATCTTTTGTACAGCCGTCAGGAATTCCATTTTTTACATCTTGATCTGTTTAGAAATGAGAGAATGCAGGCCAAGTCTTTTTTTGTAAGAACATTCCACGCACGAGTTGTCATCCAAGCATGGCTTACGATTGTTCTTAAAATTCATGCGTAAACAATGTGTGGAGAATTGTTTTATGCGGGTGCAAGTTCTCAGACAGTGAATTTAGGAAAACGGATATGACTGTGAGGAGGTAGGAGGCAGATGTGACCATGAATGAGATCACAAGGATGGATAAAGAATCCTTATTGATACGTAACGAGCAAGATCTGGAATCCAGCCCATTTATTACTAACTTTTCTACACAGCATCACCGGGTCAGGCAGATTATTAACCACTTAACGACCGCCGCACGACGATATACGTCGGCAGAATGGCACGGCTGGGCAGATCGACGTACCGGCACGTCGTTTACATCTACCCATCCGTGGGTCGCGGGCGCCCGCGACCCGGTCCGAAGCTCCGGGAGCGGGACCGCGAGACCCACGGACCCGATCGCCGCTGGGGTCCCGCGACCGGTCCCCGGAACTGAAGAACGGGGAGAGCCGCGTGTAAACACGGCTTCCCCGTGCTTCACTGTGGCGGCTGCATCGATCGTGTGATCCCTTTTATAGGGAGACTCGATCGATGACGTCAGTCCTACAGCCACACCCCCCTACAGTTGTAAACACACACTAGGTGAAACATAACCCCTTCAGCGCCCCCTGTGGTTAACTCCCAAACTGCAACTGTCATTTTCACAATAAACAATGCAATTTAAATGCATTTTTTTGCTGTGAAAATGACAATGGTCCCAAAAATGTGTCAAAATTGTCCGAAGTGTCCGCCATAATGTCGCAGTCACGAAAAAAAATCACTGATCGCCGCCATTAGTAGTAAAAAAAACAAAAACTATCCCCTATTTTGTAAACGCTATAAATTTTGCGCAAACCAACCGATAAACGCTTATTGCGATTTTTTTTTTACCAAAAATAGGTAGTAGAATACGTATCGGCCTAAACTAAATTTTTTTTATATATTTTTGGGGGATATTTATTATAGAAAAAAGTAAAAAATATTGCATTTTTTTTTCAAAACTGTCGCTCTATTTTTGTTTATAGCGCAAAAAATAAAAACCGCAGAGGTGATCAAATACCACCAAAAGAAAGCTCTATTTGTGGGGAAAAAAGGACGCCAATTTTGTTTGGGAGCCACATTGCACGACCGTGCAATTGTCAGTGGAAGGAAAAGTTCCCCAAGGGCCAGATAAAGGCAAGCAAATGGCACTTCTGTGGATGGGGGGGGGGGATATAGAGGTGGCTGTGGATGGGGGGGATATAGAGGTGGGGGGGGGGGGTACAGAGGTGGCTGTGGCAGGGGGGATATAGAGGTGGCGGGGGGGGGGGGGGGGGGGTGGTATATAGAGGTGGCTGGGGTGGGGGATATAGAGGTGGATGGGGGGGGATATAGAGGTGGCTGTGGACAGGGAAGGATACAGGGCGGGATACAGAGGTAGATGGATGGATGGGGGGTTGGTGGTACAGAGGTGTCTGTAGAGTTGAAGAGTTGAAGCTGTTATAGCTGCAAAGGGTGGTCCAGCTCAATATTGAACACTATGGCCTAAGACTGGGATGCCATTAAAGTTCATGTAAAGGCAGGCATCCCAATACTTTCGACAATATAGTGAATCTTGGTTCGCATATTTTTTCCTCTTGTTTTAGGCTGGGTTCACACTATTGCCACATGCGGCTCGCAGCAGGGGCCTGATGCGTTCCCGTTCACCGTTTTCAGGTCCAATTTCGGCCTAAATTGTTGGCTGTATTCGGACCTAGAGGCACACAGGACCAATGTGCAAGTTTGCACCGGAGCCGCAGTGGAGATATGTGGACGGCTCCATAGAAAGTCGATCACAATCTCCAGCTATTGCGAATTGGATGCGGTGAACCCAGCCTTAAGATACTTTGCTGCACTCATTAATAACAATCCATGGAGACTATTGGAGGAGAGATGGTGGAGTAAGAGGTGAACTACTCATTATAGGTGGAGACACAGGGGGATGATATTGGATGGATTATATTTTCATGGCTGTTTAGACCTCTTATAATTTGGAGGCCATTTCATTAGATGTCTTCACCACTTTGTTGGATTGGACTCTCATTACACTTTGGACATGTAGTAGGGCTATTTGTTATATTATTGTGTTATTTCATCTGTATTATTTTCCCCTAAAGGTAACACCTAGTTTGTACAACAATATATAGTGGCCCAGATTCAGGTACCTTTGCACAGTTATTTCGGAGGCGCAGGGCAACGTTTTTGCCCTGCGCCCCGCAAATTTTCTGCGCTACCCGCGATTCACGGAGCAGTAGCTCCGTAAATTGCGTGGGCGCTCCGGCAAAATGCCCGGCGTAAGCGCGCGCAATTTAAATGATCCCGTAGGGGGCGGGAATCATTTAAATTAGGTGCGTTCCCGCGCCGATCGTAGAGCGCATGCTCCGTCGGGAAACTTTCCCGACGTGCATTGCGGCAAATGACGTCGCAAGGACGTCATTTGCTTCAAAGTGAACGTGAATGGCGTCCAGCGCCATTCACGATTCACTTACGCAAACTACGTAAAGTTCAAATTTCGCGACGCGGGAACGATGGGTATACGTAACATTGGCTGCCCCTGCTATTACGCAAAAACCGCCGTACGCAAACGACGTAAACTGCGTACGCAGGGCTCGCGTAACGTTGTGAATCGGCGTTAGTATGCAATTTGCATACTATACGCTGAGCACAACGGGAACGCCACCTAGCGGCCATCGCAAGAATGCAGCCTAAGATATGCGGGCATAAGAGCCTTAAGAGCGTAACAAGGTTCCTGAATCAGGAGCATTCGTTACGCCTGCGCAAGTAAGCAATTGCGCTGCGTAACTATGGTTACGCAGGCGCAATTGCTCTCTGAATCCGGGCCATAATTTATTAGATCCCAATGGATTTGGTGGTGACAATGTGGAATATCAAGGCCAGTTAGGCTTTCCTTAGATACATGAAGCTCATTGGAACAAACATTAAAAACGTGTGGATGAGTTTAGACCTTCAGATTTAGTTTAGATATGTCATGGGTCAGTCGCTGAGTTCCTCTGAAAGCCGTATGTATTGTCTATTTGCAGTTACATCTTTGAGCTCTTTGCATCTGCGGGAATCACTTACAACACCAAGACGGATCTACTGGAACTCTTGGAACAGATCATACAGCATGTTGGCGGACGTAAGGCATTTCCCAGGCAGGCTCATCAAATTGGTTTTTACGTTTTTGTCATTTCACCTGTCCACAAAAATAATGTACTACTTCTGTATTCATGTCTTGTCTTTAGGTTCTGGGATCTTCACCAACACTCTTGGCCTCCAGAAACTGTCAGATATTATCCAGGTAAGACTTCCTTTTACTTTAAGACCCCTTTCACACTGGGTCGTTTTGCAGGTGTTATTTGCCCGTCTCGTCTCCTTCTTCTCTTTGCCCGTCTCCTTCTTTTTGCCCGTCTCCTTCTCTTTCCCATCTCCTTCTCCTCTTTGCCCGTCTCCTTCTCCTCTTTGCCCGTCTCCTTTGCATGTTCTCCCTGTGCCTGCGTGGGTTTCCTCCAGGTACTCCGGTTTCCTCCCACACTCCAAAGACATGCTGGTAGGTAAATTGGATCCTGTCCAAATCGGCCCAGTATATATATGTATATCTGTGTGTATGACTGTGTGTCCCAAGCGTGTCACGATCCTACGGGGTAAAATGACCGCACCAGCCAAGTAGTTACTGGCTGGAAAAAGCGCCCAGAGGCGATTCAGTTCGCATGAGTAGCGCTATACTGTACAAGTCATTCATTCAGGGGCTGAGGAGACCCCATTTCCTGATTTTGGCATAGGTGTCACTGCTGCGGAGACACAGTGAGTACCATAAGGGGTTTTAATATCGTACGAGTGGGAGGGACTCAGGGAGTGCTAAGTATCTGTGGGTTAGGGGTGCAAATGACTTGTTTTGCCTTGGGTGCTGACAACCCACGCTACAAAAATAATTTTACTGTTAGGGGTCCCCACAACTTGGGAAATTTTATCAAGGGGTCACGGCGCTAGAAATGTTGAGAACCCCTGCCCTAAGGGGTCCCGACCCCCAGGTTGAGAACCACTGCTTTAAGAAGACTGGATTGGACACTTTCCATTGGTAATGTAGTAAACCCATTAAGACAAGCAGGGCCCTCTGATTCCTCCTGTATTGTATTGTAACTGTAATGTCTGCCCTCATGTTGTAAAGTGTTGTGCAAACTGTTGGCGCTATATAAATCCTGTATATATTAATAATAATAATTGGGTGGAAGAAAGGGAAATCAGCAATTCATTGTTGATGTTCCTTCTCACTCTTGATTTATGTGTTTTCTGCAGATTGTATTTAATATTGAGATCCCTGAAGGTTCCACTGCTGTCATCAACACCAAGCAGGTCTCAAGGTACTACAAGGTAAAGTGATTTAATCCATTACCATCTTTTCACTCTGACTAAGGACTTACAACAGGCCAAAGTCCCCGGAAAGATTGATCTAGGAAGTTGGAGTCATTTTTCCACTTTTTCAACATTCAGATGATCTTTACTTTTTCCTTTTTGTTGTCTTTTCATTGCAACATATTGGAAAATATATATATAGCTTGCATAGGCATTTCTTATACAAGGAAGCATTGTTTTTCATGGTATCAGACACTTACGTTTTCCCAATAGATAGTCATTTTTATGTACTACTTAGCAACTAGCTATTGCAAGGGTCTGCGAATAACCTGAATGAAGAATTATTTTATATCTTTCATGCCTAAGCCTATTTCTGAGGCCCCGTACACACGTCCGAGAAACTCGACGTGCCAAACACGTCGAGTTCAGTGTTGAAGCCGCCGAGGATCTCGGCGGGCTGACTTTCCTCATTGAACAACGAGGAAATAGAGAACATGTTCTCTATTTGGCCCGACGAGTTCCTCGTCGGCTTCCTCGCTGAAAAGTGTACACACGACCGAGTTTCTCGGCAGAATACGGCTCCGATTGAGTTTCTGGCTGAATTCTGCCGAGAAACTCGGTCGTGTGTACGGGGCCTCACATTTGTTGCTTACAAGTTTAAAATTTTGTATTTTTTGCTAGAAAATTACTTGGAACCCCCCCGACATTATATAATTTTTTTTTTTTTTTTGCAAAGACCCTAGAGAATAAAATGGCGATTGTTGCAATATTTTATGTCACAGGGTATTTGCACAGCGGTCTTTCAAACGCAATTTTTTGGGGTAAAAATTACACTTTCATGAATTAAAAAAACAAACAAAAACAAAACCGTAGTTATCCCATTTTTTTTTGTATAATATAAAAGATGATGTTAAACCAATTAAATAGATACCTAACATGACATGCTTTTTAAATTACGCGCACTTGTGAAATGGCGACAAACTACGGTACCTAAAAATCTCCATAAGCGGCGCTTTAAAAAATATTTTAACGGTTACCAGGTTAGAGTTGCAGAGGAGGTCTTTTGCTAGAATTATTGTTCTCGCTGACAATCGCAGCGATACCTCACATGTGTGATTTGAACACCGTTTACATTTGCGGGATCGAATTGCATATGCGTTTTTCTTTGCTGCACGGGGGACGGAGGCACTTTTTAAAAATGTTTATAATTTTTTTTTTAATTAATTATTTATTTAACATTTTCCCTTTAAAATTTTTTAATTATTCTGATCACTTTTATTGCTGTCACAAGGAATGTAAACATCCCTTGTGACAGTAATAGGTGGTGACAGGTACTCTTTATGGAGGGATCAGGGGTCTAAAAGACCCCAAATCGCTCCTTTTGCACTTAAAAGTATTCAGATCGCCAAAACTGGTGATTCTGAATACTGTAATCTTATTTTTTTTTAAATTTTTTTTTTAATCTGTGCCATTGGCAGCCGAGTAAACCAGAAGTGACGTTGCTTCCAGGATTTTACTTCGGAGACCCGATCAGAGCCGTATCCGGCTTCCGTACGGGTCTCAGCCTAGCCAGCTGGCGCGCCGGTGGGTGGCTCAGGTCTCCCGGTGGGACGGGAGGTCCGGGAAGAGCGGCTTTTCTGTTTTTGGGGGGAGGGGTGTCCCTTCCCAGCCTCATCTCTGTTCCTGTGTGCTGTGTGTGTGTGTGTGTGTGTGTGTGTGGGGTGCCTTCCCAGCCCCGGCTCTGTTCCTTTGTGTCCCTTCCTATCAGCTCTCCTCACTGCTGTAACTTCATCTTTCTGCACCCTGCTTTTCAGAGCTGAGAGACCTGTGTAAATTCTGCACTTTGGCTATGGGGTAAATACAGCTGCAGATAAACGGGTACGACTTATGTAGGAGGATTTGTTTAATCTCTGTGTATCACCCGAGGCCAGTCTCTTCATTGCATATGTGGCAACCTCAGCCTGGGCTCCCGCCAGGTTACCCTCCCCAGTGCGTTCCGTTCTGCCCCTCTGAGCTTAAGGTCACCCTAAAAAAAAAAAATGTTTTGCCTATAGTTCTATTTGAATGACAGAAGATAAATATTTGCCAGAACCAGCAAGCTCAAAAATAAGCATGTCCAATATTGGTAAAAACACTCTCTTTATCCCCCCTACATGGTCTACTTTACACGTTTGTGTCTCATCAGGCAGGGACACTGGGTTCAGTTTAGGCTGTCTTAGGGCCCATTATAGATGGCCCATGCATAGACAATGGCCAGGATTCTTAAAGCACTTACGCCGACGTATCTTTCTATACGCCGCGTAAGTGCACAGATGCGCCGTCGTATCTATGCGCCTGATTCTCAATGCTAGATAGGCCTGAAATGTGGCTTCATCCGACCGACGTAAGTTTCCTACGCCGTCGGAGCCTGGGAGCGCATATTTACGATGGCCGCAGGGGGCGCTTCAATTGATTTACATGTCGAATATGCAAATGACCGAGATACGTCTATTTATTTATTAAAATGCTTATTGGGAGCGCAGTCATTACCAGCAGGCCTCGATGCGCTCATGTGATTCACGAACGTACTTGAGTTTGTCGCAGTAGTATACGCCGTTTACGTAAGGCGTACGTCCGGCGTAAAGTTATTCCACCTATAGGAGACGCATCCCATGCAAAGGTGTGGACGACGGAACAGCCGTCGTATTTTACGTCGTTTTCGTAAGACTACGTGAATAGGGCTGGGCGTAGGTTACATTCAGTGATTCGACGTATCTAAGGCGTTTGGTCCGACGTGATTCTGAGCATGCGCACTGGGAAGCGCCCACGGGACGGCACATGCGCCTTTTCGTTCGGCCATTCAATTGCTTTACATGTGCTTCCCCGTTGCTCTGTCATTGTTGCAACATTGTAAATCGCCTTCTCTCCAGCCCTGTGTAACAAACAAAAGGGCAGGATAGCTTGGCAAAGGTGAGTATTGGAGGGGGGGGGGGGGTGTCTTACTAAGAGCTTCCAGCACATTGCCCTGAATGGACAACGTAACAGATCCTCTTTAAACAAATGTGCTGCTAGTATTTAAATGCATTGCTTAGGCTTATATTCTCTTCTTTCCGCTCTGCTAGATCTTGCTCATCTACGCTATACAGAGCCTCACTTTTTGCTAGTGTAGAAGACCTCTTTTACAAATATCTGTTACCCAATTGTGTAATTTTGTCTTCTGCACGAGCAGGTTCACATCCACCCTGACAACAGCCAGAGGAAGAAACCACGGGGAGATGTGTGGAGCAATAGCAAGAAGCATGGAGGTGAGCCAGAGGTCATGTGACATAACAGGACAGAAGTTACCCTAGGGCATGGGTGCTCAACTTGTGGCCCTCCACCTGTTGCAGGACTACAAATTCCATGAGGCATTGCAAGGCTTACAGTTACAAACATGATTCCCAAAGGCAGAGGCATGATGGGATTTGTAGTTCCACAACAGCTGGAGGGCCACCGGTTGAGCTCCCATGCCCTAGGGAGACGTTCATTCTATTAATCATGCTTATGAAGGTTTGTGTTGCTGCCCGTTGCAATTCCTTAGATTCCAACTGAGTCAATCGATTGACTGCTCAGGGGACGCATGCGCAGTAGGGACAGCAAGCAATCGTGGGACATGTAGTCCTGAAGATTAAAGTTTCTGATGTGCTCCCTGACCAGGCACGCTGGGTAGTGCTGAATAAAAAAAATATCTAATATTTGCGTATGGCAAACAAATTTGAGAAATCCGACATGTTGGAAATTTTTGGAAAAACCAACGATTTTCTGATCAATGATGGGAGAATCGTGCAAGAAATGTAATAGAAAAAAAAAACGCGCATGTGCAAGAAAAGAATATTCCCGGAGAGAAACGAATATTCCCGGAGAGAAACTAATATTCCCGGCAACATTAATATTTTGTCGGCCGAAATTCGAAAAATCAATGATGGCATCATCAGATCACAAAAAAACTTTCTGATTTTGACAAAGAATATTTGTTTGAAATTCGACCGTGTATGGCCGGCTTTCGGTTGGGTTCACACTGATCCGACAAACGCTCCGACATTGGGAGCTCATGTCGCATGACGTGTGAAAATCAATGTTTCCCTATGAGAGCCGTCTTAACTGGTCCGACACAAGTAGGTCCGACATTGAAAATGCTCCCTGTACTACTTTGGTCCGACATTGATCCTACTTCAGCCCATTGAATATCATTGAAGTCGGACCAAAGTAGAAGCCTTGTCCTAACCATGTGACTTGTGACATTACAGCAGCAGTAAAAGGAATTTATCTCACTCTGGGATTGTATTGATTGGTCAAAGAACAAGTCGGACTATCACAAAGTCGGATCAAAGTAGTATCCTCTTCATGAAAGTCAGATTGATGTAGGACCAATGTCGCAGAGCAAAGTAGGATGAAAGTTGTGTAGTATAGTGTGAACCCAGCCTTAAAGGGAGTGCTCCTAATCTCAGCTTGTTACCTGTATAAAAGACACCTGTCCACAGAAGCAATCGATCAGATTCCAATCTCTCCACCATGGCCAAGACCAAAGATCTGTCCAAGGATGTCAGGGACAAGATTGTAGACCTACACAAGGCTGGAATGGGCTACAAGACACATATGTGAATCCAGCCTTAGACTTCCTTTTGGATGATTTCAGTATATAGTGATTATCTGGAGTTCCTCCTGAAAATAAGGTACCCTTAATTAACTTATTTTCTATCTGTGTGTTGCAGGGAAGGTGCTCAGTTACTGGTGTTTCAGTCCTGGTTACACAATGAACGACCTGGTGAGGCAAGGAGTGCGAAGCATCATACTGACCAGTGGAACTCTATGTCCCCTCTCTTCCTTCACCATGGAGATGCAGATGTGAGTTTTTATTTTGCTGGGGAATGCATACTGTGGTGAATTATGTTAGGCCCGGGTCACACTAGTGCGATGCCAGACATTGCATGTGATTCGCACCGCATTGCTGTTCAGATCACATGCGATGTCTGTGCAATGCGATTTCAGCCAAACCAAAACTGTATGGCTGAAATTGCATCGCATTCGCACCAAAATGGTGCGATCTGGGTGTGTCGTTAACTTTACATTGACCCCTGCAGCGGTTTACAGATCTCAGTGTGTACCACTGAGATTCAGGTGCGATGCTTGAACCCACGTAGGGTTCTCGCATTGCACTAGTGTGAACCAGGCCTTAAAGAGTACCTATGTTGGGTAATGGAAGCCTCTAAACCAGGGTTCCAGGGAACTGTAGGGTTCCTCCCGAGGTTTTTAGGGATTCCTTGAGCAATGAGAAATTTCTGTCTCTCTGAGTTCCCACGGACACAGATTTTTTTTCACATTAATTATTTTTATTTATTTGGTCGTAGCAAATATGTCAAACAACAAATAACCCACATCTGAATGTTCCGTGTAGACAGGGGAGTAAACAAATACTTAAAAAAACTGTCACGCCACTGAAATTAAACATCTCAAATTTAGATCACAGAATTATTTCCCATGTCAGCATGTTGAATCCCAAGCTCTGGTACTGCAGAAAATAAGATATAGCTCCCAACAACCTCACTATATAATCAACTCCAAACCCTCTATACTTGCTCATCTACAATCTCGACCCTATCCATATATATATATATATATATATATATATATATATATATTCTATAGAATGGAGAACCTGCGCTTAGGATAGGCTTGATATAAGACTGCAGCCCCCTCTGCTATGTTCCCCTTAAAGTGGAGTTCCACCCATAAATATAACATTACATCAGTAGTTTTAAAAAAAATGTCATTAGTCCTTTACAAATTTTTTTTTTTTTTAGATGCCTTCAAAGTGTTGTTGCTAGGCAGAATAGTTAATCTTCCCACTTCCTGCACCTAGGTGCTTAAGCTTCCTAACCTACACCGCACAGACTCCTGGGAATGTAGTGGGTGTAACTTTCCAGGAGTCTGTGCACTCCCCAGTCTCAAAGAATCATGTGACTTGGACAGCACAGGTGCTGAAACCTGATCTGACACTGCTTGTGCAGCACTGAGCATGTGCGAGACCTGAAAGGCTGAAATCCAGGAAGTCATACAGTCTGGCTTCATGATGCCCACACTTAAGATGGCCCCAGTCAATTTCTATTTTATAAAGTGTCTAAATGCTGTAACAACCTAACAAAACGGACCTTAGTTTACAGACTAACTTTACTAGAATACATTAAGCTTGTGTATTACAGGGGTATTTATATTTAAATATGAAATTGTGGCCGGAACTCCGCTTTAAAGAGAGCATATAATAAGCAAAAAATATATAGTAAAAAAGGGTAGTGGCGCTGTCTGTACGTCCCCCTACCACTAGGAGGTAGTAAATGGGCTAACCACTATTACAGTGAGTCACCAGGCTATGTAGCTAATATGATGGTTCCAAGCTAGGATAAGCAACTAGTCTTCTGATAGATTTGACTGTGATGTCTATGAGCATACCCCCAATCTAACCTTTGAGTAGTAGATGAGTGTCTCAATAAAGTGATTGAATAATATTGCCCTTAATAGAGTAATGCCACACACAGTGATTAATTATGTAAAGTGCATATGCGCATAAATTAGCGCTATAATTAGTGTAAGTGTACACAGGGGTTGATCATTCCACAAAGAGCTGCTTTATAGCCAAAATTGGTATGCAGCAGTATATATAAATAATATATAAGTGTAAGTGCAGGTGCAAACTCTTATGCGCTATTACCACTCCAAAAGATAAGTGCAATAATTGTGTGTGTATAAGTACACTGAGATTAAATATGTAAACACCAAATATGTCAGGCACATGTGTAACAAGATATGTCAGACACAGTGAGGCTGCTGCCTATATACATATAAACATAAAGAGCTAAACCTGTCTATAATTCAAAAGTCCAAGCATGAATTATGGTAAATCAATAAAATTAAACAGCATCAACATTGAAGATGAAAAAGTCCAGAGCCGCATCTAAATTCCATCCAAACGGTTAACTGGTGCAATATATATCACAAAAAATCCGTGACTGATGAGTGCTCTAATACGATCAAAGTGCTTCCACATGTGATTCCAGTGGTCCCCACTCACCAGATGTCCCAACCCCTGCAGGGGTAGACAGCGTGTAATATACGTTTTCCACTCTGGGCTGTATGGATGTCCTTCTTCTCTCCTTTTGAATCTGCGGCGGTGTGATGTTCAAATCAGACTATGCACAGCTGCCAGTAATCCACAGTCCTCAGATAAAACATAAAAAACAGGCTTTCATGGTCTAGTAAAAAGTAAAAAAGGTTTTATTTGCAATACCCCCACTGATCCAGGGGAATGCAGAACAAACTTGGCTTTACAAAAGGTATCCAAATAAAACAATGGTTTAAAAAAACAAAAGATCTGAAGTTTGTTGTTTTTGTGTTTTATTTATTTTTTCTTATTTTTTTCACTTTTTTTTCTTGGTTTGTATGTACTCTCGTATGCTGTAACACTGATACCTGGTTAAACATCTGCCTGCTGTATCAAGTCATTTTAAAAATCAAATAAAAAACAATTAAGCAAAAAAACAAAACAAAAGATAAAACAAATTGGGCTAGCAGTCAGCTTCCAGGTAATGGGTTGTCTGCCGTGCTGATACAAACACCGCGCGCTCCAGCTGAATAGCGCAGACGTCTCAGCTAGCTGACCCGGAAGTGACGCGATTGCAAGTGTGCGTGCTACCCGCCTGACGTACATTTCGTATGACGTTTTCAAAGGCGGTAACACGCACACCATAATACGATCCTCAAATACAGGCACCACCACGGAGTTCCTCCCATATCTATGGCATAGTCCAATCGCGCTAAAGGAATTTGCATACCTCCAATTGCGTACCGGAAGTTTTGAGAGACCCTTGGTCCGCCTACCAACTACATGGTGGGACCATCTGTATTAGTTAATATAGCTTACAACAAGTGAAAAAAAGGCCATGCACTCAGATTATACATATATCATTGGATGAATAGGTAAATCCCACCTATGGATGTACAGTAACCAAAGGGAAAAATGTAATTATAATATATCAAAATTGTATATTTCTCATATGGACAGCGTTAGATGAGAGTATGAGATCTATATGTGAGCATGAATTTGGAATATATATAAAAAGGTAGACTATATATAAGTGTAAAATGTGTAATATTGTCAGAGGCCAGCGGGGTGTTGGTTAACCCCTCGTCTGTCTGGTAGGAGAGAGTAGAACCATAACTATACTGAACTAGCAATTCTCCCCATGAGTAAGTAATGGACTAAACCATCCACTTACTATATGATAGCATGCAGCAAAAACTACATAGATGAAAAACCGGCATACCCCGAGGTGCAAAAAAAAAAAAAAAGGGGAAGTACTAAGGTACTTGTCCCAATATAACAGATGCAGAAAAAGAGGGCAGACCAATTGCCCAAAAATGGATGATGTATTATCTGCATAATGACCCTAGCTAAATGGGTATTAGGTATTCTGAAATTAGGTCTAAATAAGTATATATATAATTTATTTATTTTTCGACATTTTTTAGCTTTTTTTTTTTGGTTTATAGTGGGGGGGGGGGGGGATGCAGATGTGGTCAAATACCACCAAAAGAAAGCTCTATTTGTGGGAAAATACATAAATTTTATTTGGGTACAGCGTCGCACGACCGCGCAATTGTCAGTTAAATTAACGCAGTGCCGTATCGCAAAAAAAAATGGCCTGGTCTGGAAGGGAGGTCAATCTTCTGGAGGTCAAGTGGTTAAAGTGCAGTTATATTTTAGGAAGTTAAAATGTTGAAATAGAATACATGCAAGTGGTAATACCGTATAATGTAGGTGCTGTAACTCAAAAAGTCCTTTATAAGCTATAAGGGATGTTGGTAAATACGTCAAAGCTTTGTATTAACCGCTTCTCGCCCGCCCAACATCATATTTTTTTTATTTATTTTTTTTATTTCAAGCTTCCCAGCCTAGGGTTGAGATGTGGGGTCTTATTGAACCCATATCTCACTGTAAAGAGGACCTGGCACGCCCTATTCCTATTACAAGGGATTTTAACATTCCTTCTAATAGGAATAAAAGTGATCAAAAAAAAGAAAAGGGGTTGTAAAGGTACAATTTTTTTTTCCCCCTAAATATCTTCCTTTACCTTAGTGCAGTCCTCCTTCACTTACCTCATCCTTCCATTTTGCTTTTAAATGTCTTTATTTCTTCTGAGAAATCCTCACTTCCTGTTCTTCTGTCTGTAACTCCACACAGTAATGCAAGGCTTTCTCCCTGGTGTGGAGTGTCATGCTCGCCCCCTCCCTTGGACTACAGGTGAGTCAGGACACTCTCTAAGTTGCAGATAGAGAAAGGAGCTGTGTGTTAGTGGGCGTCCCGACTCTCCTGTAGTCCAAGGGAGGGGGCGAGCACGACACTCCACACCAGGGAGAAAGCCTTGCATTACGGTGTGGAGTTACAGACAGAAGAACAGGAAGTGAGGATTTCTCAGAAGAAATAAGGACATTTAAAAGCAAAATGGAAGGATGAGGTAAGTGAAGGAGGACTGCACTAAGGTAAAGGAAGCTATTTGGGGGGGGGGAAATTGTACCTTTTACAACCCCTTTAACAATATTAAAAAAACTCCCCCGTCCCGCTTGCTCGCTCGCAGAAGCGAACGCATAAGTAAGTCGCGCCCACATATGTAAACGGTGTTCAAACCACACATGTGAGGTATCGCTGTGAACGTTAAAGTGAGAGAAAGAATTCTAGCATCAGACCTCATCTGTAACTGAAAACATGTAAACTGTAAAATAAATAAAAATGTAAGCGTCACCTATGGGGACTTTTGAGTTCTGAAGTTTGGCGCCATTCCACGAGTGTGCACAATTTTGAAGCGTGACACGTTGGGTATCTATTTACTAGGCGTGACATTATCTTTCACATTATGAAAAAATATTTGGGCTAACTTTTTCACTTTTTTGAAAAATTGTTGCGCAAATACCGTGCTAGATAAATTTGCGACGACCGCCATTTTATTCTCTAGGGTCTCTGCTAAAAAAAATAACATATATATAATGTTTGGGGGGGGTTCTGTGTAATTTAATTATGATTTTTATGTGCAGGAGAGCAATGTCAAAATTGGCCTGGTAGGCAAGTGGTTAAAGTGCCCATAAAATGGAAGCTCTCATCAGCCACTTATGTAAATCGTATGTAGTTCATCTCCATGGATCTCATTCAGATGATGTCCAAGCCATGTTCTAATATGCACTGAAATATTCACCACCAAAGGCTGTTCCCCCCCCCCCCCCCCCACATTGCATACCATGCCTCTGCCAAGGAAACAAATGGAGGCTTCTGGTTTAGCAGCATACCATTGGCTCTCTCCATGTTTTGCAAAACAGAAGAAGTTTCACACAGTTGTTGTTCCTGCATTAGCTGAATGTGGGAAAGGGGCCAAATTAAACATGGGGTGTTGCCTTTCAGGCTTGATAGTTGCCTACCCTCTCTGGATACCAATGTGCACACCTCCTGCTCTTTGTAGCTGGTTATGTACAAATTTTTAGCTGTATTTTTTTCTGCTTTCAGACCTTTCCAAGTGTCCCTAGAAAACCCACACGTGATAGAGAAACACCAGATTTGGGTCGGAGTTGTTCCTCAAGGTCCTGACGGAGCTAAGCTGAGCTCTGCGTATGACAGAAGGTTTGTTACCCTGGTCTGAGGGCCGCAATCATGCTATGTTGTGCTTGACCCCCTCATTTGGTACACAAGGAGTTAATTTAAAGCAGTGGTACTCGACCTCCGTTTTCAAGTACCCCCAAAGAGCCATGTTTTCTTTTACAGCTGCTTTAAATCAATATCAATGACGAGGTATTTTATCTAAGGCAGTGGTTCTCAACCTGGGGGCCGGGAACCCCTTGGGGGTCGAATGATGATCTGTCAGGGGTCACCGAATCCTGGGCTGCTCCTGGAGCCTGAACCACTCTCCCAGCCTTTTCGTGGCTGTACCTGGGGCCGCCCACTCAGCCTCTTCACAGCTGCCCATTCAGTTCACAGAATGGGTGGGGGCAGGGGCGGACTGACAACTCATGGGGCCCCCGGGCAATAGAATATTATGGGGCCCCTGGGCTTACAGATGGCCACCACGCCAGGAGGCAGTGCAGAGGTGGGGCAGCTAAAATCTTGGGATTTTCACATCAAAAGCATGTCGGTTTTGGACATATCGGGGACAGATGTAAAAAAAAACATAGATTTTTACATACTGTCCCTGGTTTAATGAGCCTGGCAACCCTGATGGAGCCCCCTAGTGGCATGGGGCCCTTGGGCAGTGCTCGAGTGACTCAATGATCAGTCCGCCCCTGGGTGGGGGGGGCAGAGACTGGAGGTCCGCTGACTGGCGAGGAAAGTGAAGTGGGAGGGGCTGGAGGAGACCCTATCTCTTGATTTCGGCATAGGTGTCACTGCTGAAAGACACTACAGAGCTGGAGACACAGTGAGTAACACTACCTGTGATGATAGTTGCCATTAAAAGTCCCCACTACAGTTTTCAGATCTGCAGATGACCTTGATCAAGAGCACCTAAGTTGGCTGATCAGAACAACCCCCCCCCCCCCCAGCACTGCCACTCATCCCTACCCCCCCACCACTGCTGCCACTCGTTCCATTCCCCCAGCCCTCCCACCAAGGAGTAAGAGAAGGAATGAAAATAGAGAATATATGGATGGTAGAGGAAAAGAGAGGGGGGAACAAAGAATAAAAGGGAGAAAAAGAATAAGAAAAAACAAGAAAGATGGCGAGAGAGAGGGATGGGGGAAAAAACAATAAAATAATTTTACTGTTGGGGGTCCCCACAACCTGGGAAATTTTATCAAGGGGTCACGGCCCTAGAAAGATTGAGAACCACTGATCTAAGGGAAGTTCCCAAAACATGACCCATTGGGGGTACTTGAGGACTGAGGTTGAGAACCACTGAATCAAAGTGATTGTAAAGTCTTGTGTTTTTTTTATATATAAAAATAATAAAAATGTTATACTTACCTGCTCTGTTGCAGTGGACTTGCACAGAGCAGCCCCGATCCTCCTCTTCTCAAGTCCACCCTCTGTGATCCTGGCCCCTCCCTATTGTTCAGTGCCCCCACAGCAAGCAAAAGATCCAATCATGTGTACAAGGCTTTAGAGTATATGACACTTGGTGCTCTGCATTGAGACAAGTACACACGGTCGTTTTTTGTGATGGGGAAAAAAAAAATGTTTTTTTAAAACGTCATTTAAAATGACCGTGTGTGGGGGAAAACGTTGTTTTATGTCTTCTGAAAAACAACATGCTTCAATTTTCAATTTTTTATTTCGTTTTTCAAAACATCGTTTTTTGTGTCATAAAAAATGACCGTGTGTGGGCTAAAACGACGTTTAAAACCCGCACATGCTCAGAAACAAGTTATGACGTGAGCTTGAATGGAACAGAGTGCCGCCGTACGTGCTGAACGTAACCGCGTTTTGCTAGAGCATTTTGAAAAAAACTATGGTGTGTAGGCAACGTCGTTTTTTAAAATGAAGTTTGAAAAACGTCATTTTTTTGTGCAGTTGCTGTAAATCTGAGGGGAAGCTCTGCTGATTTTATTATCCAATCATCTGCAAGTTAAAATGCTGTTTTTTTATTTTCCTTGCATGTCCCCCTCGGATCTACAGTGACTGCTAGCTGGATTCAGGTAGGCGGGCGCATAGTTGCGGCGGCATAACGTATGGCATTTACACTACGCCGCAGTAAGTTTGCAAGGCAAGTACTGTATTCACAAAGTACTTGCCTGCTAAGTTACGGCGGCGTAGCGTAAATGCGGTGGGCGTAAGCGCGCCTAATTCAAAAAAGGCTGAGGGGGCGTGTTTTATGTTAATATGGGTTGACCTGACGTGATTGACGTTTTTTAGGAACGGCGCATGTGCCGTCCGCCTACATTTCCCAGTGTGCATTGCGGCAAAATACGCTGCAAGGACGGATTGGTTTTAACGTGGACGTAAATTACGTCCAGCCCTATTCACGGACGACTTACTCAAACGACGTAAAATTTTCAAATTTCGACGCGGGAACGACTGCCATACTTAACATTACTAGTCCAGCTATTTGATGGAATAACTATACACCTGAAAATGCCTTGCGTAAACGGCGTATCTGTACTGCGTCGGCCTGGCGTACGTTCGTGAATAGGCGTATCTAGTGATTTACATATTCTACGCCAAACTGAATGGAAGCGCCACCTAGCGGCCAGCCTAAATATTGCACCCTAAGATACGACGGCGCAAGCCATCGTATCTTAGATAGGTTTAAGTGTATCTCTGTTTGAGCATACACTTAAACTTAGGACGGCGCAGATTCCGAGTTAGGTCGGCGTATCTACGCCGGCCCAACTCTTACTGGATCCAGCTATGCATTTCCAAGTGCACTTTGCGCTTGTGGTTGGCACTTAAAAGTGGATTTGCCTTTTCGTAAACAAAACCCCATTGTGCCTGTCTTGATGTGGCTCCAAGATGACTCACTTTGTGGTAAGGTCAATGACTAGATATCATTCACATTGATTTCTGCTTTCCTATCTTTCAGATTTTCGACAGATTACTTATCATCTCTTGGAATGACAATTGGTAATAGCCTTTTGTTTATTGTTTACAATATGATTCATTGTATTAACGTAAAGCTGTCACAATCCTGGGTGATCCAGATCCGAGCAAATATCAAAGATGTGCACAGTCATGGCTTTATGTAAATCACATGTCAAATGTGCAAAATCACACGACTTATATGTCATATAATAGATCTAGACAGCTGAAAGTTTGCCAATTTCCACTTCTGTAAAAGTCAAGCTTGTAACAGATGCTGTTGATTTTTTGTTTTCATACAGTTATGATTTTCTATGACAGGTATAATTGCTTTAAAATGGTAATAAAGTCTTAACACAGATTATTTCTAAAAACATTCCCTCCCTCTCCCCCCTCCCTAGCCTGCATACCCTGTATAAAAGATCTGTATACTAGTAGGTAGATTCACGTTGGGGGTGCCTAACTTTAGGGCGGCCTAGCCTAGCCTTTTTAGGCTACACCGCCGTAAATTAGTTAGGCTAGTAGTGATTCACAAACCACTTACCTGCTAATCTACGGCGGTGTAGCCTAAAACGAGCGGGTGTAAGGGCGCCTAATTCAAATGACTTGGAGGGGGGCGTGTTGTATGGAAATGAGGCTTGACCTCACGTTTTTTGACACTGCGCATGCGCCGGGCGACTACATTTCCCAGTGCGCATTGCGGCTAAGTACGCCGTACGGGCCTATTGATTTCGACGTGTACGTAAACGACGTAAATCCCGATTCGCGGACGACTTGCGCAAACAACGTAAAAAATTCGAACCTTGCAGCGGGAACGGCGGCCATACTTAACATTGTTATTCCACCTCATAGGTGGAATAACTTTAGGCGGCCTATCCCTTACGGAAACGACGTAATGCGACTGTGTAGGCCTGGCGTACGTTCGTGAATCGGCGTATCCCCTCATTTACATAATCGACGCCGGCCGCAATGGAAGCGCCATCTAGCGGACAACAGAAACATTGCAAGCTAAGATAGAACGGCGCAAGACGGCCTATCTTAGCTTTGTTTAAGCGTATCTCTGTTTGAGCATACGCTTAAACAAACGCCGGCGTAGATTCAGAGTTAGGTCGGCTTATCTACTGATAAGCCGGCCTAACTCTTTCTGAATCTACCTATGTGAGCCAGTTCACACAGGGGCGACTCGTCGGGCGACTCAGCTGCCTGACAATTCGCGCTCCGCTCTGTTCAATGGAACCGTTCTAATAGGAGCGACTCAAGTCGCTCCAACTTAAAAAAAGGTTCTTGTATGACTTTGGGGGTGACTTGCATTGACTTCAATACAGAAGTCATTTTGCAAGTTGCCTCTCAAGTCGTCTTGAGATCGACTTGCCGAGTCACCCCCAAAGTCGTGCCGCCCCTGTGTGAACCGGCACTAAGGGATTTTTTTTTTGGGGGGGGCTACGACTTGTCCCACGATTTGTGATGGCAAAGTAGCATGACAAGTCGTTTCCCATGATTTCCAATGACAACCATTCATATTAGTACGACTTCAAAGTAGTCCCTGCACTACTTTGGTCTGATTTTGATGCCACTTAAACAGGCCTTCCCTGAAATTGCGGCGGCAAAATCGCGCAACTTTGAAGTCGCAGTAGTGTGAAAGGGGTCTTACTTGGGGTCTAGGGGCACATTGGTCTGAAATACTCTATTAAAGCGGATGTGCACTCAAAAAAAAATATTAAAAGCCAGCAGCTGCAAATACTGCAGCTGCTGACTTTTAATATTAGGACACTTACCTGTCCTGGAGTCCAGCGCCGTCCGCTGCAGAGGATGAGCGATCGCTCGTCACCCTGCTGCTCCCCCCTCCATCCACGGTGAGGGAACCAGGAAGTGGTTCCCTACGGCGCATGCGCGAGTCGTGCTGCGCCTGCCGATTGGCTCACACGCTGTGTGCTGGGAGCCGAGTGTTCCCAGCACACAACGGGGGACAGACGGGAAGTCAGGAAAAACCCGTCTTTTGCCCGAGACGTGTGGCCACAAAGAAAGAGTAGGCATTTTATGAAGTCTATGACCCCTTTCACACTGAGGAGTTTTTTAGGCGGGTTTAGCGCTAAAAATAGCACCTAAATACAGCCCGTGCGTGGGCTTTCACACTGAGGCGATGCACTGGCGGGTCCGCTTCAAAAGTCCTGCCAGCAGCATCTTTGAAGCGGTGAGAGGAGCGGTGTGTGTTTACCGCTCCTTCCCATTGAAAACCGCAGTGATACCGGCAGCAATGCGCCTCTGCAGAGGCACATTGCCGGTAGTATTCCCCTTTTTCGGCCGCTAGCGGGGGTTAAAACCGCACCGCTAGCGGCCCGAATACCACCGCAATTCCGATGGTATAGCGGGGCTATACCGCCACCGCACCTCCTGGCCCAGTGTGAAAGAGGGCCTAAGTGAAGTAGGATATATAGTTGAGATAATTTCAGGGACTCAGGGATTTTTTTTTATATTTCTTGATCTGGTGAATTTACCAAGTGTCTCTTTGTTTTGGTTGATAGGTAATATCGCTCGTGTAGTTCCACATGGGCTGCTGATCTTTTTCCCATCCTATCCTGTTATGGATAAAAGCATTGAGTTCTGGAAGGTGAGGACATGGCCTGCTCTCTTATTCAATGTTTTGCAGTCTAGAAAAGGAAAACTTGGGTATGATGGATTCTTCATTCTTTGGAAGTGATAAATATTAACTTTTGAAAAGACAAAAAAATATACAAATAAAATATATATATTTTTTTATAATCTCTAATAAATGAATATATCTTGATAAGAAGAATAACAAGTTAAACGGGATCAAACCATGTTTAATTTTTTTTTTTTATTATTATTATTATTACATTTTATTTACAAGGGTCTTTGTTATACGTACAATGCAAACAAAATACAGTATGCCTCATGGGGCGTTAAAGAAACATAAAAAACAAACCATGGAGCGTACGTAGACCATATAAGGCACTACAGTGCATTGCAGCAACCCCATAGCAACTTTTAGACATCCAGGGCTCGACAAATCCCGGTCTCCATGGCGACTATAAATGGCATCCTGGCGACTTGGCTTTTTTTTTTTTTTGTGAAGTCTCAAGCTCTTCCTTGTGTGGTGGCCGTTGGTATTACAAGTTAAGCATTACAAGTTAAACAGCAATTCTAATGTAATTTGTCACTATTTTCACTGCCATCTTCTTCCCTCTAATTAGAACCCCCAAACATTATATATATTTTTTATCCTAACACCCTAGAGAATAAAATGGCGATCGTTGCAATACTTTTTGTCACGCCGTATTTGCGCAGCGGTCTTACAAGCGCACTTTTTTTGGGGAAAAAATTACACTTTTTTTAATTAAAAAATAAGACAACAGTAAAGTTATCCCCATTTTTTTAAATATTATGAAAGATAATGTTACGCCGAGTAAATTCATACCCAACATGTCACGCTTCAAAATTGCGTCATATGTCAAAATGTCATATGGGTACAGTGTTGCATGACCGCGCAATTGTCATTCAAAGTGCGCCAGCTCTGTATTCAAGTGGTTAAATATACATCTAAATGATCACATCAATAAAACGTGGGAATAACAACAATATAAACAAAGTTTATCGTACCACTTCCTGGGATATATAAAGTACTACACCTAATACCAAATGGTACCAGAGACAAGCTATTATCATAATTTGTATAAAGTTTGTTCACATTAGGATTGTCAAGATCATACCGCTCTGCAACAGTCCAATGGGTAATGAGCAAAGCAGGTAATTTATGCAAATGAATGATTATAGAAAAGAAACGACCATGTGAATCCAACAGCAATCACGTTATTCTCAAAGGTTGTTGGACCTCTTTCACACTGGGTCACTTTGCAGGCGCTATTGCGCTAAAAATAGCGCCTGCAAACCAAGCTTAAACAGACGCTGCTGTGTCCCGAGGGCTTTCACACTGGAGCGGTCCTGCTAGCCACATCTTTGGAGCGGTTAGCAGGAAAATCAATGGGCACCGCGGCTATACCACCGGCAATGCGAAATCAATGGGCACTGCGGCTATACCACCGGCAATGCGAAATCAATGGGCACCGCGTCTATACCACCGGCAATGTGCCTCTGCAGAGGCGCTTTTATGTTGGTTTTTAACCCTTTCTCGGCCGCTAGCGGGGGAGGGTAAAACCGACCCGCTAGCAGCGGTATAGCGCCGCAAATCTGACGGTAAAGCGCCGACGCACCTCCCGTCCCAGTGTGAAAGGGGCCTTAGAGGTCTTATGCCAAGACATATATCAATGACTCATTCCAGCTGGGTTATGCATACACATGAATTATGGAATGAGATTTCAACCAAGCTGATGTTGCAGGTCAACTTCAAGAAGGTTTTTTTCGTAGTCCAATTTTGCAATATTCATAATCTACACTAAAGTCCACGGATATAGGAAGCAGCCAATACATTTCCATTTTGTAGATTGCAGGAGGGAATCTGTAGATGCGGAAAAACACACAAACTGCAGGGCCTGGGTATTCTAAGAGAACAACGCTTACCACTGCAGTACCAAGCTCCTGTAATTTATCACATTTAATTGCAAAACTCAAACTGCTTTCATTTGCAGGAAAATGGACTTTCCTCCCGAATCGAGGATGTTAAACCGATGTTTGTGGAGCCAAGAGGCAAAGGAACATTTACTGAGGTGAGACGGCTAAATCTTTGCTGCTAGCATCCTGCTCTGTCTTTGTGTTTTATGTGGTTTACTTATAGTGAGCTTGGTTTTTAACCCTTTCCTTGGCACGGATGTACTTGGCATGCATGGCATCACAGCCCTGTAAACTGACTCGTACAGATGCCACGACTGCACTACACATATTTGGTATCACTGGGAATGCCGGAGTGAGAGAAATAATTCTAGGGCCATCGGTTAACTCTGAAGTTGTTGGTTTTGGACAATTTTGGGAAGCTTATCGCTGATTCACAGGTGTCCTCATAGCTGGAGTGGTTGTAAACCCTTACAGACCACTTTATGCTACAGGTAAGCTTATAATAAGGCTCACCTGTAGCTACCCCGGAAATCCTAAATCTGCACTGTTTAGGAGATATCCAATGTCATCAGCACATGTGCACCGGGGCAAGTGTATGTGCCGTTGCTTCAGTCCATGTGCCATTACCGGCGGCTCCCACATGCATGCACGGGAGTCACATTATTGTGGCTTCGGCCAATCACCGCGCCAGAGGCGCGATTCCCGGAAGTAACCCCTGGGAGAGATGTCGCCATGGGAGGGGGGGGACGAGGACCACTGCGGGGGCTTTGATCTAAGGTAAGTAATCCATAATGAGATAGTATTCTATGCACACTAGCTTAATATGCCTTCTTGTCTTGCAGGGTTTGTTTTTTTTGTTTTTTATCGAGGGTTACAACCACTTTAATGCTTTAACATCTTTGGTATTCTTTACTCTTTTGCATCCTCATCTTTTAAATTTTATATTAATCAACAGAAATGTATGATTTTGATAAATAGTTGCCCTCCAAAATAAAAAAAATTCCGCTACCAGCATTTGTTTCTTCAGGGTCTCTGCTTTCAGAAAATATGTTTGGGTGTTTTAACTAATCTCTAGACCTAAAATGTGCATTTTAAAGTGGTAGTAAAGTCTAAACGAAAAAATGTATAAATATATCTTGTCCCGCTGCAAGTTAATGCCACTATGTGCTAGTATGCATCGCATACTAACACATTATGAAAGGCTTACCTCTAAAACGAAGCCCTCCAGTGGCACGCTGTTCCATGCTAACAGGGCTTCCACCTTAGTCAGGGAGGTGACCAAGAATCTGATGGTCACCCTGACAGAGCTCCAGCATTTCTCTGTGGAGAGAGGAGAACCTTCCAGAAGAACAACCATCTCTGCAGCACTCCACCAATCAGGCCTGTATGGGGGAGTGGCCAGACGGAAGCCACTCCTCAGTAAAATGCACATGACAACCCACCTGGAGTTTTCCAAAAGGCACCTGAACGACTCTCGGACCACGACAAACCAAATTCTCTGGTCTAATTTCACAAAGCTTGAACTCTTTGGCCTGAATGGCAAGCGTCATGTCTGGAGGAAACCAGGCACCACTCATTACCTGACCAATACCATCCCTACAGTGAAGCATGGTGGTGGCAGCATCATGCTGTGGGGATGTTTTTCAGTTCCAGGAACTTGGAGACTATTCGGGATTGAGGGAAAGATGAATGCAGCAATGTACAGAGACATCCTTGATGAAAACCTGCTCAAGAGCACTCTGGACCTCAGACTGGGGCGAAGGTTTATCTTCCAACAGCACAACAACCTTAATCACACAGCCAAGATAACAAAGGAGTGGCTACGGGACAACTCTGTGAATGTCCTTGAGTGGCCCAGACTTGAACCCGATTGAACATCTCTGGAGATATCTGATAAGGGCTGTGCACCGACGCTCCCCATCCAACCTGATGGAGCTTGAGAGGTCCTGCACAGAAGAATGGGAGAAACTGCCCAAAAATAGGTGTGCCAAGCTTGGGAACTAGGTAGCGCAATCGGGAAGACCTCACAAAATGCATCTGTAACAAGTCGTTACCATGATTCTGCCATCACAGGTTCCCTTTAAAGAGGATCTGGAATGCCGCATTTCCTCAGCGCATGTTGTTCATTTTCGGATTTATCTTCTACAGAATCTGTCATCGTAGCTCCCGCATTTCCCTTCATTTTCTGTGAATCAGCACGCCCACACCGCCTGTATTGGGTGACAATCATGCAGGGCAGTAGTGGAGGAAGTGTTTTTATCAGGTGGTGTCTGGTAGAGTGAGGTAGAACAATGGTATGCAGGAATAATATTGCAGTGTGGACACTTTAGACCTGATTCACCCGAGAGTCAAAGCATCTGTAAAAATAAAGAACGTCTGAATTGTAATCTTTGGCAAAAATCACATAGCGGAAACAATGCAACCTTGCATCAAAGTAATCTATTACAAGGGGGGGGGGGGGGGGGGCGGTCATTTTTAGGCTTCGTGTACACTAAGGCCCAGGTTCACAAAGGAGATACGACGGAGTATCTCAGATACTCAGTCGTATCTCTCAGAGTATCTATGCGACTGATTCATAGAATCCGTTACGCATAGATAGCCCTTAGATCCGACAGATGTAATTGTTTTACACTGTCAGATCTTAGGATGCAATACCGCGGCCACCGCTGGGGGGAGTTTGCGTCGTAAACCAGCGTCGGGTATGCAAATTAGGAGTTACGGCGATCCATGACGGTTTTTCGCGTTCGCTACGTCGCTGCTAGTCTAGTTTCCCTCGCAAATTTAGTCATCGTTTTGGGTGCCCTAACTTTACACAGCACACGTATGTGCTGTATAAAGTATGGCCGTCGTTACCCCGTCGAAATTTTAAAATTCACGTCGTTTGCGTAAGACGTCCGGGAATACGGAAGTACGCTACGCACGTCGCCGTTCGAAAAAATTACGTCCGTTCACGCAAAGCACGGCGGGAATTTCAGAACGGAGCATGCGCAGTAGGTCCGGCGCGGGAGCGTGCCTAATTTAAATGGCACACGCCCCTTTGAATTACGCGGGCTTACGCCGTAGGCCGCCAGCGTAGGTTTTCATTGCAAGTGCTTTGTGAATCAGGCACTTGCGATGAAAACTTGCGGCGGTGTAACGTATCTACGATACGTTACGCCGCCGCACTTCTACGTGAATCTGACCCTAAGCTACTCCTAAACTCGAGTTTAGGGCCTTTTTGGCTTTTTTTTTTGCCAAATTTTCTGAACTCAACTCCATTAAAGAGGAAGTAAACCCGTGATTCAAAAATGAGAAAAAATACATAAAAAAATCCTGAAGGACAAAGGTATAATCAGCTAGTATGCATAGCATACTAGCTGATTATGTTTTACTTACCTCCGATCGAAGTCCCCGCAGCCGTCCACGTCTCCCCCTCTGGCCGCCGACATGTTGTCCCGGAGTGACTTTCGGGTCTCACGGCTCCGGCGCTGTGATTGGCCGGAGCCGCGATGACGCCACTCCCGCGATAATGGCACAGTACAACTGAAGCAACGGCACATAGTGCTATTGCTTCAGTTGGCTTAAGTTTGCATGTGCCGCATGATGTCGGCACATGCAAATGCAGGGATATCTCCTTTTTTGCTACAGGCAAGCCTTAATATAGGCTATCCTGTAACCAGGGCCGCCATCAGGAATTATGGGGCCCCTTACACTGCTTCAGGCAAGGGCCCCCTGGAACAGAGAACCGGGGGAGTGCTGCTGCCAATCTAGAAAATTGAGAAGCGCGGGGGGGGGGGGTTGTTGGTGGGTGCCACAAATTGGGGGGTTGCCCTAGGGACCTCTGGGCCCTTACAAAAAAAAATGATATATATATATATAGGGGGTAGCCATCTGGGCCCTTTAATAAAAATAGAAAAAAAGGGGGGGGTTGACATCCAGGCGGCCCCTTACAGGTGTACTGCCTGTACCCCCCTGATGGCGACCCTGCCTGTAACATTAAGTTGTTAACGAGGAAGCAATCTGGTGGCAATTGCTGGGCACAGTGGTGACAATTGCTGCATTGATTGATGGCACAGTTGGAACGTTTGATGGCACAGTGAGGATGCAATTGATGTGTGTTTTTTATTTATTTTATTTTTTTGGCGCCCTTCCAAAAATTTTGAGCACCAGCCGCCACTGACACAGATGAAATACATATATGAGATCTGTTTTACCTTTTTTATTTTTAGCCTTTTACATATTTCCTTGTTGTTTTCCAGATTATGGATGCGTATTATGAGAAGATACAAGCTCCCAATGGCTCCGGTGCCAGCTTCCTGGCTGTGTGTCGGGGAAAGGTGTGTGTTACAGGTTGCTCACGACTTCCTAAAAGATAACCAAGTTTAGTGTGCTATACTAATGCCTCTCTGTCCCTTTCAGGCTAGCGAGGGCTTGGATTTTGCAGATTGCAATGGCCGTGGTGTAATAATCACAGGGCTTCCTTTTCCACCAAGAATGGACCCTCGGGTGGTCCTGAAGATGCAGTTCCTGGATGAGATGAGGAGAACAGCAGGACCAAGTGCGAAGGTACTTGTCATTTACAACGTTAAGATCCCCGGGGTCCAACCTGCAGCCCAAGGACCACATGTGGCCCCCCAAATAGTGTTGCCCTAGGTTCACCCTATTGCGGGTGTGGAAGGGCGTGTAAATTGCAGTCGTTCCTGCAAGCACCCGCAGACAAAACACGCTACTCTTTAGCAGATGCGTAGGGTGCCATTAATTCCTTATGACCTCCTCGCATATCTGAAAGCACATTTCTGAGTGCATGAAACCACGTAAATCAAAAGCACCATGCGGTTTCCCTGCGGCTGTAGTTTTGAATAGGCGCAGGACGTTTTCCCTGCATTTTCTGCAGGTACGGAAGCCAATTCAGATGAATGGGCGGCTGTGCCCGTGCAACTGCAGCACACAGGGAACGCATACATGTGAACCTAGATTAAGGGGCACAGAGACAGTGAGTTCAGATCCCCCCAATGGGGTTATGTAAATACAGCTTATTAGAAATATTTCCTTTATCTAAAAATGACCAATTCTCATTTAACTGGTTAAGGACCGGCTCCTGTACATTTACGTCAGCAGAATGGCACAGACGGACAAATCGACGTATACTTACGTCGTTTTGAATTTTCCCGCCGCAAGCGCCACCGGCAGCGCACGCCTGACCATGCCCGAAAGGCCCGCGGACTCTGTGTCTCAGTTCTTCAGCTCTGTGTGACCCGATGGCGGAAGATGCCAATGTAAACACAACATCTCCCCATTCTGCCTAGTGACATATCACTGATATCTGCTCCCTCTCATTGGGGATCAGTGACATGCCACTCGTAACAGTTAGAATCACTCCCTAGGACACACTAAACCCCTTCCTGCCCCCTAGTGGTTAACCCCTTCACTACCAATGTCATTTACACAGTAACTAGTGCATTTTTATCGCACTGATCGCTGTATAAATGTGAATGGTCCCAAAAGTGTCCAATGTGTCTGTCATAATGTTGCAGTCACAATAAAATTTGCAAGTCGCTGCCATTACTAGTAAAACAAATTTTTTATAAAAATGCCATAAAACTATCCCCTATTTTGTAGACACTATAACTTTTGCACAAACCAATCAAACGCTTATTGTGATTTTTTTTTTTTTACCAAAAATATGTAAAATAATACGTATCGGCCTAAACTAAGGAAAAAAATGTTTTCTTAGAGTTTTTTTATAGGGGTATTAGAGCAAAAAGTAAAAAACATTGCTTTTTTTTTTCTAAATTGTCGCTTTATTTTTGTTTATAGTGCAAAAAAATTAAAACCGCAGAGATGGTCAAATACCACCAAAAGAAAGCTCCATTTGTGGGGAAAAAAGGACGTCAATCTTGTTTTGGGAGCCACGTCGCACGACCGCGCAATCGTCGGTTAAAGCGGCGCAGTGCCGAATCGCAAAAAGTGGCCTGGGGCTTAAGTGGTTAAAGAGACATTGTCAACCTGCCTGTTTAGGGAAAAGTGTGAGAGTTATTGCAAAGGGTCTCCCTCTACCTCCACCACTCCTAATACTCACCTTGCCGTGTTGCTCATCCACCGCTCTTCCTTTGTTGCAATACAAAAAACAGTATTGTCTGGTGTCAGATGTAAAGGGGGAGCATTGAGGTCACTCTCTTTGCCATATGACAGTGCTTGGGCCTAGCGATTGGCTGCCTGTGCAGACGTTGTCACTTTAACCTGATAGGGCAAGGTGACGATGTCCCTTTTTTATAAATGATAATATACTGCAGAAGCAATCTGATAAGTGGCGTTTTTACCTCCTTTCCACAGTACTTGTCTGGGCAGGACTGGTATCGCCAGCAGGCTTCACGTGCTGTAAACCAGGCCATTGGCAGAGTCATTCGACATCGGCAAGACTATGGAGCCATCTTTTTGTGCGATCACAGGTAAAGAAGTTTAGCCAACCTATATTGTATATGCCACAATTTTTTCTGTAATTCACCCTTTATTGAACTTGATCTATTGATATTGATTGGGCTGGTGCTGGCCATTATGCAAATACAGTTTCATATGTAGAAGTATAACACATTCTGAACAATTTCAGCTCTATATGTAGATTTTTTTCTCACGCTCTTCTCCCCACTACAAGTGCATATTGCACTGAAGATGCACTTGGGAGTTTTACACTATGTTTATAAATACGTGGTAGAACTACACGATTAATCGTGAAGTATTGAATTCTGGGTTTGCGGCGAAGTGCGCGAACCCGGAAACAACTTCGGGAGACATGTCGCCAGTCACAGCAGTGTAAGGGGATCACTGTAACAGCTTCGATCTAAGGTACCGTATATACTCGAGTATAAGCTGACCCGAATATAAGCCGAGGTACCTAATTTTACCACAAAAAAATGGGAAAACGTATTGATTTGAGTTTAAGCCTAGGGTGTCCATCTGCATGCCTCACTGTGTCCATGTGCATGCCTCACTGTGCCCATGCCTCACTGTGTCCATGACTAGACTGACGTTTAACATGGGAGTCTATGGAAAGGGTGCCCAGGTTTGAAAAAACGGTGCTCCCCGGCCGTAGATCCCCCTGGACAACAAACTTTGCACACTTGTAGAGGAAGAGTGGGGCTACATGTGTGCCAAGTTTGGGGTCCAGGGAACCTATGGCCGGCCACTAACGGGTCACCAGGGAAATTACCGTTTAACATTAGAGTCTATAGAAGGGGTGCCCAGCTTTGAAAAATCGGTGCTCCCCGGCCGTAGGTCCCCCGGACAACAAACTTTGCACACTTATAGAGGAAGAGTGGGACTACATGTGAGCAAAGATTGGGGTCCAGGGGATATACGGCCGGCCACTACCGGGTCCCCAAAATCCAGGAGATCAGGCGCAAAAAGGTGACTCGAGTATAAGCCGAGGGGGAGCATTTTCAGCACAAAAAAATGTGCTAAAAAACTTGGGTTATACTCGAGTATATACGGTAAGTATTTCATAATGAGCTAGTAGGCTATGCATGCTAGCTCTTTGTGCCTTTGTCTTTTTGTGTTTTTTTTTTTTTTGTTTGTTTAGTTTACAATCACTGAAAAACTACTTTAAAGGCGTTGTAGACCTTTGTGTTTTTTCACCCTAATGCATCCTATGTCACTCCCCGCTGTCACTCCCTCTACGGGCTCTCAGCTCTTCATTGGATAGATTGATAGCAGCGCAGCCATTGGCTCCCGCTGCTGTCAATCAAATCCAATGACGCGGGTGCGGGGCCGAGTCTGGCATTCGACGCCGAATGCTGGACTCGGGAGCACGCCTGCAAGGTAACCCCCTCGGGAGAGAGCTTCACAGAGGGCGGGTTATCTAATGCGGGGAGGAGCTGCCGAGGGACCCCAGAATAGGAGGATCGGGGCCACTCTGTGCAAAACTAACTGCACAGTGGAGGTAAGTATGATATGTTTGTTATTTAAAAAAAAAAAGAAAAACCTTTTATGCTGCATACACACGATTGGTTTCGTGTGTGGACCCCATCGGTTATTTATCCATCGGTTAAAAATCCAGGAGCTTTATTTAAAATTATCTGATGGTTAACTAACCGATAGAAAAAAACGATTGTCTGTCGGCACGTCCATCGGTTAAAAATTCACGCATGGTCAGAATCAAGTCGACGCATGCTCGGAAGCATTGAACTTCATTTTTCTCAGCACGTCGTTGTGTTTAACGTCATCGCGTTCTGAAACGATCGTTTTTTTAACCTATGGTGTGTAGGTGATGAAAGTCAGCTTCATCAGATATCTGATGAAAAAAATCCATCAGACCGTTTTCATCGGATGAACCGATCGTGTGTACTTTAAGGCGGGTTTCCTGATGGTGGCAACTGTGAACCATGTCTTTGTGATGTGTTTTGTGAGATGGCATATTGTAGTATTCATCAGAAAGCTGACAATGCAGGAGCTCAATTGGGAAAGAGAGGCAGAGCTGTGGAGAAGGGTAGTAGTAGACTCTATTGCACATTATGGTACACTTATGCAGGCCATAGACGGTGAAAAATTTCTTTCCTGCAAGGCCATGGTGAAATTTGCACGATTCCACCATCAACACTGACTGTGCAGATAGGGGGATCCCTCCTGCCGAGCCATTGTATCCTGTCCCGGCCGGGAGAAGACCGTGATTATTGCTATAGCAGCCACCTGCAATAATCACAAGTAAAATTTTTGCAGGCTAGTTGTATCAATGGTACATTCAGCCTGCCCATGGTTCGAACAGTCTATGGCCGGCTTTGCCCCTCAATTGTACACTCCTTCAGGGGGTGCAGCATCCGTGCCCCCCTCCTCATTCCATCGCAGACATCTTCTGCTCGTCTTCCTCCAGGTCTGGCATCTTCCAGCTTCACCAGCGGGCATCCAATCATGATGTAACACTCAAGCACATG